>NC_140987.1:3567455-3667370 GCF_052327205.1 Somniosus microcephalus | reverse complement strand
ATGGAGGGGAGTGTGAGGGATGGAGGGGAGTGAGGGAGAGAGGAGAGGGGAGTGTGAGGGATGGAGGGGAGTGAGGGAGAGAGGAGTGTGAGGGATGGAGGGGAGTGAGGGAGAGTGAGGGATGGAGGGGAGTGAGGGAGAGGGGAGTGTGAGGGATGGAGGGGAGTGAGGGAGAGGGGAGTGAGGGAGAGAGGAGTGAGGGAGAGTGAGGGATGGAGGGGAGTGAGGGAGAGTGAGGGATGGAGGGGAGTGAGGGAGAGAGGAGAGTGAGGGGAGTGTGAGGGATGGAGGGGAGTGAGGGGAGTGAGGGAGAGAGTAGTGAGGGATGGAGGGGAGTGAGGGAGAGAGGAATGGAGGGGAGTGAGGGATGGAGGGGTGTGAGGGAGAGAGGAGAGTGAGGGGCGTGTGAGCGATGGAGGGGAGTGAGGGAGAGTGAGGGATGGAGGGGAGAGAGGAGTGAGGGAGAGAGAGGAGTGAGGGAGAGGAGACTGAGGGGAGTGAGGGAGAGAGGAGTGAGGGAGAGAGAGGAGTGAGGGATGGAGGGGAGTGAGGGAGAGTGAGGGATGGAGGGGAGTGAGGGAGAGAGGAGTGAGGGATGGAGGGGAGTGAGGGAGAGAGGAGAGTGAGGGAGAGAGGAGTGAGGGAGAGTGAGGGATGGAGGGGAGTGAGGGATGGAGGGGAGTGAGGGAGAGGAGAGTGAGGGGAGAGAGGAGTGAGGGATGGAGGGGAGTGAGGGATGGAGGGGAGTGAGGGAGAGAGGAGAGTGAGGGAGAGTGGAGTGAGGGAGAGAGGAGTGAGGGATGCAGGGGAGAGAGGAGTGAGGGAGAGAGGACTGAGGGGAGTGAGGGAGAGGAGTGAGGGAGAGGGGAGTGAGGGAGATGAGTGAGGGAGAGAGGAGTGAGGGAGAGAGAGGAGTGAGTGGAGTGAGGGAGAGTGAGGGATGAGGGGAGTGAGGGATGGAGGGGAGTGAGGGAGAGAGGAGAGTGAGGGGAGAGAAGAGTGAGGGATGGAGAGGAGTGTGGGATGGAGGGGAGTGAGGGAAAGGGGAGTGAGGGAGAGAGGACTGAGGGGAGTGAGGGAGAGGAGTGAGGGAGAGAGGACTGAGGGGAGTGAGGGAGAGAGGAGTGAGGGAGAGAGAGGACAGGGGAGTGAGGGTGAGGTATGGAGGGGAGAGGGGAGTGAGGGAGAGAGAGGAGTTAGGGAGAGTGAGTGATGGAGGGGAGTGAGGGATGGAGGGGAGTGAGAGAGAGGACTGAGGGGAGTGAGGGAAAGAGGACTGAGGGGAGAGAGGGATGGAGGGGAGTGAGGGAGAGGAGAGTGAGGGAGAGTGGAGTGAGGGATGGAGAGGAGTGAGGGGGAGAGGAGTGAGGGATGGAGGGGAGTGAGGGATGGAGGGGAGTGAGGGAGAGGGGAGAGAGAGAGGAGTGAGGGATGGAGGGGAGTGAGGGATGGAGGGGAGTGAGAGATGGAGGGAGAGTGAGGGATGGAGGGGAGTGAGGGATGGAGGGGAGTGAGGGAGGGTGAGGGATGGAGGGGAGTGAGGGATGGAGGGGAGAGATGGAGGGGAGTGAGGGAGAGAGGAGTGGGGGAGAGGAGTGAGGGAGAGAGAGGACAGTGGGGAGTGAGGGAGGGAGAGGACTGAGGGGAGAGAGGAGTGAGGGAGAGTGAGGGATGGAGGGGAGTGAGGGATGGAAGGGAGAGAGGGGAGTGAGAGAGAGAGGAGTGAGTGGAGTGTGGGATGGAGGGGAGAGAGGAGAGTGAGGGAGAGTGAGGGATGGAGGGGAGTGAGGGAGGGTGAGGGATGGAGGGGAGTGAGGGAGAGAGGAGACCGAGGGGAGTGAGGGAGAGAGGAGTGAGGGATGGAGGGGAGTGAGGGATGGAGGGGAGTGAGGGATGGAGGGGAGTGAGGGAGGGTGAGGGATGGAGGGGAGAGGAGAGTGAGGGATGGAGGGGAGTGAGGGAGAGGAGTGAGGGAGAGGGGAGTGAGGGAGAGAGGAGTGAGGGAGAGAGGACTGAGGGGAGAGAGGAGTGAGGGAGCGAGAGGACTGAGGGGAGCGAGGGGTGAGGGATGGAGGGGAGTGACCGATGGAGGGGAGTGAGGGATGGAAGGGAGAGAGGGGAGTGAGGGAGAGGAGTGAGGAGTGTGGGATGGAGGGGAGAGAGCAGAGTGAGGGAGAGAGGAGCAAGGGAGAGTGAGGGATGGAGGGGAGTGAGGGATGGAGGGGAGTGAGGGAGAGAGGAGACTGAGGGGAGTGAGGAAGAGAGGAGTGAGGGAGAGAGGAGTGAGGGATGGAGGGAGAGAGAGGAGTGAGGGATGGAGGGGGGAGAGAGGAGTGAGGGATGGAGGAGAGTGAGGGATGGAGGGGAGTGAGGGAGAGAGGAGTAAGGGATGGAGGGGAGTGAGGGAGAGTGAGGGATGGAGGGGAGTGAGGGATTGAGGGGAGTGAGGGATGGAGGGGAGTGAGGGATGGAGGGGAGTGAGGGAGGGTGTGGGATGGAGGGGAGTGAGGGATGGAGGGGAGTGAGGGAGAGAGGAGTGAGGGATGGAGGGGAGTGAGGGATGGAGGGGAGTGAAGGATGGAGGGGAGTGAGGGAGGGTGAGCGTTGGAGGGGAGGGAGGGTGAGGATTGGAGGGGAGAGAGGAGAGATGGAGAGGAGTGAGGGAGAGGAGAGCGAGGAGTGACAGATGGAGGGGCGTGAGGGAGAGAGAGGGATGGAGGGGAGTGAGGGATGGCGGGGAGTGAGGGAGAGAGGGATGGAGGGGAGTGAGAGAGTGAGGGATGGAGGGGAGAGAGGAGAGTGAGGGATGGAGGGGAGTGAAGGCTGCAAGGGAGTGAGGGATGGAGGGGAGTGAGGGAGAGAGGGATGGAGGGGAGTGATAGAGTGAGGGATGGAGGGGAGAGAGGAGAGTGAGGGATGGAGGGGAATGAAGGCTGGAAGGGAGTGAGGGATGGAGGGGAGCGAGGGATGGAGGGGAGTGAGGGATGGAGGGGAGAGGGATGGAGGGGGTGAGGGAGAGTGAGGGATGGAAGGGAGTGAGGGAGAGTGAAGGATGGAGGGGCGTGAGGGATGGAGGGGAGTGAGGGATGGATGGGAGTGTGTGATGGAGGGGAGTGAGGGATGGAGGGGTGTGAGGGAGAGATGGAGGGGAGTGAGGGATGGAGGGGAGTGAGGGAGAGAGGGAAGGGAGAGTGAGGGATGGAGGGAAGTGAGGGAGGCTTAGGAATGGAGGGGAGTGAGGGATGGAGGGAGTGAGGGAGGGTGAGGGATGGAGTCGAGTGAGGGAGAGAGAGGGGAGTGAGGGATGGAGGGGAGCGAGGGGGTGAGGGATGGAGGGGAATGAGGGATGGAGGGGAGCGAGGGATGGAGGGGAGTGAGGGAGGGGAGTGGGATGGAGGGGAGTGAGGGAGAGAGGGCTGGAGGGGAGTGAGTGAGGGTGAGCGAGAGGGATGGAGGGGAGTGACGGAGAGTGAGGGAGGGGAGTGAGGGAGACTGAGGGATGGAGGGGAATGAGGGAGGGTGAGAGAGGGGAGTGAGGGATGGAGGAGATTGAGGGAGGGTGAGGGATGGAGGGGAGCGAGGGAGAGTGAGAGGGGAGTGAGGGATGGAGGGGAGTGAGGGAGGGTGAGAGGGGAGTGAGGGAGAGTGAGGGATGGAAGGAAGTGAGAGAGGGGAGTGAGGGATGGAGGGGAGTGAGGGAGAGTGAGGGTGGAGGGGAGTGAGGGAGAGTGAGAGGGGAGGGAGGGAGTGTGAGGGATGGAGGGGAGTGAGGGAGAGAGGGGAGGGTGAGGGATGGAGGGGAGAGAGGGGAGTGAGGGAGGGTAAGAGGGGAGTGAGGGATAGAGGGGAGTGAGGGAGAGTGAGGGATGGGGGAAGTGAGGGAATGTGAGGGATGGAGGGGAGTGAGGGAGAGTGAGGGATGGAGGAGAGTGAGGGAGAGAGAGGGGAGTGAGGGAGATTGAGGGATGGAGGGGAGTGAGGGATGGGGGGCAGTGAGGGATGGGGAGTGAGGGAGGGTGAATGAGGGAGGGGGAGTGAGGGATAGAGGGGACTGAGGGAGAGTGAGGGAGAATGAGAGGGGAGTGAGGGATGGAGGGGAGTGAGGGTGAGAGAGAGGAGAGTGAGGGATGGAGGGAGAGTGAGGGATGGAGGGGAGTGAGGGAGGGTGAGCGGGAGAGAGAGAGAGAGGGGAGTGAGGGAGAGGGGTGGAGGGGAGTGAGGTGAATGAAGGAGGGCGAGGGAGTGGAGTGAGGGAGGCACAGTGGGGGAGAGTGAGGGGAAGAGAAGGAGGGGAGTGAGGGAGGGAGTGGAGTGATTGAGGCACACTGGGGAAGAGTGAAGGGTGGAGGGGAGTGAGGTGAAGTGAGGGAGGGTGAGAGAGTGGAGGGAGGTTGAGGGAGGGCGGCTGAACATGAAATAAGAGCAGGAGTTGGCCATACAGGACTTGGATGAAGCGACCAAGTGTAATGTAGCCAAGTTTGCGGGTGATACAAAGATGGGTGGGAAAGCAAGTTGTGCAGAGGACTCAAAGAATTTGCAAAGGGATATAGACAGGCTAAGTGAGTGGGCAAACATTTGGCAGATGGAGTATAATGTGGGAAAGTGCAAGGTTATCCATTTTGGCAGGAAAAATAAAAAAGCAAATTATTATTAAATGGAGAGAGATTACAAAATGCTGCAGTACAGAGGGACTTGGGGGTCCTTGTGCACGAAACACAAAACGTTAGCACTCAGGTACAGCAAATAATCAAAAAGGCAAATGGAATGTTGGCCTTTATTTCAAGGGGGTTGGAGTATAAAAGCAGGGAAGTCCTGCTACAACTGTACAGGGTATTGGTGAGACCACACCTTGAGTACTGCGTACAGTTTTGGTCTCCTTATTTAAGGAAGGATATACTTGCATTGGAGGCAGTTCAGATACGATTCATTAGGTTAATTCCAGAGATGAGGGGGTTGACTTATGAGGAAAGGTTGAGCAGGCTGGGCCTATACTCATTGGAATTTAGAAGAATGAGAGGTGATTTTATTGAAACATATAAGATACTGAGGGGGCTCGACAGGGTAGATGCAGAGAGGATGTTTCCCCTCATGGGGGAATCTAGAACTCGGGGGCACAGTTTCAGAATAAAGGGTCGCCCTTTTAGAACTGAGATGAGGAGGAATTTCTTCTCTCAGAGGGTCGTGAATCTGTGGAATTCTCTGCCCCAGAGAGCCGTGGAGGCTGGGTCATTAAATATATTTAAGGTGGAGATAGACAGATTTTTGCAAGATAAGGGAGTGAAGGGTTATGGGGAGGGGGCAGGGCTTTGAGCCCAAGATCAGCCATGATCTTATTGAATGGCGGAGCAGGCTCGAGGGGGCCAAGTGGCCTATTCCTGCTCCTATTTTCTTATGTCTGATGGCCCCTCGAGCCTGCTCCGCCATTCAGTAAGATCATGGCTGATCATCGACCTCAACTCCACTTTCCCGCCCGATCTCCATGTCCCTTGATTCCCCTGAGTGCAGTGAGCACAGAGTGAACAACTGGGAGTTTGGTAAGTGTGGGAGTTTTACGAGTTAATCTCTTAAAATCTCTTTTGAAATCTACTGTTAATTGCTAGTAGCTCTTAAGTAAAATCAACTGTTTAAGTTAAAATTTAAACTTTAAATTTTTAAGTTTCTTCAGGCTTAACCAGAGACAAACAAGCAAGATCTCCTGCTGGAGAGCTGCTGTAGTTAATTAGCTAACTAGATTAAACTGGTTCCTGAAACAGTAGCAGAGCAGTGCTGACTCACCTGAGTTACAAAAAGTATAAACACAGGGGCCTGTGAGTGCATCCAGCACAGAATGCAGTGAGCACAGGCTGAACTACTGGGAGTTTGGTAAGTGTGGGAGTTCGGTGAAGCAGAGGAAGGAGGTGCTTGCTTTTCCTAACTTCTGCAGAGTGGTGGTGGACCTGAGTGGGAGCAGACCGAGGCCCGAGAGCGGGGAGCAGACCGAGGCCCGAGCGCGGGGAGCAGACCGAGGCCCGAGTGCAGGGAGCAGACCGAGGCCCGAGAGCGGGGAGCAGACCGAGGCCCGAGTGCAGGGAGCAGACCGAGGCCCGAGAGCGGGGAGCAGACCGAGGCCCGAGAGCGGGGAGCAGACCGAGGCCCGAGAGCAGGGAGCAGACCGAGGCCCGAGTGCGGGGAGCAGACCGAGGCCTGAGAGCGGGGAGCAGACCGAGGCCCGAGTGCGGGGAGCAGACCGAGGCCTGAGAGCGGGGAGCAGACCGAGGCCTGAGAGCGGGGAGCAGACCGAGGCCCGAGAGCGGGGAGCGGACCGAGGCCCGAGTGCGGGCAGCAGACCGAGGCCCGAGTGCGGGGAGCAGACCGAGGCCCGAGAGTGGGGATAAAAGCAGCAGCAGATCTGCATCAACAAGAGAAAACGGCAGTGTAACGTCACAGGTAAGGCACGTAAGTGATTGGTAGTGACTGTGGGCTAAGTTTTAAGTTAACATATAGCATATAACAAAATTTTTAAAACTAAACTTAATTTAATTAATTTAATAAACTAAACGAGGTAAATAATTTGATTAACACTAAACTAATTAATTAAATTAAAAAATGGGAGAACAGGAGATGTGCTGCTGCTGCAATTTGTGAGAGCTTGTGGACATTTTTGACCAGGGCGACTACATCTGCGGTAAGTGTCTGCGGCTCGAGGAACTTCGGCTCCGAGTTGAGGAGCTGGTGTCCGAGCTGCAGACATTGCGAGACATCAGGGAGGGAGAAAGTTACCTGGACCTTTTGCTCCAGGGGGCAGCCACACCCCTTAGATTAAATACTTTAGAATTGACACGTGGTCAGGGATAGGAGGGTGTGACTGCGAATGAGGCAGGTACGGGGATCCAGGAGGCAGTATTGCAGGAGCCTCAGACCCTGCACTTGTCCAATAGATTCGAGGTTCTTGCAACCCTTGTGGACAAGTGTGGGGACTGCGGGGAGGGCGAGCAAACTGACCACGGCTCCGTGGTACAGGAAGATGTTCAAGTGGGGGGAGTGAAAAGGAAGGTGGTTGTAGTAGGTGACAGTATAGTTAGGGGGGATAGACACTGTTCTCTGCAGCCAGGAGCGTGAGTCCCAAAGGCTATGTTGCCTACCCGGTGCCAGGGTAAAGGACATCTCCTCTGGGCTGGAGAAGAACTTGGAGAGGGAGGATCCAGTTGTTGTGGTCCACGTAGGTACCAACAACATAAGGTAGGACAAAGAAAGAGTTTCTGCTGAGAGAGTTTGAGCAGCTAGGGACCAAATTAAAAAGCAGAACCACAAAGGTCATAATCTCTGGATTATTACTGGATCCAGGAGCAAATTGGCATAGGGTCAATAGGATCAGGGAGATGAATGCGTGGCTCAAAGATTGGTGTGGGAGAAGTGGGTTTCGATTCGTGGGGCATTGGCACCAGTACTGGGGAAAGAGAGAGCTGTTCCGTTGGGACGGACTACACCTGAACCATGCTGGGACCAGAGTTCTAGCGAATCGAATAACTAGGGAGGTAGATAGGGCTTTAAACTAAATAAGGGGGAGGGTCCCAGTGGAGAGAAATCTAGAATTCTGAAGAGAAAAGACAAGGAGGCAGTGCAGGAAAGTGATTGGGGTAAGGATAACCAGATTGTGTCAGGAAGGGACAGAGCGTACAAACAAAGGAGTGCACCAACAAATAGGGTCCGGGTAAGAACAAATGGTAATAAGACAAATAGGGCCATAGTACAAAAAAATGCTAAGATGTCTAAAAATGTTAAAAAGACAAATCTAAAGGCAATGTATCTGAATGCACGAAGCATTCGTAATAAGGTAGACGAATTAACAGCACAAATAGATGTGAACGGATACGATATAATTGCGATTACGGAGACATGGCTGCAGGGTGACCAAGGCTGGGAGCTGAATATCCAAGGATATTCGATATTTAGGAAGGACAGGCAGAAAAGAAAAGGAGGTGGGGTGGCGTTGTTAGTAAAGGATGAAATCAGAGCAATAGTGAGAAAGGATATTGGCTCAGAAAATCAAGATGTAGAATCAGTCTGGGTGGAGCTAAGAAGCACCAAGGGGCAGAAAACATTGGTGGGAGTTGTCCATAGGTCTCCAAACAGTAGTGGTAATGTAGGGGATGGCATCAAACAGGAAATTAGAGATGCATGTAACAAGGGTACTATAGTAATCATGGGTGACTTTAATCTACATATAGACTGGCCAAACCAAATTAGCAATAATACTGTGGAGGATGAATTCCTGGAGTGTGTACGAGATGGTTTTTTAAACCAGTACGTTGAGGAGCCAACTAGGGAACAGGCTAGCCTAGATTGGGTATTGTGCAATGAGAAGGGATTAATTAATCTTGTGCGGGGTCCTTTAGGGAAGAGTGACCATAACATGATAGAATTCTTCATTAAGATGGAAAGTGAAAAAGTCTAATCTGAAACTAGGGTCCTAAATCTAAACAAAGGAAACTACGAAGGTATGAGGAGTGAGTTGGCTATGATAGATTGGGGAGCTTCATTAAAAGGCATGACGGTGGATAGGCAATGGCTAACATTTAAGGAACGAATGCATGATGCAACAGTTATACATTCCTTTCTGGCGCAAAAACACAAAAGCAAAAGCTGCCCAACCATGGCTAACAAAAGAAATTAAGGATAGTATTAGATCCAAAGAGGAGTCATATAAAGTTTCTGGAAAAAGAAGCAAGCCTGAGGATTGGGAGCAGTTTAGAGTTTAGCAAAAAAAAGAACCAAGAGATTAAGAGGGGAAAAGAGAGTATGAGAGTAAACTTGCAAGGAACATAAAAGCGGATTGTAAAATCTTTTACAAATATGTAAAAAGAAACATAGAAACATAGAAGATAGGAGCAGGAGTAGGCCATTCGGCCCCTCGAGCCTGCTCCGCCATTCACTGAGATCATGGCTGATCATCCAAACTCAGTACCCTGTCCCTGCCTTCTCCCCATATCCCTTGATCCCTTTAGCCTTAAGAAATATATCCAACTCCTTCTTGAATATATTTAATGAATTGGCCTCTACTGCCTTCTGTGGTAGAGAATTCCACAGGTTCACCACTCTCTGGGTGAAGAAATTCCTCCTCATTTCTGTCCTAAATGGCCTACCCCTTATCCTTAGACTGTGACCCCTGGTTCTGGACTCCCCGGCCATCGGGAACATCCTTCCAGCATCTAGTCTGTCTAGTCCTGTTAGAATTTTGTAAGTTTCGATGAGATCCCCTTTCATTCTTCTAAACTCCAGCGAGTACAAGCCCAATCGACTCAATCTCTCCTCATACGTCATTCCTGCCATCCCAGGTATCAGCCTGGTGAATCTTCGCTGCACTCCTTCCATGGCAAGAACATCCTTCCTCAGATACGGCGACCAAAACTGCACACAATACTCCAGATGTGGTCTCACCAAGGCCCTGTACAACTGCAGCAAGACATCCTTGTTCCTGTACTCAAACCCTCTCGCTACAAAGGCCAACATACCATTTGCCTTCTTAACCGCCTGCTGCACCTGCATGCTTACTTTCAGCGACTGGTGCACAAGGACGCCCAGGTCTCGTTGCACTTCCCCTTCTCCCAATCTATTGCCATTCAAATAATAATCTGCCTTCCTGTTTTTGACTCCAAAGTGGATAACCTCGCATTTATGCACATTATATTGTATCTGCCATGCTTCTGCCCAATCACTCAACCTGTCCAAATCATACTGGAGTTTCTCGGTATCCTCCTCACAGCACACACGCCCACCCAGCTTTGTGTCGTCTGCAAACTTGGAGATATTACATCTAGTTCCCTCATCCAGATCACTAATATATATTGTGAATAGCTGGGGTCCAAGGACCGATCCCTGCGGTACCCCACTAGTCACTGCCTGCCACTTGGAAAAAGAGCCGTTTATTCCAACTCTTTGCTTTCTGTCTGCCAACCAGTTCTCTATCCAAGTCAATACCTTGTCCCCAATCCCATGTGCCTTAATTTTACATGCTAGTCTCTTATGCGGGACCTTATCGAAAGCCTTTTGAAAATCCAAATATACCACATCCCGGGAGCAGCGGGAGCAGCGAGGAGGAGCTCGGGAGAAAACCCGGCGACCAGCGAGGCCCGAGACCAGTCGGGAGCAGTGATTCAGAGCCGGTATAAAAACCGGAGAGAGGCGAGGCCCGAGACCAGTCGGGAGCAGCGGGAGCAGCGAGGAGGAGCTCGGGAGAAAACCCGGCGACCAGCGAGGCCCGAGACCAGTCGGGAGCAGTGATTCAGAGCCGGTATAAAAACCGGAGAGAGGCGAGGCCCGAGACCAGTCGGGAGCAGCGGGAGCAGCGAGGAGGAGCTCGGGAGAAAACCCGGCGACCAGCGAGGCCCGAGACCAGTCGGGAGCAGTGATTCAGAGCCGGTATAAAAACCGGAGAGAGGCGAGGCCCGAGACCAGTCGGGAGCAGCGGGAGCAGCGAGGAGGAGCTCGGGAGAAAACCCGGCGACCAGCGAGGCCCGAGACCAGTCGGGAGCAGTGATTCAGAGCCGGTATAAAAACCGGAGAGAGGCGAGGCCCGAGACCAGTCGGGAGCAGCGGGAGCAGCGAGGAGGAGCTCGGGAGAAAACCCGGCGACCAGCGAGGCCCGAGACCAGTCGGGAGCAGTGATTCAGAGCCGGTATAAAAACCGGAGAGAGGCGAGGCCCGAGACCAGTCGGGAGCAGCGGGAGCAGCGAGGAGGAGCTCGGGAGAAAACCCGGCGACCAGCGAGGCCCGAGACCAGTCGGGAGCAGTGATTCAGAGCCGGTATAAAAACCGGAGAGAGGCGAGGCCCGAGACCAGTCGGGAGCAGCGGGAGCAGCGAGGAGGAGCTCGGGAGAAAACCCGGCGACCAGCGAGGCCCGAGACCAGTCGGGAGCAGTGATTCAGAGCCGGTATAAAAACCGGAGAGAGGCGAGGCCCGAGACCAGTCGGGAGCAGCGGGAGCAGCGAGGAGGAGCTCGGGAGAAAACCCGGCGACCAGCGAGGCCCGAGACCAGTCGGGAGCAGTGATTCAGAGCCGGTATAAAAACCGGAGAGAGGCGAGGCCCGAGACCACAGCTGGGGCAGTCGGGAGAGCAGGAGGCCAGTAACTGGTGAGTTTAAAAGCTCACCTTTCGCGGGCTTTTTCTTTCACAGCTGGTGCAGACGGGAGAGCAGGAGGCCAGTAACTCTTATATAGGTGGAGCTGTTGCTAAACCCGAAACACTACAGTGTAGTGTCTCCCACCCTTCCACCTCCTCTAACCTTTTAGGGGTTAGGGGAAGTTGAAAAGGTAGGTTCAATTTATTTTATTTCAGGAGCCTAACCTAGGTGGAGAAGGTTCCAGGACAGGAGGCGGCAGTGAAAATACAACACCAGAAAACAGGTAGGTGACTGGTTGGTGAGTACTTTCACAAACTTATTCTAAGTAGAATTCAATAGTTAAGCTAAATCGTAGTAAATAAAAGGGTATTGTAAGGGTTAAGTCATGGAAGGGCAGCTCGGACCCGTGTCATGCTTCTCCTGTGCCATGTGGGAAATCAGGGACACTGTCCCTGACAACTATGTGTGCAGGAAGTGTGTCCAGCTGCAGCTCCTAGCAGACCGCATGGCGGCGCTGGAGCTGCGAATGGACTCACTCTGGAGCATACGCGATGCTGAGGATGTTGTGGATAGCACATTCAGTGAGTTGGTCACACCGCAGGTAAAGGCTAGCTCAGACAGTAAATGGGTGACCAAAAGGCAGGGTAAAGGCAGGAAGGTAGTGCAGGAGTCACCTGCGGTCATCTCCCTCCAAAACAGGTTTACCGTTTTGGGTACTGTTGGGGGAGATGACTTATCAGGGGAAGGCACCAGCAGCCAGGTTCAGGGCACCATGACTGGCTCTGCTGCACAGAAGGGTGGGAAAAAGAGGGATAGGGCTATAGTGATAGGGGATTCAATTGTAAGGGGGATAGATAGGAGTTTCTGTGGCCGAGACCGAGACTCCAAGATGGTATGTTGCCTCCCTGGTGCAAGGGTCAAGGATGTCTCGGAGCGGGTGCAGAGCATTCTGAAGGGGGAGGGGGATCAGCCAGTTGTCGTGGTACATGTAGGTACCAACGATGTAGGTAAAAAGAGGGAGGAGGTCCTACAAGCTGAATTTAGGGAGTTAGGAGCTAAATTGAAAAGTAGGACCTCAAAGGTAGTAATCTCTGGATTGCTACCAGTGCCACGAGCTAATAAGTTTAGAGAGAGTAAGATAGATAAGCTAAATACGTGGCTTGAGCAGTGGTGCAAGGGAGAGGGATTTAAATTCTTGAGGCATTGGAACCAGTTCTTGGGGAGGAGTGACCTGTACCAAGGGGACGGTCTACACCTGAGCTGTGAGGGATCCGATGTCCTCGGGGTAATATTTTCTAGGGCGGTTCGGGAGGATTTAAACTAATTTGGCAGGGGGATGGGAACCTAGATAGTGGAAAAGAGGGAAGTCATATGAAGTCAGAAATAGATGGTAGAAAGGTGAGAAGCAATAAGCAAAGGAGAGAAACACAAAGGGCCAAACTAATTCATAATGAAGCCTGAAGGCTTTGTATCTTAATGCTAGAAGCATTAGGAACAAGGTGGATGAATTAGTTGTGGAAATAGAGGTAAACAAGTATGATTTGATTGGGATTACAGAAACGTGGCTGCAGGGTGGGCAAGGCTGGGAACTTAACATCCAGGGATATACAATATTTAGGAAGGATCGGCAAAAAGGTAGGGGAGGTGGGGTAGCATTGCTGGTAAAGGAGGGGATTAATGCAATGGAAAGGAAGGATATTAACTCGGATGAAACGGAATCTGTATGGGTAGAAATGAGAAATAGCAAGGGGAGGAAAACGTTAGTGGGTGTGATATATAGGCCTCCAAATAGTAATATGGAGGTGAGGGAAGGCATAAAAAGGGAAATTAGAGAAGCGTGCGATAAGAGCACAGCTGTCATCATGGGTGACTTTAATTTACATATTGATTGGACTACCCAAATTAGTAAAAATTCTGAGGAGGAGGAATTCCTGGAATGTTTTCGGGACGGTTATCTGGACCAATATGTCGAGGAGCCGACTCGAGATCAGGCCATTTTAGACTGGGTATTGTGCAATGAGAAGGGACTTATCAACAATCTTCTTGTACGAGGCCCCTTGGGTCAGAGCGATCATAATATGATCGAGCTCTCAGTCGAGATGGAGAGTGAGGAAATTGAATCAGAGACTAAGGTCCAGAACTTAAATAAAGGGAATTACGAGGGTATGAGACGGGAATTGGGTAAGATTGATTGGGTGGTGTTTCTGGGGGGATTGACAGTGGATAGACAATGGCAAGCATTCAAGGATAGAATGGAAGAATTCCAGAACATGTTTATACCGGTTTGGCATAAAAATAAACCTAGAAGGTGGCTCAACCGTGGATAACGAGGGAAATTAGGGACAGCATAAAATCAAAAAAAAGGGCATATCAACTGGCAAAAAAAAGCACCAGACCGGAAGATTGGGGGCAGTACAGGATACAGCAAAAGAGGACAAAGGGATTAATCAGGAAGGGGAAAATAGAATACGAAAGTAAACTTGCAGCAAACATAAAGACAGACTGCAAAAGCTTTTATCGGTATATCAGGAGGAAAAGACTGGTAAAATCCCAAGTCGGTCCCTTGCAGTCCGATTCGGGAGAATATATAATGGAGAATAAGGAAATGGCAGACCAATTAAACTCATACTTTGGCTCTGTATTCACAAAGGAGGACACAAATAACCTCCCAGGAATATCGGCAAACATAGGGACTAATGAGAGGGAGGAGCTGACAGAAATTAGTATCTCTAGGGATATGGTGTTGGGTAAGTTGAGGGGACTGAAGGCCGACAAATCCCCGGGGCCTGATAAACTACATCCTAGGGTACTTAAGGAGGTGGCCCTGGAGATAGCAGATGCTCTAAGGATCATCTTCCGGAACTCCATTGACTCGGGAACAGTACCCGTGGATTGGAGGGTAGCTAATGTTACCCCAATATTTAAAAAGGGGGGTAGAGAGAAAGCAGGGAATTATAGACCAGTAAGCCTTACATCGGTTGTGGGCAAAATGCTAGAGTCCATTATTAAGGATAAAATAGCGGAGCACTTGACAAATGGGGAAAGGATCGGACAGAGTCAACATGGATTTACAAAGGGTAAATCGTGTTTGACTAATCTGCTGGAATTTTTTGAGGAAGTAACTGGTAAAATAGATGGGGGAGAGCCAGTGGATGTGGTGTACCTTGACTTCCAGAAAGCCTTCGATAAGGTTCCACACAAAAGATTATCATGCAAAATTAAGGCTCATGGGATTGGGGGCAAAGTATTAACGTGGATAGAGAACTGGCTGGCGGATAGAAAACAGAGAGTTGGAATAAACGGCTCGTTTTCGGAGTGGCAGGCAGTGACCAGCGGGGTGCCGCAAGGATCTGTCCTGGGACCCCAGCTGTTCACAATATATATAAATGATCTGGATCAGGGAATTGGATGCAATATTTCCAAATTCGCTGACGACACTAAACTAGGAGGAGGGGTGGGCTCTGATGAGGATGTCAGGAGGCTACAGTGCGATTTGGACAGGTTGGGGGAATGGGCGGATACGTGGCAGATGCACTATAATGTGGATAAATGCGAGGTTATCCACTTTGGGGGTAAAAACAGGAGGGTAGATTATTATCTAAATGGCAATAGATTGGGAGATGGGGAAGTGCAGAGGGACCTGGGTGTTCTTGTGCACCAGTCACTGAAGGAGAGCATGCAGGTGCAACAGGCGATTAAGAAGGCAAATGGTATGTTGGCCTTCATATCAAGGGGGTTCGAGTATAGGAATAGGGATACCTTACTACAGCTGTACAAGGTGCTGGTGAGACTGCATCTGGAGTATTGTGTACAGTTTTGGTCGCCCCATCTGCGGAAGGATGTTCTTGCCATGGAAAGAGTGCAGCGGCGATTCACCAGGCTGATACCTGGAATGGCGGGAATGACCTACGAGGAGAGATTGAATAGTTTGGGCTTGTACTCACTGGAGTTTAGAAGATTGAGAGGGGATCTCATCGAAACATATAAAATTATGGCAGGCCTGGACAGGCTGAATTCAGAGAGAATGTTTCCAATGGCAGGGGAGCACAGAACCAGGGGCCACAGTCTAAAAATAGCGGGCAAATCATTTAAAACAGAGATGAGGAAGAATTTCTTCACTCAAAGAGTGGTGAGCCTGTGGAATTCCCTGCCACAGAGGGCTGTGAAGGCTAATTCAATAAATATTTTCAAGAGAGAATTGGATATATTTCTGAAGGCTAAGGGGATTAAGGGTTACGGAGAAAAGGCGGGGACGGGGTACTGAACTGGTAAGATCAGCTAAGATCTCAGATGAAGATCAGCCATGATCTCATTGAATGGCGGAGCAGGCTCGAAGGGCCGAATGGCCTACTCCTGTTCCTATCTCTATGTTTCTATGTTTACTGGTTCTCCCTTATCTATTTTACCAGTTACATCCTCAAAAAAATTCCAGTAGATTAGTCAAGCATGATTTACCTTTTGTAAGTGCATGTTGACTTTGTCCGATCCGGTCACTTTTTTCCAAGTGCTCTGCTATTACATCCTTTATAATGGACTCTAGCATTTTCCCCACTACCGATGTCAGGCTTACCGGTCTATAATTCCCCGTTTTCTCTCTACCACCCTTTTTGAACAGTGGGGTAACATTAGCTACCCGCCAATCCATGGGTACTGTTCCAGAGTCTATAGAATGTTGGAAGATGATCAGCAATGCATCTACTATTTCTAAGGCCACTTCCTTTAGTACCCTAGGATGTAGATTATCAGGCCCTGGGGATTTATCGGCCCTCAATCCCATCAATTTCCCTAACACCATTTCCCTACAAATACTGATTTCTATCAGTTCCTCCCTGTCATCAGACCCTATGTTCCCCGACATCTTTGGGAGGTTATTTGTGTGCTCCTTTGTGAAGACAGAACCAAAGTATGTATTTAATTGGTCTTCCATTTCTTTGTTCCCTATTATAAATTCCCCTGATTCTGACTGCAAGGGACCTACACTTGACTTCACCAATCTTTTTCTCTTCACATATCTATAAAAGCTTTTACAGTCAGTTTTTATGTTCCGTGCAAGCTTACTCTCATACTCTATTTTCCCCCTCTTAATTAATCCCTTTGTCCTCCTTTGTTGAATCCTAAACAGCTCCCAATCCTCAGGTTTACTGCTTTTTCTGGCCAATTTATATGTCCTCTCCTTGGATCTTATGCTATCCATAATTTCCCTTGTTAGCCACGGTTGAGTCACCTTTTTTGTTTTATTATTATGCCAAATTGGGATGAACAAATTCTGTAGCTCATCCATGCGGTCTTTGAATGTTTGCCATTGCCTATCCACCGTCAACCCTTTGAGTGTCATTCCCCAATCAATCTTACCCAACTCGCACCTCATACCATCGTAGTCCCCTTTATTTAAATTCAGGACCCTAGTCTCTGAGTCAGCTATTTCACTCTCCATCTTAATGAAGAATTCTATCATATTATAATCGCTCTGACCCAAGGGGCCTCGCACAACAAGATTGCTAATTAATCCTTTCTCATTACATAATACCCAGTCTAAGATGGCCTGATCTCTAGTTGGTTCCTCGACATATTGGTCCAGGAAACCATCCTGTATACACTCCAGGAATTCCTGGACTGTATACGGGATGGTTTCCTGGAAAAAAGAGAAAAAAAGATTAGTGAAAACAAATGTAGGTCCCTTATTGAAACTTATAAAATTCTAACAGGACTAGACAGACTAGATGCAGGAAGGATGTTCCCGATGGCGGGGGAGTCCAGAACTAGGGGTCACAGGCTAAGGATAAGGGGTAAGCCATTTAGGACAGAGATGAGGAGGAATTTCTTCACCCAGAGAGTGGTGAACCTGTGGAATTCTCTACCACACAAGGCAGTTGAGGCCAATTCATTAAATATATTCAAGAAGGAGTTAGATATATTTCCTAAGGCTAAAGGGATCAAGGGATATGGGGAGAAGGCAGGGACAGGGTACTGAGTTTGGATGATCAGCCATGACCTCATTGAATGGCGGAGCAGGCTCGAGGGGCCGAATGGCCTACTCCTGCTCCTATCTTCTATGTTTCTATGTTATAGTCAGAAATGGCAGAATTTATAATGGGGAACAAGGAAATGGCTGAGCAATTAAACAAATACTTTGGTTCTGTCTTCACGGAAGACGACACAAATAACTTCCCAGAAATGCTAGGGAACCAAGGGTCTAGTGACAAGGAGGAATTAAAGGAAATTAGTACAGGTAGACTATCCTTTATCCGAACTTCCGAAAACCTCTAAAAACCAAAAGTTTTTTCGTTCAGCGTAAGTCGTGCGCACGACATGACCAGAGTGGCGCACGACTTACGCTGAGCAGGGCAGAGGGTCACAGAGTTCCCTCCTGGGTAGGAGATTGCAGGCCGAGCCGGGCAGTGTGAAGGAGGTACCGGGAGAGTGAACCCAACAATACAGCGGCCCGTCCGATAGGTGCAGCGGCCCGTCCGATATTCTTTCCCCCCCCCCCCCCGACCCGACCCGAACCGCGGCCCGTCCGATATTCTTTTCTCCCCCCCCACCGACCCGACCCGACCCAAACCGCGGCCCGTCCGATATTCTTTTCTCCACCCCCCCACCCGACCCGAACCGCGGCCCGTCCGATATTCTTTTCTCCTCCCCCCCCGACCCGACCCGACCCCCGACCTGATTTGCGGGCCAGCTTAGTAGGAGTCAGACGATATCCGGCTTTCCAGAGAAGCAGGAAGGGGAATGAGACACGGAACAGTCGCAAGAGGTAGCCTGAACTTTTAAAATTTATATTAAATACAAATTTCCCAGTCTTATAATAATACCTTCTGAAATCCGAAAAATTCCGAAAACCGAAACTCAGCTGGTCCCAAGGCTTTCGGATAAGGGATAGTGTACCTGTATTAGTAAAAAAATAGTGCTGGAGAAATTAATGGGACTGAAAGTTGATAAATCCCCAGGGCCTGATAATCTGCATCCCAGAGGACTGAAAGAGGTAGCCATGGAAATAGTGGATGCATTGGTTGTCATCTTCCAAAATTCGATAGATTATGGGACAGTTTCTGCAGATTGGAGGGTGACAAATGTAACCCCACTATTTAAAAAAGGAGGGAGAGAGAAAACAGGGAAAATGCTAGAGTCTATTATAAAGGATGTGATAACAGGACACTTAGAAAATATCAACAGGATTAGACAAAGTCAACATGGATTAATGAAAGGGAAATCATGTTTGACAAACCTACTGGAGTTTTTGAGGATGTAACTGGTAGAATAGATAAGGGAGAACCAGTGGATGCGGTGTATTTGGATTTTCAGAAGGCCTTTGATAAAGTCCCACATAAGAGGTTAGTGTGCAAAATGAAAGCACATGGGATTGGGGCCAATATACTGGCTTGGATTGAAAATTGGTTAACAGAGAGTAGGAATAAATGAATATTTTTCGGGGTGGCAGGCGGTGACCAGTGGGGTACCGCAGGGTTAGTGCTTGGGCCCCAGCTATTCACAATATATATCAATGATTTGGATGAGGGAACCAAATGTTATATTTCCAAGTTTGCTGACGACACAAAACTAGGTGGGATTATGAGTTGTGAGGAGGATGCAAAGAGGCTTCAAGGCGATTTAGACAAGTTGAGTGAGTGGGCAAATATATGGCAGATGCAGTATAACGTGGATAAATGTGAAGTTATCCACTTCAGTAGGAAAAACAGAAAGCCAGAGTATTATTTAAATGGTGATAGATTTGGAAATGTTGATGTACAGAGGGACCTGGGTGTCCTTGTACACCAGTCACTGGAAGCAAACATGCAGATGCAGCAAGCAGTTAGGAAGGCAAATGGTAGGTTAGCCTTCATTGCAAGAGGATTTGAATACAGGAGCAAGGATGTCTCTGTTGTATCCGTGTGTTAATGAAGACACGGAATGCAGGAGTTGGTTTACAGGTGTTTACTGGACAAAGTCTGGAGGTGAACTAAAAGATACAAAACACTATACAGGCTTATATAGCCCGAGTGACCATTACCGGCATTACAGTACACAGGGGCTCTTAAAGGCACATAGAGCACAATTCCTCCCCTTTTAGACAACCAGTACATATGATTTTAAGTAATTGTTATTTAACATGTTTACAAGAACAATAATCTACATATTGCTGCAGTTAATCAATTATAAGTCAGTCTCTCTGGAGGCTTCCTGACTCGGTCCGGATAACGCCTCGGTGGTGTAGTAGTTTTCAGTGGTGTAGTAGGTTCTTTTGGCAAGGTCGATTCGGCTGGAATGCCAGTGTCGGGTTCATCTGGTTCTAGCATCACCGGATCGGAGGTAGATACTATGGGTATCTCTGCTTCATCATCAGGTGTATAGAGTTGTGGTGTAGGTTGTCCCTTTTCGGATGACTCTATGATCTGGTCAGCATGGCGCCTTATTATGCTTTCTCCAATGTCCACGGTATACATCAGCGGTCCTCGTCGTGTGCAAATAGTTCCAGGCTGCCATTTCTCGGTACGGTAGTCCCTGGCCAAAACTTGTTGACCTATCTGGAAGGTTATAGTTGGCCTTTCATTCATGCCTTGAAATTGCCGGTTCTCTACGTCCCTTCTGATGTTTGGCTTGATCAAATCCAGCCGGCATCTTAGTCTTCTATTGAAAAACATCATGGCGGGAGTCTGGTTTGTAACCATATGTGTTGAATTCCTGTATGCAAACAAGAAGTTATCTACCTTATGCTGTAGATTTATATCTTCATTACCCATGGCCTTTATGGCCTTCTTGAAGGTCTGGACAAACCTTTCAGCCAATCCATTGGTGGCGGGATGGTATGGGGCGGACGTGTAGTGCTTAACCCCATTGTTTTTTAAGAACTTCCTGAATTCTTCGGACACAAATTGTGGTCCATTATCAGAACAGATCTGTTCAGGCAGCCCATTCCTGGCAAATATGGTCCTTAATACTGTGATGGTTTTTTCCGTGGTGGTGGAGGACATCTTTATTACCTCCGGCCACTTGGAGTGTGCATCAACCGCGATTAAGAACATTGAGTCCATAAATGGACCAGCAAAGTCGATGTGTACCCTTTGCCATGGAGATGAGGGCCACTCCCATGGATGTAGAGGGGCTTGTGGTGGGGCATTTTGGACCTTCTGGCATCCTAGACAGCCCTTGGTCATTTCTTCGATGTCTCCATCGATACCTGGCCACCACACAAACGCTCTGGCTAGGTTCTTCATTTTCACTCCACCCAGATGCCCCTCGTGAAGCTCCTTTAGCACTTTACCCTGGCGTTTGGGTGGAATCACCACTCTGGATCCACACATCAAGGTTCCTCGGCACACTGACAGCTGTTCTCTTCTTTGCAAGAATGCTGGCAACAGTGGTTCGCCATGTGCTGGCCATCCCTTCACTGTTAAATTGTAGACTCGTGAGAGAGTCGGGCCATTTCTCATTTCCTTTTCAATGGCAGAATTTGTTACTGGTAGACATTCTACTATGGTAGAGTGGAACATTTCCACTGGGTCCACTGTAGGTGCTTCTTCTACCGTTGGCAACGGTAGACGCGATAAACCGTCAGCATTCCCATGCTGTTTTGATCCTTTGTATTCTATGTCATATCGGTGTGCCCCTAGGAAAAGGGACCACCTCTGTAGCCTTTGTGCTGTCATAATGGAAACACCCTTTTTAGGGTTGAATATGGAGATGAGGGGTTGATGGTCAGTCAACAAGGTAAATTTTTGTCCGTGTAGGTAATGGTTGAATTTCTTCACTCCCCATACCAGGCTGAGTGCTTCCCTGTCGATCTGGGCATAGTTACGCTCAGCTGAGTTCAATGAGCGTGACGCAAAAGCTATCGGCCGTTCTGAGCCATCAGGGAATCTATGTGATAATACCGCTCCTACACCGTAAGGGGATGCATCGCACGTCAGTCTGATTGGCAGTGATGGGTTGTAATGAGCCAAAACTTCCTTGGACGTGATCAAGCCTTTACATTTATGGAAGGCACGTTTACAGTCCTCGCACCATTTCCAAATTACTCCCGTTTGTAGCAGTTCGTTAAGAGGGTGCAGAACAATTGACAAGTTCGGTAAAAATTTATGGTAGTAATTTATCAATCCCAGGAACGACCTTAATTGTGAGACATTTTCAGGTGCTGGTGCTTTTATGACCGCTTCAATTTTCTCAGGGGACTTATGCAACCCTTCTTCATTAATTATGTGGCCACAATATGATATTTGTTTCTGGAAAAATTCACACTTGGGGCGGTTTGCTTGTAGGCCCCGTTCTCTCAGCCTAGTGAGCACCTTCTCCAAATTGGCATGGTGTTCGTTGTCATTTTCTCCTGTTACAAGGATGTCGTCTAGGTAGCATTGAGTCCGAAGAATCCCTTGCAGGACTTGTTCCATAGCTCTTTGCCAGATAGCTGGAGCTGATGCTATTCCGAAAACCAGTCGATTGTACTGGTACAGGCCCTTGTGTGTGTTTATTGTGAGATACTTTTTAGAGGCCTCCTCAACCTCCATCTGTAGATATGCCTGTGCCAAGTCAATTTTTGTGAAACGTTTCCCTCCGGATAGTGAGGCGAAAATATCTTCTATCCTCGGAAGAGGATACTGTACCGTGTGAAGGACTGGGTTTACAGTCACCTTGAAGTCCCCACAGATGCGAATTTTTCTCTGTTCTTCAGATTTATCATTATTCAACGTTTTCTTCATGACCGGGACGATGGGTGTTGCCCACTCGCTCCCATCTATCTTGGATAACACGCCTGCCTTTTCCAAATTCTCCAGCTCTGCCTCGACTGCTGGACGAATTGCGTATGGCACCGGCCTTGCCTTAAAAAATGTGGGAATTGCCGCATCTTCCACCTTTATTGAGGCGGTGACGCCTTTCAAGGTTCCTAGTTCCTGTTGGAACACTTCTTTGGAGTTGGCCAAGATGTCTTTTAATCGTTCAGGTATGATGTCATCATCATTTTTTTTCTTACTGGTCACCGTCAGTGCCTGAATGGAGTGCCAGTCCAAATGTATCTTCCTGATCCATTCACGTCCCAACAGTGGTGGACCACCATCTTGCAGAACGTATAAATACAACTTCTGTATTTCCTTGCCGTTGTATACAACAGGCACCTTTATTTTCCCTTTGGGGTATACTTTCTGCCCCGTATATGTTTTCAAGATAATGGATGTGTCTTTCAAAGGTATATGCGGAAATAGCCGCTCGTAATCCCGTCTACTTATGACGGTCAGAGCTGATCCTGTATCTAGCTCCATTTTAACTGGGGATCCCGCTATCGTGAGGGTAACCCAAATGGTCTGGTAATCTTCTTTGGCAATTACATTATGTAATTTGAGAGAGCTTAGTCTCTTGTTTCCGGAGTCGCTATCGCTCTTCTGGTCTTCGGAGCTACTGTCCGTCATCATTTGTACCTTTCTGTACTTTTCCTTATTGATTTTTTTTCTGTCAGTGGATTTTTTGTTTCCAGATCGGCATACACGTGTAATGTGTCCCATCTTTCCGCATTGCCTGCATGCTTTGTCCTTGAACCAGCAGTCCCTCTGGTCATGGGTGGATCTGCCGCAGCGATAACATCTCTCGAAACCCCGTGTCATTTCATGGATGCCGAAGTCTTGTGGCTTTTGCTGTATCTCTGCAGCTCCTCTTGCTGCTGCTTCGTATGATACAGCTACACTGAAAGCCTTGTCCAGTGTCAAATCTTTCTCAGAAAGTAGCCTTTTTTGTGTTCCTTCACTTAGGAGACCGCAGACGAATTTGTCTCGTAGAGAATCTGCCAGTCCTGCCCCGAATTGGCAGTGTAGGGTATCAGCAATCTCCTTAAAATTCTTGTCCATCGGTTTGGCTGGAGTGATTAAGTTTCATAACAGCCTGTATGTCCTTGCGCCCATTAGATTTAGAAGTACCGATGCCTTTTATCATTCTTTATTTCATTCGCTGTGCAATATACCTCCACTCTTTCCACATATGTGGCCCAATCCTCTACATCACTATCGAAAGTAGTAATGTTGCCAGTCTTAGGTATCCTGGGAAAAAAAATGGCGTCTCCCGCGCTTTCCTTTCTTCCTTGCTGAAAAAAAATGGCGCCTCCCGCGCTTTCCCGCCGCTGTTGCTGCTGACAACGCTGTTCTCCGCGGTTTTTTCTTTTTTTATACAAACATTTTTAATAGTCGGAGACTTGTTCCCGCCGGACTCTCTGGGACTTTCACCACCCTCTCCGAACGCCGACGTGCTTTGCAGAGCTGGCTGTCTCCCGAGTGCTCCACCTTTGTATTTGTTTGCCTGCGCCTTCACTGCTTGTCCCCGCTGTAGAGCCAGCCGATCGAGCCCCAGCCCGCCGCCCAGGAAGGATTATTGCAGTACCTGCCACCAGCCTGGCTAGCTGGTGAAACCACAGTATTTTTCTTTTTTTTTTCTTCTTCCTTCGTCTGAGGAATCGATGTCCTTGAGGTGCTGCCGAATTGCAGGTAAGTCCGTTTCCAATTCGTCGCCACTGTTGTATCCGCGTGTTAATGAAGACACGGAATGCAGGAGTTGGTTTACAGGTGTTTACTGGACAAAGTCTGGAGGTGAACTAAAAGATACAAAACACTACACAGGCTTATATAGCCCGAGTGGCCATTACCGGCATTACAGTACACAGGGGCTCTTAAAGGCACATACACCACAGTCTCACTGCACTTATACTACAGAAACGTTACCTCTGCTTCTCTCTCCACAGGTGCTGCCTGACCTGCTGAGTATTTCCAGCATTTTCTGTTTTTATTTCATCATCACTGTTTGCCACACCCCCATTGCAATGAGTTACAGGGACTGAGCGCAGCATTGCAATGATTTACAGGGACATTGAGAAATTCTACTCTGTATTCCAATATCCAGGTCATTTATATATATCAAAAAAGCAGTGGCCCCAGCACTGACCCTTGGGGAACACCACTGTCTACCATCCTCCAGTCTGAAAAACAGCCATTTACCACAACTCGCTGTTTTCTGTCCTTAAGCCAATTCCTTATCCAAGCTGCCACTGACCCACCTATTCCATGAGCCTCAATTTTGTTAACCAGCCTTCTATGTGGTACATTGTCAAACGCCTTCCAAAAATCCATGTAGACAACATCCATTGCATTCCCTTCATCAATCCTCTCTGTTACTTCGTCAAAAAATTCAATTAGATTAGTCAAACACAATCTGCCTTTTACATATCCATGTTGGCTCTCCTTAATTAGCTTAAACCTCTCCAAGTGCCCGTTAATTTTTTCCTTGATTATTGTTTCTCATCATAGGACAGCCCTCGCATTCCAGGAATCTATTTAGTGAGCCTTTGTTGCACCGCCTCCAAGGCAATTATATCCGTCCTCAGATAAGGAGACCAAAACTGTGCCCAGTACTCCAGGTGTGGTCTCACCAAGGCCCTGTACAATTGTAGCAAGACTTCCTTACTCTTATACTCCAACCCCCTTGCAATAAAGGCCAACATGCCATTTGCCTTCCTTATTGCTTGCTGTACCTGCATGCTAGCTTTCCGTGTTTCTTGCACGAAGACACCCAAATCTCTCTGAACACCAACATTTGAAAGTTTCTCACCATTTAAAAAATATTCTGTTTTTCTATTCTTCCTACCAAATTGAATAACCTCAGATTTCCCTACATTATACTCCATCATTTTTCTTTAATCGTTTATGGGATCTGGGCGTCACTGGCAAGGCCAGCATTTATTGCCCATTGCTAATTGCCCTTGAGAAGGTGGTGGTGAGCCGCTTTCTTGAACCGCTGCAGTCCGTGTGGTGAAGGTGCTTCCACAGTGCTGTTAAGTAGGGAGTTCCAGGATTTTGAGCCAGCGATGATGAAGGATCGGCGATATACTTCTAAGTCAGGATGGTGTCTGACTTGGAGGGAAATTTGGAGGTGGTGGTGTTCCCATGCGTCTGCTGCCCTTGGTGGAAGAGGTCACGGGCTTGGGGGGTGCTGCCGAAGAAGCCTTGGCGAGTTGCTGCAGTGCATCTTGTAGATGGTACACACTGCAGCCACGGTACGCCGGTGATGGAGGGAGTGAATGTGGAGAGAGCAGCGGCGGCAGGCGGGCGGACCTGCGAGGGAACGAGGCGGCTGAGCGGCGGCGGTTTAAAAGCGGCTCCGAGACCAGGTAGGCCACAGAGCAGCGGCGGCAGGCGGGCGGACCTGCGAGGGACGAGGCGGCCAAGGCGGCAGTATTTAAAAGCGGCTCCGAGACCAGGTGAGGCATACCAGTCTCCGGGCTCAGAGGGAGGGAGAGAAGCAAAAAGTAATTGAAGTGTGACGTCACCAGAAAGCAGGTAGGTGATTGGTTGGTGGGTATTTCGCTCTTTTTAATCTTTAACTCTGTGTTTTATAGTTACTAAGGTCTCTCTGGTGTAATGGGGACTGTTGGTAAACCATTTAACTATAGTGTAATTGGTGGGATTGATTGATTTAATTTAATTTCAATTGATTAAAGGGTAAGTCATGGCAGGACAGCCCGGCCACGTGGTATGCTCCTCCTGCGCTATGTGGGATCTCAGGGACACTTCCTGTGTCCCTGACAACTACGTGTGCAGGAAGTGTATCCAGCTGCAGCTACTGACAGACCGCATTGCGACGCTGGAGCTGCGATTGGATACATACTGGAGCGTTCACGATGCTGAGGACATCGTGAATAGCACATTTAGCGAGTTGGACACACCGCAGGTAGAGGTTGGACAGGCAGGAAGGGAACAGGTGACCAACAGGCAGAGTACTAGGCGCAGGCAGGTAGTGCAGAGGTCCCCTGTGGACATCCCCCTCTCAAACAGATACACCACTTGAGTACTGTTGGGGGGGATGGCTTATCAGAGGAAGGCAGCAGCAGCCAACACCCTGGCACCAGGGGTGGCTCTGCGGCACAGGACGGGAGGAAAAAGAGGGGTAGAGCTATAGTAATAGGGGATTCTATTGTAAGGGGAATAGATAGGCGTTTCTGCGGCCGTAAACGAGACTCCAGGATGGTGTGTTGCCTCCCTGGTGCAAGGGTTAAGGATGTCTCGGAGCGGCTGCAGAACATTTTGGAAGGGGAGGGTGAACAGCCAGTTGTCCTGGTGCATATAGGCACCAACGATATAAGTAAAAACCGGGATGAGGTCCTAAGATCTGAATATAGGGAGTTAAGAGGTAAATTAAAAAATAGGACCTCAAAGGTAGTAATCGCAGGATTGCTACCAGTGCCACATGCTAGTCAGAGTAGAAATAGAAGGATATTTCAGATGAATACGTGGCTAGAGGAATGGTGCCAGGGGGAGGGATTCAAGTTCCTGGGACATTGGAACCGGTTCTGGGGGCGGTGGGACCAGTTCAAACCGGACGGTTTGCACCTGGGCACGGCCGGGACCGATGTCCTGGGGGAGTGTTTGCTAGTGCTCTGGGGGAGGGTTTAAACTAAGATGGCAGGGGGTTGGGATCCTGAGCAGGGGTACAGAGGAAAGGGAAACAAGGATAAAAGCAAAAGATAGGAAGGAGAAAAACAAAAGTGGCAGTCAGAGAAATCAACGGTTTAAATCAAACATGGCCACAGTAAATAATAATTCTAATAGGTGTAAGAGCGTTAAAAAAATAAGCCTGAAGGCTTTGTGTCTTAATGCGAGGAGCATTCATAATAAGGTGGATGAATTGGCTGCGCAAATAGAGGTAAACGAATATGATTTGGTTGGGATTACGGAAACGTGGCTCAAGGACGGCCAAGGCTGGGAACTCAACATCCAGCGGTATTCGATATTCAGGAAAGATAGGCAAAAAGGAAAGGGAGGTGGGGTAGCATTACTGGTTAAAGAAGGGATTAACACAATTGTAAGGAAGGATATTAGCTCTGATGATGTGAAATCTGTATGGGTAGAATTGAGAAATACCAAGGGGCAGAAACGTTAGTGGGAGTGGTATATAGACCTCCAAACAGTAAGGCGGAGGTTGGGGATGGCAGTAAAAGGGAAATTAAAGAAGCGTGCAATAAGGGCACAGCAGTCATCATGAGTGACTTTAATCTACATATAGATTGGGCTAACCAAATTAGTAACAATACTGTGGAGGAGGAATTCCTGGAGTGTTTACGGGATGGTTTCCTGGACCAATATGTCGAGGAACCAACCAGAGATCAGGCCATCTTAGACTGGGTATTATGTAACGAGAAAGGATTAATTAGCAATCTTGTTGTACGAGGCCCCTTGGGTCGGAGCGATCATAATATGATCGAATTCTTCATTAAGATGGAGAATGAAGTAGTTGACTCAGAGACTAGGGTCCTAAATTTAAATAAAGGAAATTACGATGATCTGAGGCGCAAGTTGGGTAGGATGGATTGGGGAATGGCACTCAAAGGGTTGATGGTGGATAGGCAATGGCAAACATTCAAAGACCGCATGGATGAACTACAGAAAATGTTCATCCCAGTTTGGCACAAAAATGAAACATAAAAGGTGGCTCAACCGTGGCTATCAAGGGAAATTAGGGATAGCATAAGATCCAATGAGAGGACATATAAATTGGCCGGAAAAAGCAATAATCCTGAGGATTGGGAGCAATTTAGGATTCAACAAAGGAGGACAAAGGGATTAATTAAGAAGGGGAAAATAGAATATCAGAGTAAGCTTGTAGGGAAAATAAAAACTGACAGTAAAAGCTTTTATAGATATGTAAAGAGAAAAAGATTGGTGAAGTCAAGTGTAGGTCCCTTGCAGTCAGAATCAGGGGAATTTATAATGGGGAACAAAGAAATGGCAGACCAACTAAATACATATTTTGGTTCTGTCTTCACAAAGGAGGACACAGATAACCTCCCAGAGATGCCGGGGAACATAGGGTCTAATGAAAGTGTGGAACTGAAAGAAATCAGTATTTGCAGGGAAATGGTGTTAGGGAAATTGATGGGATTGAAGGCTGATAAATCCCCAGGGCCTGATAATCTACATCCCAGGGTACTTAAGGAAGTGGCCCTAGAAATAGTAGATGCATTGCTGATCATCTTCCAACATTCGATGGAATCTGGAACAGTAACCATGGATTGGAGGGTAGCTAATGTTACCCCACTATTCAAAAAAGGTGGTAGAGAGAAAACGGGGAATTACAGACCGGTAAGCCTGACATCGGTAGTGGGGAATGTGGTAAACCACTGTTATTGTTGTTGTTGTTGTTGTTACACACTGTTGTACCTATGCATGCCTCAACATGTCTCGGCTGGCTCCACCCACACAGGCCCAGGTATAAAGGTGATTGACCTGCAGCCCCCTGCCTTCTTGGAACCCAGTCAACCACGAGAGGCATGCTCTGTTCTTTGCTAATAAAAGCCTTTAGTTACTCTCTTAACTCTCAGTCTTTTATGAGTAATTGATAGCGCATCAATTTTATTAGCAAAAACAAAATGTCGACATTTGCTGAACAGCAGGCTGCTGCACCAAACGCGGAACAGCAGGCTGCTGCACCAAACGCTGAACAGCAGGCTGCTGCACCAAACGCTGAGCAACAGGAGCTGCTGCGAGCCCTCAGACCAACATGCCTGGACCTAGACCCCCCAAGAAGCGGGTTCGGCTACCAAAGTCGCGCATTGGCTGCGTTGCTTCGAGGCCTACCTGCAAGCCTCAACCGTGACCCTGGACGAAAACAAGTTGGAAATCCTGGCCTCAAAGGTGAGCCACCAAGTTTATACAATAATCCAGGACGCGACGACCTACGCGGCGGCTATCGGTCTGCTAAAAGGGCAATACGCACGCCCGGTAAATACGGTCTATGCCCGGCACCTCTTAAGATCCCGCAGACAGCAGCCCGGGGAATCGGTGGAGGCCTTCCTACGGGCACTACGGATACTCGGCCGAGACTGCGATTGCAAAGAAGCATCAGCCGCAGCACACACGGAGGGACTGATCCGAGATGCTTTCGTTGCGGGTCTAAGGTCCGACTACTCCCGGCAGAGACTGTTGGAAAAGGGAGAAATGGACCTGAGAAAGGCAGTGTCCCTCTCGCTCGACGCGGCCCACAGGAATATGGACGCCTTCTCCCCTAACTGCTCCGCAACGTGGACGCCACAACCTTGGGTCATGGGACCGCCACCTTCAACTGCTGCTGCGACGTCCAAGGCACAGAAATGTTATTTTTGTGGCCAGGCAAAACACCCCAGAGCACGCTGTCCGGCTAGAAACGCTACCTGCTCCGGCTGCGGGAAGAAAGGACACTATGTCAGCGCCTGCAAAGGTAAAACCACTAACGCCAGCAGCGCCGCGTGCGAACCGTGGGGGCACGGAAAGCTTTATCCACCCCGACACGGTGCGCAGTTACTCTCTCCCGGTACTGCCGACGCGACATCGGATCTCTTTGGCTTCCAAAGCCCAGTCAGCGGACGTCGGTGGCTACTGTGTAGTGACCCTTTCAGTAAGGGGCACAGAATACAAAAATTTTAAACTCCTGGTCCTGCCCCATCTTTGCGCTGCCGTTCTACTGGGGTTGGATTTTCAGTGCAACCTTAAGAGTGTCACATTAGCGTATGACGGACCCCTCCCCCCACTCACAGTCTGCAGCCAGCAGCTTTTAAACCGCCCGCCGCGCACCATTTGCAGCCTCTCCACCCTTAAAGTCCCCCCCCTCGTTCGCTAACCTCACCCGCGACTGTAAGCCCATCGCTACCAAAAGCAGGTGTTACAGTGCCGGGGATAGGAGCTTCATTAAATCCGAGGTAGCAAGACTCCTGAAGGAAGGGATTATTGAAAGTAGCACCAGCCCATGGCGAGCACAAGTGGTGGTAGTGAAGACTGGCGAAAAACAGCGCCTAGTTATTGACTACAGCCAGACGATCAATCGCTACACCCAGCTAGATGCATACCCACTCCCCCGCATATCTGACATGGTCAATCAGATAGCACAATACTGGGTGTTCTCGACGATTGACGATTGATCTGAAGTCGGCATACCACCAGCTCCCCATCAGGGCTGAGGACCGCCAGTACACAGCTTTTGAAGCTGACGGTCGTCTCTACCACTTCCTCAGAGTTCCCTTCGGCGTCACCAACGGGGTTTCAGTCTTCCAACGGGAGATGGACCGGATGGTCGACCAGAACGCGCTCCAGGCCACTTTCCCCTATCTAGACAACGTCACCATCTGCGGCCGCGACCAGCAGGACCATGATGTTAATCGAGAGAAATTCCTCCGTACGGCCCAGCAGTTGAACCTAACATACAACAAGGACAAATGTATGTTTCGTACCAAGCGCCTTGCGATTCTTGGCCGTGTAGTGGAGAACGGAGTCATCGGCCCCGACCCCGACAGGATGCGCCCCCTTATGGAGCTCCCCCTCCCCCACTGCCAAAAAGCACTGAAGAGATGCCTAGGGTTTTTCTCGTACTATGCTCAGTGGGTGCGCAACTATGCGGACAAAGCCAGACCCCTCATCAAGTCCACCTCCTTCCCCCTGACAGCAGAGGCCTGTGCAGCCTTCACTCTCATAAAAGGAGATATTGCGAAGGCCACAATGCACGCAGTGGATGAGTCCATCCCTTTCCAAGTGGAGAGCGACGCATCCGACTTTGCCCTAGCTGCAACCCTTAACCAGGCGGGGAGACCTGTGGCCTTTTTCTCAAGGACCCTCCAGGGCCCCGAGATTCGACACTCCTCTGTCGAAAGGAGGCCCAGGCCATTGTGGAAGCTGTGCGACATTGAAGGCATTACCTGGCCGGAAAACGATTTACCCTGCTCACTGACCAGCGCTCAGTAGCTTTTATGTTTAATAATAAGCAGAGGGGCAAAATCAAGAACGACAAGATCTTGAGGTGGAGAATCGAACTCTCCACCTACAATTACGATATCTTGCACCGGCCTGGGAAACTCAATGAGCCCCCAGATGCCCTATCACGTGGTACATGCGTCAACGCGCAGGTCGATAGACTGAAGACCCTCCACAATGACCTCTGCCACCCGGGGGTCACCAGGTTTTTTCACTTCATCAAATCCCGTAACCTGCCCTACTCCATCGAGGAGGTCAGGACCATGACCAGGAACTGCCAAATCTGTGCCGAGTGCAAACCGCATTTTTATAGGCCAGACAGAGCAAGCCTGATCAAAGCCACGCGCCCCTTTGAACGGCTGAGCGTCGATTTTAAAGGGCCCCTCCCCTCCTCCGACCGCAATGTGTACTTCCTCAACGTAATTGATGAGTACTCCCGTTTCCCGTTTGCCATCCCTTGCTCAGACATGACCAGTACCACGGTCATTAAATGTCTGAATGACGTCTTCGCCTTGTTCGGTTTCCCTAGCTATATTCATAGTGACAGGGGCTCATCCTTTATGAGCGACGAACTCCGGCAGTACCTGCTCTCGAGAGGTATCGCTACAAGCAGGACCACCAGCTACAACCCCCGGGGGAATGGCCAGGTGGAAAGGGAGAATGCGACGGTCTGGAAGGCAGTCCTTTTAAACTTGAAATCTAAGGGCCTTCCGACCTCTCGCTGGCAGGAAGTCCTCCCTGCGGCGCTCCATTCCATTCGGTCACTGCTCTGTACAGCCACCAATGCTACCCCTCACGAGAGAATGTTCTCCTTCCCCAGGAAGTCCACATCGGGGATCTCGTTACCGACATGGCTGACTTCTCCAGGACCCGTCCTACTGCGGAAGCACGTGAGGTCCCATAAGACGGACCCCCTGGTCGAGAGGGTGAGCCTCCTCCATGCCAACCCTCAGTATGCTTACGTGGTGTACCCGGACGGGCGGGAGGACACAGTCTCCATACGAGACCTCGCACCTTCGGGTGCTCCTGAAACACCTCTCTCGCCACCCACCACTACCCACGCCTACCCCCAGTACGCTTACGTAGCGTACCCAGACGGGCGGGAGGACACAGCCCCCACACGAGATCTAGCACCTTTGGGTGCCCCTGAAACACTACCATTGCCATCCACCACTACCCACAACCCAACCCCGCTAGACGGCATGCCGCAGCCCCAGGACCCGTCATTGACCACCCAACCACTCAATGAGACGCCAGATTCAACGTTGGATGCTGCACCATCACCGCCGCCACCACGACGATCAGGACGGCATACAAGGCCACCTGATAGACTTACTTACACGAACCTTTAGTACACTTCACCCCGCCGGACTCAATTTTAAACAAGGGGTGAATGTGGTAAACCACTGTTATTGTTGTTGTTGTTGTTGTTGTTGTTACACACTGTTGTACCTATGCATGCCTCAACATGTCTCGGCTGGCTCCACCCACAGGCCCAGGTATAAAGGTGATTGACCTGCAGCCCCCTGCCTTCTTGGAACCCAGTCAACCACGAGAGGCATGCTCTGTTCTTTGCTAATAAAAGCCTTTAGTTACTCTCTTAACTCTCAGTCTTTTATGAGTAATTGATAGCGCATCAGGGAAAATGCTAGAGTCCATTATAAAAGATGTAATAGCAGAGCACTCGGAAAACAGTGACAGGATTGGACAAAGTCAACATGGATTCACAAAAGGTAAATCGTGCTTGACTAATCTACTGTAATTTTTTGAGGATGTAACTGGTAAAATAGATAAGGGAGAACCAGTGGATGTGGTGTATCTGGACTTTCAGAAGGACTTCGATAAGATCCAGCATAAGAGATTAGTGTGTAAAGTTAAGGCACATGGGATTGGGGGCAAGGTATTGACTTGGATAGAGAACTGGTTGGCAGACAGAAAGCAAAGCGTTGGAATAAACGGGTCCTTTTCCAAGTGGCAGGCAGTGACTAGTGGGGTACTGCAGGGATCGGTCATTGGACCCCAGCTATTCACAATATATATTAATGATCTAGACAAGGGAACTAGATGTAATATCTCCAAATTTGCAGACGACACAAAGCTGGGTTGGCGTGTGTGCTGTGAGGAGGATGCCGTGAAACCCCAGGATGATTTGGACATGTTGGGTGATTGGGCAGAAACATGGCAGATGCAATATAACGTGGATAAATGTGAGGTTGTCCACTTTGGTGTCAAAAACAGGAATGCAGATTATTATCTGAATGGCAATAGATTGGGAGAAGGGGAAGTGCAACGAGACCTGGGTGCCCTTGTGCACCAGTCACTGAAGGTAAGCATGCAGGTGCAGCAGGCGGTTAAGAAGGCAAATGGTATGTTGGCCTTCATAGCGAGAGGGTTTGAGTACAGGAACAAGGATGTCTTGCTGCAGTTGTACAGGGCCTTGGTGAGACCACATCTTGAGTATTGTGTGCTGTTTTGGCCGCCTTATCTGAGGAAGGATGTTCTTGCCATGGAAGGAGTTCAGTGAAGTTTCACCAGGCTGATACCTGGGATGGCAGGAATAACGTATGAGGAGAGATTGGGTCGATTGGGTTTGTACTCGCTCGAGTTTAGAAGAATGAGAGGTGATCTCATTGAAACTTATAAAATTCTGACAGGACTGGACAGACTAGATGCAGGAAGGATGTTCCCGATGGTCGGGGAGTCCAGAACCAGGGGCCACAGTCTAAGGATAAATGGTCGGCCATTTAGGACAGAAATGAGGAGGAATTTCTTCACCCAGAGAGTGGTGAACCTGTGGAATTCTCTACCACAGAAGGCGGTGGAGGCCAGTTCATTAAATATATTCAAGAAGGAGTTGGATATATTTCTTAAGGCTAAAGGGATCAAGGGGTATGGGGAGAAGGCAGGGACAGGGTACTGAATTTGGATGATCGGCCATGATCGCATTGAATGGCGGAGCAGGCTCGAGGGGCCGAATGGCCTACTCCTGCTCCTATCTTCTATGTTTCTATGTTAAGGTGGTGGATGGGGTGCCAATCAAGCACGCTGCTTTGTCCTGGATGGTGTTGAGCTTCTTGAGTGTTGTTGGAGCTGCACTCATCCAGGCAAGTGGAGAGTATTCCATCACACTCCTGACTTGTGCCTTGTAGATGGTGGAAAGGCTTTGGGGAGTCAGGAGGTGAGACACTCGCCACAGAATACCCAGCCTCTGGCCTGCTCTTGTTGCCACCGTATTTATATGGCTGGTCCAGTTAAGTTTCTGGTCAATAGTGACCCCCAGGATGTTGATGGTGGGGGATTTGACGATGGTAATGCCGTTGAATGTCAAGGGGAGGTGGTTAGACTCTTGCTTGTTGGAGATAGTCATTGCCTGGCACTTCTGAGGCGCGAATGTTACCTGCCACTTATCAGCCCAAGCCTGAACGTCATTCAGGTCTTGTTGCATGCGGGCATGGACTGCTTCATTATCTGAGGAGTTGTGAATGGCGCTGAACACTGCAGTCATCAGCGAACATCCCCATTTCTTTCCCACGTTACAACAGTGACTCCACTTCAAAAAGTACTTCATTGGCTGTAAAGTGCTTTGAGACGTCCGGTGGTCATGAAAGGCGCTATGTAAATGTAAGTCTTTCTTTTCTTATGTTGGAGGGAAGGTCATTGATGAAGCAGCTGAAGATTGTTGGGCATAGGACACTGCATTGAGGAACTCTTGCAGCGATGTCCTGGGGCTGAGGTGATTGACCTTCAACCATCTTCCTTTGTGCTAGGTATGACTCCAGCCAGTGGAGAGTTTTCCCCCCGATTCCCATTGACTTCAGTTTCACTAGGGCTCCTTGATGCCACACTCGGCCAAACACTGCCTTGATGTCAAGGGCAGTCACTCTCACCTCACCTCTGCAATCATCCTCTCGGCACTTCTGGCTGAAGATGATTGCAAACGTTTCAGCCTTGCCTTTTGCACTCACTTGCTGGGCTCCACCATCATTGAGGATGGGGCTATTCATGGAGCCTTCTCCCGTTAGTTGTTTAATGGTCCACCACCATTCACGACTGGATGTGGCAGGACTGCAGAGCTTTGATCTGTTCCATTGATTGTGGGATCGCTTAGCCCTGTCTATAGCATGCTGCTTCTGGTTTTTAGCATGCATGTAGTCCTGTGTTGCAGCATCCCCAGGTTGGCACCTCATTTTTAGGTATGCCTGGTGCTGCTCCTGGCATACTCTTCTGCACTCCTTATTGAACCAGAGTTGGTCCCCTGGTTTGATGGTAATGGTAGAGTGAGGGATATGCCGGGCCATGAGGTTACAGATTGTGGTGGAAAACAATTCTACTGCTGCTGATGGCCCACAGCACCTCATGGATGCCCAGTTTTGAGCTGCTAGATCTGTTCTGAATCTATCCCATTTTGCACGGCGGTAGTGCCACACAACATGATGGAGGGTGTCCTCAGTGTGAAGACGGGACTTCGTCTCCACAATGACTGTGCGGTGGTCACTGCTCCCAATACTGTCATGGACAGATGCATCTGAGACCTTACTGCCCACTCACTTAGTCTATATCCCTTTGCAGACTCTGTGTTCTCCTCACAGCTTACTGTCCCACCTAGCTTCGTATTGTCAGCCAAGTTGGATACATTACACTCGGTCCCTTCATCTAGGTCATTGATATCGATTGTAAATATCTGAGGCCCCAACACTGATCCTTGCGGAATCCCACTAGTTACAGCCTACCAACCTGAAAAAGATCCGTTTATCCCCACTCTCTGTTTTCTGGGGAGTGAGGGAGGGGAATGTGGGAGGGGAATGAGTGAGGGAGGGAGGTTGCGGGAACAAAGGAGGAGAGGGAGGGGGAGAGAGGGAAGTGAGGGAGGGGAATGAAGGAGTGCTGGTGCGGGGAGGGGGAGCGAGGGTGAGTGAGGGAGGGGAAATAGGGATGGGGAGGGAGGGACTGTGAGGGGAGTGAGGGAGGGTAGGGCGTGAGAGAGTGGAGGTAGGTGAGGGAGTGAGGCGGAGTGAAGGGGAGGTTGAGGGTGTGTGGGATGAGAGAGGGGAATGAGGTAGTGGGGGAATGAGGGAGGGTGAGGGAATGAGTGCAAGTGAGGGAGGGGAGCAGGGCAGGGAGTGGAGTTAGGGAGGGAGTAGAGTGAGGGAGTGAGGGTGGGAGGAAAGTGAGGGAGGGACTGAGAGAAGAACAGGATTGAGGGAGTGGGAGGGGAGTGTGGGAGGAGGACTGAGGAGGGAGGGGGAAGGATAGAGGGCGGGAGAGTTATGAAGAAAGGGGGAGGGAGGCAAGAGGGGAGTGAGTGGAATGAAGTAGGGGATGAGGGAGGGAGAGGAGGGGAGTGAGGGAGGGTGAAAGGGGGAGGTTGAGGGAGCAGAGAAAGTGAGGGAGGGGGAGGGAGAGAGGAGTGACGGAGGGGAATGAAGGAGGGTGAGGGAGGGAGGGGGAGTGAGGGATAGCGGTGAGTGAGAGCGGAAATAGGGAAGATGAGCAAGTGAGGGAGGGATGGTATGGGGAATGAGGCAGGGGAATGTGGGAGGGGAGTGAGGAGGGGGTGAGAGAGGGAGGTTGGGAGTGAGGGAGGGGGAGGGGAATGAGGGAGGGGGAGAAACATGGAATATAGGAGCAGGAGTAGGCCATTCAGCCCCTCGAGCCTGCTCCACCATTCAATGCGATCATGGCTGATCATCCAAATTAAGTACCCTGTGTAATGAAATCTGTTTGTCTGGATCCTGTATTTCCTGTATTCGTTTTGCACTCATGTATATTACCCTCCCCCACACTGTGTATAGTTCACTATAGTTTCACTTCCTCTTTCCTGACTAACCTGGAAGGTTCTAGGTCTTGGCTCTTGGCTCCGCCCCTGACTTCTCTTACATAAAGATCCCAGGATCTCTATGACTCATTCTTGTGAACCAGTTGGCGTGTTGAGATGTTAGCTCTGATCTTAGTGATTAAAAGCCAACTTGTTTAAGTCTATAACTTCTAGTTTTGTGGTTATTGAAGGCACATCAATTTTAATCACTAAAGAATACTAGGATGGATCGACTCCTAAAACCAGAGCGTCTGGACTTGGATCCACATTCTGCTGAAGCATCAAATCAATTTGGACACTGGCTCAAATGCTTTGAACTCTTCGCGGGGGCCTCATCCGCTAGCGAGGTAGATAAACTGAGTCTACTGACTACTCGCGTTAGTCATCGGATTTATTCGTTCATCCGGGACGCCACCTCTTACACGGAGGCCATCACTATCCTGAAGGCCCAACACCAGAGGCCGGTAAACGAAGTGTACGCCAGACATCTGCTGGCTACACGCAGGCAGCGACCTGAGGAATCAATGGACGATTTCTTACAGGGCCTAAAGGACTTGGTCCGGGACTGTGACTGCAAGGCCGTGACGGCCAACGTGTACTCTGACGAATTGGTCCGCGATTCCTTCATCACGGGCCTCAAATCGAATTATATCTGGCAGAGACTGCTGGAGAAGGAGGTCCTGGACTTAAAAAAGGCAGTGGCCACTGCGCGATCGCTGGACGTGGCCCAGAAAAACTCTGACTCTTAACTTCCCCAATATAAATTGGGATAGTCAGAGTGTGAAAGGCTTAGAGGGTGCAGAATTCTTAAAGTGCATCCAGGAGAGCTTTTTGAGCCAACATGTAGAAAGTCCTACAAGAGAGGGGGCGGTACTGGACCTAATTCTGGGGAATGTAGCCGGGCAAGTGGTGGAAGTATCAGTAGGAGAGCATTTTGGCGACAGTGACCATAATTCGGTGAGATTTAAGGTGGTCATGGAAAAAGACAAAGACGGCCCGGAAATAAGGGTTCTAAATTGGGGGAAGGCCGATTTTAATATGATAAGGCAGGATCTGGCTAAAGTGGACTGGGAGCAGCTACTTATAGGAAAATCCACATCAAAACAGTGGGAGACTTTCAGAAGGGAAATAGAGAGAGTACAACGCCAACATGTTCCTGTAAAGGTCAAGGGTGGGACCAACAAGCAAAGGGAACCTTGGATGACAAGGGATATACAAAAATGCATTAGAAATAAAAGGGGGGCTTTTGGCAGTTACAAAAGACTAAAGACAGAAGAAGCCCTAGAGGAGTATAAAAAGTGCAGGGGCATACTTAAAAAAGAAATTAGGAGGGCGAGGAGGGGCCATGAAATAACACTGGCGAGCAAAATAAAGGAAAATCCTAAGATGTTTTATAAGTATATTAAGGGCAAGAGGATAACCAGGGAAAGGGTAGGGCCCATTAGGGACCAAAGTGGCAATCTGTGTGTAGAGCCAGATGATGTAGGCGGGGTTTTAAATGAATTTTTTGCATCTGTGTTCATTATGGAGAAAGACGATGCGGACATAGAAATCGGACAAGGGGACTGTGACATACTTGAACATATTAGCATCGAGAGGGAGGAGGTGCTAGCGGTTTTAGCAGGCCAAAAAGTGAATAAATCCCCAGGCCCGGATGAGATGTATCCCAGGCTGCTGTGGGAGGCAAAGGAGGAGATTGCAGGGGCTCTGACACAAATTTTCAGAACCTCTCTGGCCACAGGGGACGTACCAGAGGACTGGAGAACAGCTAATGTAGTACCATTATACAAGAAGGGTAGCAGGGATAAACTAGGGAATTACAGGCCAGTGAGCCTAACATCTGTGGTAGGGAAATTATTGGAAAAAATTCTGAGGGACAAAATTAGTCTCCACTTGGAGAGGCAAGGATTAATCGGGGATAGTCAGCATGGCTTTGTCAAGGGTAAATCATGTCTGACAAATCTGATTGAATTTTTCGAGGGGGTGACTAGGGGGGTGGATGAGGGAAATGCTGTGGATGTGGTTTACATGGACTTCAGTAAAGCTTTTGACAAAGTCCCGCATAGGAGACTGGTCAAGAAGGTAAGAGCCCATGGGATCCAGGGTGCCTTGGCGCGTTGGATCCTAAACTGGCTGAGTGGCAGGAGGCAGAGGGTGATGGTCGAAGGTTGCTTTTGTGACTGGAAGCCTGTGTCCAGTGGGGTACCTCAGGGATCGGTGCTGGGTCCCTTGTTGTTTGTGATCTACATAAATGATTTGGATGAGAATGTAAAAGGTATGATCAGTAAGTTCGCAGATGACACAAAAATTGGTGGGGTGGTAAATTGCGAGGAGGAAAGCCTCAGGCTACAGGACGATATAAACGGGTTGGTCAGATGGGTGGAAAAGTGGCAAATGGAATTTAACCCTGAAAAGTGCGAGGTGATGCATTTTGGACGGACAAATAAGGCAAGGGAATACACAATGAGTGGTAGGACCCTAGGAAGTACAGAGGGTCAGAGGGACCTTGGTGTACATGTACATAGATCCCTGAAGGCAGCGGAACAGGTAGATAAGGTGGTTAAAAAGGCATATGGGATACTTGCCTTCATTAGACGAGGCATAGAATATAAGAGCAGGGAGGTTATGATGGAGCTGTACAAAACGCTGGTGAGGCCACAGCTGGAGTACTGTGTGCAGTTCTGGTCACCTCACTATAGGAAGGATGTGATTGCTTTGGAGAGGGTGCAGAGAAGATTCACCAGGATGTTACCTGGGATGGAGCGCCTCAGCTATGAAGAAAGACTAAACAGGCTGGGGTTGTTTTCCTTGGAGCAAAGAAGGCTGAGGGGGGACCTGATTGAGGTGTACAAAATGATGAGGGGTATAGATAGGGTAGACAAAGAGGAACTTTTCCCCTTAGTAGGGGGGTCAATAACAAGGGGGCATAGATTCAGGGTAAGGGGCAGGAGATTTAGAGGGGATTTGAGGAGGAACCATTTCACCCAGAGGGTGGTTGGAATGTGGAACTCAATGCCTAAAAGGGTGGTAGAGGCAGGAACCCTCACAACATTCAAGAAGCATTTGGATGAGCACTTGAAATGCCATTGCATACAAGGCTATGGACCAAATGCTGGAAAATGGGATTAGACTGGACAGGGATGGATGGGCGGCGCAGACACGATGGGCCGAAGGGCCTCTTTCTGTGCTGTAAAACTCTATGACTATGACTCTTCCGGCCATGCGGCCCTCACCGCCTCGTGCGCGCCGAGCGGGCCGCCATCTTGGAATCAGCCATCTTCCCCATCCAGGTCTCAGACCAGCTCTACGCCGCCGGAGTCCCCACACAGAAGTCCACCCAGGAGTCCTACTACAGCGGCAATGTCTCGAGGCCTTAAATGCTACTTCTGCGGCCAGGCCAAGCACCCCAGACAACGATGCCCAGCGAAGGACGCTACATGCTTCAAATGTAAGAAAAAGGGGCATTTTAACAAAGTCTGCAGGGGGAATCCGATTTCCAACTCCGTCACTGCCTCGTGCGTGCCGTGCGGGCCGCCATCTTGGGATCCGCCATCTTTTCCCGACTCAACGGCCGCCCAGGGCCCAACAGTGGCTTCGATCACGGTGGATCAATCCAGGCCACACCCATTGACAAAATCCATGATGGACATACAAGTAAACGGGAATTTAACGAAATGTTTAATTGACTGTGGGAGTACCGAGAGTTTTATCCACCCTAGCCTGGTACGGCGGCACTCATTAACGGTAACCCCTACACGGAGCAGAATTGCTATGGCTGCTAAGCCACACACTTCGGACATTTTGGGCTACTGTGTGGTAACACTGACTGTAAAAGGCACGGACTACAAGGATTTTAAACTCCTCGTGATGCCAGAATTCTGTGTTAATGTAATCTTGGGCCTGGACTTCCAGTGGCACCACGAAAGTGTCACGCTAGCATATGGCGGGTCCCAGCCGCCACTCACAGTCTGTGGCCTATCAACCTTAAAAATCAGCCCGCCCTCTTTATTCGCTAATCTCACTCCGAACTGTAGGCCCATAGTGACCAAAAGTAGACAGTACAGTCTGGAAGACAGACACTTTATCAAGGCGGAAGTGGACAGACTCCTGCGGGAAGGCATTATTGAATGCAGTACCAGTCCGTGGCGTGCCCAATTAGTCATAGTTAAAAATAGCGAAAAGAAACGGATGGTAATTGACTACAGCCAGACTGTTAATATTTATACCCAGCTGGACGCCTACCCTTTACCCCGCATATCAGAAATGGTCAACCAGATTGCGCAATACTGAGTCTTCTCAACTATCGACCTCAAATCCGCGTATCACCAGTTCCCCATTAGAACGGAGGACCGCCCATACACCGCCTTTGAGGCGAACGGACGCCTCTACCATTTTCTCAGAGTGCCCTTCGGGGTAACAAATGGGGTCTCGGTCTTCCAACGTGAGATGGACCGCATGGTTGACGAGAATAAACTACAAGCTATCTACCCCTATCTGGACAATGTCACTATCTGCGGGCACAACCAGCAAGACCACGATCTAAATCTTGCGAGATTTTTAAAAACTGCCCTAAAGCTGAATCTAACCTACAACGAAGACAAATGTGTCTTCAACACAACCCGTCTCTGTATCCTCGGCTGTGTGGTGGAAGATGGGGTAATTGGACCGGACCCTGACCGATTACGCCCCCTAAAGGAACTGCCCCTGCCACACAATCCCAAAGCTTTAAAAAGGTGCCTGGGATTTTTTTCGTATTATGCCCAATGGGTGCCCAATTACTCTGATAAGGCCCGACCCCTCATTAAATCGATGTCCTTCCCACTATCAGCTGAAGCTCGGGAGGCTTTCACCAGTATCAAATAGGACATTGAAAGGGCTGCAGTGTGTGCAGTGGACGAACGCATTCCCTTTCAAGTCGAAAGCGATGCGTCAGACTTTGCCTTAGCTGCGACCCTCAATCAGGCTGGGAGACCTGTGGCCTTCTTCTCCCGAACCCTTCAGGGACCTGAAATCAGGCACTCTTCTGTCGAGAAGGAGGCACAGGCTATAGTGGAGGCAGTGCGGCACTGGAGACACTACCTAGCCGGCAAACGTTTCACCCTGCTCACCGACCAGCGGTCGGTGGCTTTCATGTTTAATAACAAACAAAGGGGGAAAATCAAGAATGACAAAATACTCAGGTGGAGGATCGAACTATCCACGTTCGACTATGATATTATGTACAGGCCGGGAGCCCTTAATGAACCCCCAGACGCCCTATCGCGGGGAATGTGTGCCAGCATTCATACGGACAAATTACAGGGTCTCCACAACGACCTCTGTCACCCAGGGGTCACCCGACTATACCATTTTATAAAGTCCCGCAATCTGCCCCACTCCATCGAGGAGGTCAGGGCAATGACCAGAGCCTGCTGCATCTGTGCGGAATGCAAGCCTAGTTTCTACAGGCCTGACCGTGCACACCTTATCAAAGCCACATGGCCATTCGAGCACCTAAGTCTGGACTTCAAGGGACCCCTTCCCTCTGTCGACCGTAACGTATACTTCCTCAATATCATTGATGAATATTCCCGCTTCCCCTTCGCCATTCCCTGCCAGACATGACCAGTGCCACGGTCATCAAGTGTCTCTGTAATCTATTCTGCATGTTTGGCATGCCGAACTACATACACAGCGATAGGGGGACATCATTCATGAGTGATGAACTGCGCCAGTTCTTGCTCTCGAAGGGGATAGCCACTAGCAGAACCACTAGCTACATCCCCCGGGGTAATGGGCAAGTGGAAAGGGAGAATGCTACTGTTTGGAAGGCTGTCACGTTAGCTTTAAAGTCAAAAGGCCTTCCGACCTCCCGCTGGCAGGAAGTCCTCCCAGACGTGCTCCACTCCATAAGGTCTCTGTTATGTACAGCCACTAACGCTACCCCTCACGAAAAGATGTTCGTTTTCCCCCGGAAATCCACCTCGGGCATATCTCTACCCGCGTGGCTGACGTCTCCGGGGACAGTACTATTGCAGAAGCACTTGAGAGGCCATAAAACGGACCCCCTTGTGGAAAAGGTACAGCTCCTCCATGCAAACCCTCAGTACGCCTATATCGAATACTCTGACGGGCGAGAGGACACTGTTTCCATAAAAGACCTTGCTCCCTCGGGGAGCGGAGAGAACGATGAGAGACTACCTGATGAAGACCTACACTACAAAGGGATAGGACGCCCAGAGGTATCAATACCCAACTTTAACCTGGAGGACAATGCAGATAACCTGGAAGACACTGCGGAGGCCCGGACAGCGGAGGAACCAGAATCCACTCCCCTAGAGGCACCCCAACCGGCTTTGCGCTGATCACTGAGAACTGCAAAACCTCCTGACAGACTCACTTATACCAACTTTTAAGAAACATCACCCCGATGGACTAAATCTAAAGAAGGGGTGAATGTAATGAAATCTGTTTGTCTGGATCCTGTATTTCCTGTATTCGTTTTGCACTCATGTATATTACCCTCCCCCACTCTGTGTATAGTTCACTATAGTTTCACTTCCTCTTTCCTGACTAACCTGGAAGGTTCCAGGTCTTGGCTCTTGGCTCCGCCCCTGACTTCTCTTACATGAAGATCCCAGGATCTGTATGACTCATTCCTGTGAACCAGTCGGCGTGTTGAGATGTTAGCTCTGATCTTAGTGATTAAAAGCCAACTTGCTTAAGTCTATAACTTCTAGTTTTGTGGTTATTGAAGGCACATCACCCTGTCCCTGCTTTCTCTCCATAACCATTGATCCCCTTAGCCTTAAGAAATATATCTAACTCCTTGAATATATTTAATGAATTAGCTCAACTGTCTTCTGTGGTAGAGAATTCCACAGGTTCACCACTCTCTGGGTGAAGAAATTCCTCATCTCAGTTCTAAATGGCTTACCCCTTATCCTTAGACTGTGACCCCTGGTTCTGGACTCCCCACCATCGGGATCATCCTTCCTGCATCTAGTCTGTCTAGTCCTGTTAGAATTTTATAAGTTTCAATGAGATCCCCTCTCATTCTTCTAAACTCCAGCGAATATAAGCCTAATCGACCAAATCTCTCTTCATACGTCATTCCTGCCATCCCAGGTATCAGTCTGGTGAATCTTAGCTGCACTCCCTCCATGGCAAGAACATCCTTCCTCAGATACGGCAACCAAAACTGCACACAATACTCTAGGTGTGGTCTCACCAAGGCCCTGTACAACTGCAGCAAGACATCCTTGCTCCTGTACTCAAATCCTCTCGCTATGAAGGCCAGCATACCATTTGCCTTCTTGACCGCCTGCTGCACCTGCATGCTTACCTTCAGCGACTGGTGCACAAGGACAGCCAGGTCTCGTTGCACTTCCCCTTTTCCCAATCTATTGCCGTTCAGATAATAATCTGCCCTCCTGTTTTTGCCACCAGAGTGGATAACCTCACATTTATCCACATTATACTGCATCTGCCATGCATCTGCCCAATCACCCAACCTGTCCAAATAATACTGGAGTTTCTCTGCATCCTCCTCAGATCACACACGCCCACCCATCTTTGTGTTGTCTGCAAACTTGGAGATATTACATCTAGTTCCCTCATCTAGATCATTAATATATATTGTGAATAACTGGGGTCCTAGCACCGATCCCTGCGGTACCCTTCCACTCGGAAAAAGAGCTGTTTATTCCAACTCTTTGCTTCCTGTCTGCCAACCAGTTCTCTATCCAAGTCAGTACCTTACCCCCAATCCCATGTGCTTTAACTTTGCGCGCTAGTCTCTTATGTGGGACCTTATCAAAAGCCTTCTGAAAGTCCAAATACACCACATCCACTGGTTCTCCCTTATCTATTCTACCAGTTACATCCTCAAAAAATTCCAGTAGATTAGTCAAGCATGATTTACATTTTGTAAATTCATGTTGACTTTGTCCGATCCTGTCACTGTTTTCCAAGTGCTCTGCTATTACATCTTTTATAATGGACTAGCATTTTCCCCACTACCAATGTCAGGCTTACCGGTCAATAATTCCCCGTTTTTTCTCTACCACCTTTTTTAAATAGTGGGGTTACATTAGCCATCCTCCAATCCATGGGAACTGTTCCAGAGTCTATAGTATTTTGGAAGATGTCCAGCAATGCATCTACTATTTCTAGGGCCACTTCCTTAAGTACCCTAGGATGTAGATTATCAGGCCCTGGGGATTTATCGGCCTTCAATCCCGTCAATTTCCCTAACACCTATTCCCTACAAATACTGATTTCATTCAGTTCCTCCCTCACATTAGACCCTATGTTTCCCGACATCTCTGGGAGGTTATTTGTGTCCTCCTTTGTGAAGACAGAACCAAAGTATGTATTTAATTGGTCTGCCATGTCTTTGTTCCCCATTATAAATTCCCCTGATTCTGACTGCAAGGGACCTATGCTTGACTTTACCAATCTTTTGCTCTTCACATATCTATAGAAGCTTTTACATTCAGTTTTTATGTTCCCTGCAACCTTTCTCTCATACTCTATTTACCCCCTCTTAATTAATCCCTTTGTCCTCCTTTACTGAATCCTAAACAGCTCCCAATCCTCAAGTTTGCTGCTTTTCTGGCCAATTTATATGCCCGCTCCTTGGATCTTATGCTATCCCTAATTTCCCTTGTTAGCCAATATTGAGTCACATTTTTTGTTATGCCAAACAAGGATGAACAAATTCTGTAGTTCATCCATGTGATCTTTAAATGTTTCCCATTGCCTATTCACAGTCAACCCTTTAAGTAACATTCCCCAATCCATCCTAGCCAACTCGCACCTCATACCATCGTAGTTTCCTTTATTTAAATTCAGTACCCAAGTCTCTGAATCAACTACTTCACTCTACATCTTAATGAAGAACTCTATCATATTATGAGCGCTCCTCCCCAAGGGGCCTCGCACAACAAGATTGCTAATTAATCCTTTAGGAGTGAGGGAGGGAAAGAAGGATGGAGGGAGAGGGTGGGAGGAAGAGTAGGGAACGGGAAGGGAGGCAAGACTGAGGGAGGGCAAGCGAGGGGAGAGATGGAGGGAGGTAAGAGGTGGAGGGAAGGAGGGTGAGGGAGGGAGAGGGGAAGGGAGGGAGGAGTGGGTGAGGGAGGGGGAGGGAGGGACAGAGAGGGGGAGGGAGGAGTGAGTGAGGGAGGGGAGAGAGGGAGGGATGGAAAGTGTCGGAGTGGGGGAGGGAGGGACGGAGAGGGGGAGGGAGGTGTTAGATCCGTGTGTTAATGGAGACACGGAATGCAGGAGTTGATTTAACAAGTGTTCACTGAACAAAGTCTGGAGGTGAACTAAACTACACAAGACGCTACACAGGCTTATATACCCGAGTGGTCACTGCTGGTACTACAGTGTAAATGGGCTTCAAAAACATAGTTCCTCTTAAAGGTACATACACTACAATTCCTCCCCTTTTAGATAAATAGTACATAACATTTTAAGTAATCATTAAATAACATTTTTACAAGAACAATAATCTACACATTTGCTGAAGTTAATCAATTACAAATTCAGTCTATCTGGAGGCTTCCTGACTCAGTCCGGATAACGCCTCGGTGGTGTAGTAGGTTCTTTTGGCAAGGACGATTCGGCTTGAATACCAGTGTCGGGTTCATCTGGTTCCAGTATCACCGGATCGGAGGTAGATACTATGGGTATCTCTGCTTCATCACTAGGCATATAGAGTTCTGGTGTAGGTTGTCCTTTTTCGGATGACTCTATGATCTGGTCAGCATGGCGCCTTATTATGCTTTCTCCAATGTCCACGGTATACATCAGCGGTCCTAGTCGTGTGCAAATAGTTCCAGGCTGCCATTTCTCGGTACAGTAGTCCCGGGCCAAAACTGGTTGACCTATCTGGAAGGTTCTAGTTGGCCTTTCATTCATGCTTTGAAATTGCCGGTTCTCTATGTCCCTTCTGACGTTTGGCTTGACCAAATCCAGCCGGCATCTTAGTCTTCCATTGAAAACCATCATGGCGGGGGTTTGGTTTGTAACCACGTGTTGCATTCCTGTACGCAAACAAGAAGTTATCTACCTTATGTTGTAGATTTATGTCTTCATTACCCATGGCCTTTATGGCCTTCTTGAAGGTCTGGACAAACCTTTCAGCTAATTCATTGGTGGCCGGATGGTATGGCGCGGACGTGTAGTGCTTAACCCCATTGTTTTTTAAGAACTTCCTGAATTCTTCGGATACAAATTGCGGTCCATTATCAGAACAGATCTGTTCAGGCAGCCCATTCCTGGCGAATATGGTCCTTAATACTGTGATGGTTTTTTCCGTGGTGGTGGAGGACACCTTTATTACTTCCGGCCACTTGGAGTGTGCATCCACCGCGATTAAGAACATTGAGTCCATAAATGGACCAGCAAAGTCGATATGTACCCTTTGCCATGGAGATGAGGGCCACTCCCATGGATGTAGAGGGGCTTGTGGTGGGGCGTTTTGGACCTTCTGGCATCCTAGACAGCTCTTAGTCATTTCTTTGATGTCTCCATCGATACCTGGCCACCACACAAACGCTCTGGCTAAGTTCTTCATTTTCACTCCACCCAGATGCCCCTCGTGAAGCTCCTTTAGCACTCTATCCTTGAGTTTGGGTGGAATCACCACTCTGGATCCACACATCAAGGTTCCTCGGCACACTGACAGCTGTTCTCTTCTTTGCGAGAATGCTGGCAACAGTGGTTCGCCATGTGCTGGCCATCCCTTCACTGTTAAATTGTAGACTCGTGAGAGAGTCGGGCCATTTCTCTTTTCCTTTTCAATGGTAGAATTTGTCACCGGTAGACATTCCACTATGGTTGAGTGGAACATCTCCACTGGGTCCACTGTAGGCGCCTCTTCTACCGTTGGCAACGGTAGGCGCGATAACCCGTCAGCATTCCCATGCTGTTTTGTTCCTTTGTATTCTATGTCATATTGGTGTGCCCCTAGGAAAAGGGACCACCTCTGTAGCCTTTGCGCTGTCATAATGGGAACGCCCTTTTTAGGGTTGAATATGGAGACGAAGGGTTGATGGTCAGTCAATAAGGTAAATTTTTGTCCGTGTAGGTAATGGTTGAATTTCTTCACCCCCACACCAGGCTGAGTGCCTCCCTGTCGATCTGGGCATAGTTACGCTCAGCTGAGTTCAATGAGCGTGACGCAAAAGCTATCGGCCGCTCCGAGCCATCAGGGAATCTATGCGATAATACCGCTCCCACGCCGTAAGGGGATGCATCGCACGCCAGTCTCATTGGCAGTGATGGGTTGTAATGAGCCAACAGTTCCCTGGACGTGATCAAGCCTTTGCATTTATGGAAGGCACGTTTACAGTCTTCGCTCCATTTCCAAACTACTCCCGTTTGTAGCAGTGTGTTAAGAGGGTGCAGAACCGCAGACAAGTTTGGTAAAAATTTATGATAATAATTTATTAATCCCAGGAACGACCTTAATTGTGAGACATTTTCAGGCGCTGGGGCCTTTACGACCGCTTCAATTTTTTCAGGTGACTTATGCAACCCTTCTTCGTTAATGACATGGCCACAATATGATATTTGTTTCTGGAAAAATTCGCACTTGGGGCGATTTGCTCGTAGGCCCCGTTCTCTCAGCCTCGTGAGCACCTGCTCCAAGTTGGCAAGGTGCTCGTTGTCATTTTCTCCTGTTACAAGGATGTCGTCTAGGTAGCATTGAGTCCCCAGAATCCCTTGCAGGACTTGCTCCATAGCTCTTTGCCAGATAGCCGGAGCTGATGCCACTCCGAAAACCAGTCGATTGTACTGGTACAGGCCTTTGTGTGTGTTTATCGTGAGATACTTTTTAGAGGCCTCCTCAACCTCCATCTGTAGATATGCCTGTGCTAAGTCAATTTTGGTGAAACGTTTCCCTCCGGATAGTGAGGCGAAAATATCTTCTATCCTCGGAAGAGGATACTGTACCGTGTGAAGAACCGGGTTTACAGTCACCTTGAAGTCCCCACAGATGCGAATTTTTCTCTGTTCTTCAGATTTATCATTATTCAACGTTTTCTTCATGACCGGGACGATGGGTGTTGCCCACTCGCTCCAATCTACCTTGGATAACACGCCTGCTTTTTCCAAATTCTCCAGCTCTGCCTCGACAGCTGGACGAATTGCGTATGGCACCGGCCTTGCCTTAAAAAACTTGGGAATTGCTGCATCTTCCACTTTTATTGAGGCGGTGGCGCCTTTCAGGGTTCCTAGTTCCTGTTGAAACACTTCTTTGGCATTAGCCAAGATTTCTTTTAATCGTCCAGGTATGACGTCATCATCATTTTTTTTCTTACTGGTCACCGTCAGTGCCTGAATGGAGTGCCAGTCTAAACGTATCTTTCTGATCCATTCACGTCCCAACAACGGTGGACCACCATCTTGCAGAACGTATAAATACAACTTCTGTATTTCCTTGCCGTTGAATACAACAGGCACCCTTATTTTCCCTCTGGGGTATACTTTCTGCCCCGTATATGTCTTCAAGATAATGGATCTGTCTTTCAAAGGTATATGCGTGATATACCTATCAATTCAGTTCATGAAAAGCGACGAGTTAAGTTAGTAACTATAGGTTTTTATTGGCTAAATAACAGAGCCCACCCTCGTGGGTGATCGGATCCAACAAGGAGGGATACCAGCCAGTCGACCACCTTTATACCTGGGCAAGCAGGCGGAGCCATGGGGCGGAGTCAGCTGTGGTCAGCCCAGGTATAACAGCGTGACAAGAGGTGACCTTGTGTAGTGATACAACAGCGTAAACAGTGATAACCATAGTGTAACGATATAAACAGTGATAACCATAGTGTAACGATAGTGAACGATAAAAGTGGTTTACCACATTCACCCCTTGTTTAAATTTGAGTCCGGCGGGGTGAAGTGTACTACCAGTTCGGGTATGTCAGTCTGTCCGGAGGCCTCGTAAGCCTTTCTGATCGGTGCAGCGGCGGCGGCGGTGATGCAGTATCCGATGTTAATGCTGGTGTCTGCGTGGTCGGCGAAGGCTCGTGGGGTTCCGGCATGCCGTCTACCTGGGCTGGATTTGGGGGGTGGTGGGGGGTAACGGTGGTGTCTCAGGGATGCCCGAGGGTGCGAGGTCTCGTAAGGAGACTGTGTCCTCCCGCCCGTCTGGGTATGCCACATAGGCGTACTGGGGGTTGGCGTGCAGGAGGTCCACCCTCTCGACCAGGGGGTCCATTTTATGGGCCCTCACGGGCTTTCGCAGCAAGACGGGCCCCGGAGAAGTCAGCCATGTTGGTAGCGAGGTTCCCGTAGTCGACTTCCTGGGGAAAACAAACATTCGTTCATGGGGGGTGGCGTTAATGGCAGTGCAAAGCAGTGACCGGATGGAATGCAGCGCTGCCGGGAGGACTTCCTGCCAGCGAGAGGTTGGGAGGCCCTTAGACTTTAAGGCTAAGAGAACAGCCTTCCAGACAGTCGCGTTCTCTCTTTCCACCTGGCCGTTCCCTCGGGGGTTGTAGCTGGTGGTCCTGCTTGCAGCAATACCTCTCGCTAGTAGGAACTGGCGAAGTTCCTCGCTCATGAAAGATGAGCCCCGGTCGCTATGTATATAGTTTGGGAACCCGAACAGGGCGAAGAGGTCGTTCAGGCATTTGATGACCGTGGTACTGGTCATGTCTGGGCAGGGGAAGGCAAAGGGGAAACGGGAGTACTCATCAACAATGTTGAGGAAGTACACATTACGGTCAGAGGACAGGAGGGGCCCCTTAAAATCGATGCTCAAGCGCTCGAAGGGGCGGGTGGCCTTGATCAGGCTTGCTCTGTCCGGCCTAAAGAAATGCGGTTTGCATTCGGCACAGGTTTGGCAGTTCCTGGTCATGGTCCTGACCTCCTCGATGGAGTAGGGCAGGTTGTGGGCCTTAATGAAGTGGTAAAGTCTGGTGACCCCGGGGTGGCAGAGGTCGTTGTGGAGGGTCTGCAGTCTATCAATTTGCGCGTTGGCGCATGTACTTCGTGATAGCGCATCTGGGGGTTCATTCAGTTTACCAGGCCGGTACAAGATATCATAATCATAGGTGGAGAGCTCGATTCTCCACCTCAAGATCCTGTCGTTCTTGATTTTGCCCCTCAGCTTGTTATTAAACATAAAAGCGACCGAACGCTGGTCGGTAAGGAGGGTAAATCGTTTGCCTGCCAGGTAATGCCTCCGGCGTCGTACTGCCTCCACGATCGCCTGGGCCTCCTTCTCGACCGAAGAGTGTCGGATCTCAGGGCCCTGGAGGGTCCTTGAGAAGAAGGCCACAGGTCTCCCCTCCTGGTTAAGGGTTGCAGCTAGGGTGAAGTCGGATGCATCGCTCTCCACTTGGAAAGGGATAGACTCATCCACCGCGTGCATTGTGGCCTTAGCAATGTCTCCCTTTATGAGGGAGAAGGCTGCGCATGCTTCTGCCGTCAGGGGGAAGGAGGTGGACTTCATGAGGGGTCTGGCTTTGTCCGCATAATTGGGCACCCATTGGGCATAGTAGGCAAAGAGCCCCAGGGTTCTCTTCAGCGCCTTTGGACAGTGGGGGAGGGGAAGCTCCATGAGGGGGCGCATTCTTTCGGGGTCGGGGCCGATGACTCCGTTCTCTACTATGCAGCCGAGGATGGCAAGACGCGTGGTGTTAAACACACATTTCTCCTTATTGTAGGTGAGGTTCAGCCGTTGGGCCGTACGGAGGAATCTCTCCAGATTAACATCATGGTCCTGCCGGTCGCGGCTGCAGATGGTGACGTTATCTAGATAAGGGAACGTGGCATGCAGCCCGTTCTGGTCAACCATCCGGTCCATCTCCCTTTGGAAGACCGAAACCCCGTTGGTGACGCCGAAGGGAACCCTAAGGAAGTGGTAGAGGCGGCCATTCGCCTCGAAGGCGGTATACTGGCGGTCCTCAGGGCGGATAGGGAGTTGGTGGTAGGCCGACTTAAGGTCGATGGTAGAGAATACCCGGTACTGTGCAATCTGATTGACCATATCAGATATGCGGGGAAGGGGGTATGCGTCCAGCTGGGTGTACCGGTTTATGGTTTGGCTGTAGTCGATGACCAGGCGGTTTCTATCGCCGGTCTTAACGACTACGACCTGGGCACGCCAGGGGCTGTTGCTCCTCTCGATGATGCCCTCCTTCAGGAGACGCTGCACCTCGGAGCTAATAAAAGCTCTGTCCCCGGCGCTGTACCGCCTGCTCTTGGTAGCGACGGGTTTACAGTTGCGGGTGAGGTTGGTGAACAGGGTGGGGGGTGGGACCTTGAGGGTGGATAGGCCGCAGGTGGTACGCAGTGGGCGGTTTAAAAACTGCTGGTTGTCGACTGTGAGTGGGGGGAGGGGTCCACCGTATGCCAAAGTGACACTTTGAAGGTGGGATTGGAAGTCCAGCCCTAGTAGGACGGCAGCGCAGAGCTGGGGCAGGACGAGAAGTTTAAAATTTTTATACTCCGTGCCCCTAACCGACAGGGTCACAACACAGTAGCCGCTGATGTCTGTAGAATGGGACCTCGACGCCATCGAGATCCGGTTGCGCGTTGGCCGGACAGTGAGGGAGTAGTGGCTCACCGTGTCTGGATGGATGAAACTCTCCGTGCTTCCGCTGTCGAACAGGCAGGTCGTGGCGTGGCCGTTTACTTTGATGTCCATCATGGACTTGGACAGGTGATGCGGGCGAGCTTGGTCAAGTGTGACGGAGGCTAGTGTATGGCTGAGCGAGCTGCTGTAGTCTGCGGGTGAGGCGGTGGTCAGGTCTGGAGACAAGGTGGCGGTCGAGTGTGGTGAACAAAATGGCGGTGCCCACGACGTTGAATAAAATGGCGGAGAAGATGGCCGCCCCCACAACTCACATGAGGCACTGCCGGCGTCGGTGGCCTTGATCAAAGATGGCCGCCCCCACGACTCACACGAGGGGATACTGGCATCTGTGGCCTTGATGAAAGATGGCCTCCCCCACAACTCGCATGAGGCACTGCTGGCGTCTGTGGCTTTCCCCCTGCAGGCCTTCGCGAAGTGGTCTTTCTTGTGGCAGTCGGAGCAGGTCGCGTTTCTTGCAGGGCAGCGCGCCCTCGGGTGTTTCGCCTGGCCACAGAAGAAGCAGCCGGCGGCCCGATCGCGGGGCTCCGATGTCGCAGCCGGTACCGGGGTTGGCGGTCCCGATCGGTTCCGGGACGCCGACGCTGTGGTAGGTCCCAGAGGCGGCGGTGCGAGGGGTATTGCGGCCGGGGTCGGGCCCGAGTCCCAGGGTCGCGCAGCACAGTACCTGGAGTACGCCTCGAGGTCCCGATGGGCCACTTCCAGAGAGCGAGCGAGGGCTGCAGTTGTATTCAAGTCGAGGTCCTTTGATTCGAGCAGTCTTTGCCGTGAGTAGTCGGACCGAAGGCCTTTCGCGAAGGCATCGCGGATATTCCCTTCAGTATTTTCTGCAGCCGTTACAGCTTTAAAGTCACAGTCCCTGCCGAGTGTTTGTAGCGCCCGTAAAAATTCAACTACAGACTCTCCTGGCTGTTGCGAGCGGGATCTTAGGAGATGTCTGGCATACATGGAATTTACAGGGCTCCGGTACTGCTCTTTCAGCAGGTTGAGGGCGTCCTCGTATGTAGCAAGGTCCCGGATGAATGCAAATACTTTAGGGCTCACCTGGGCGGTCAGAACTCTTAGTTTGGATCCCGGAGGCACGCCGGATTCTCCCAGGTAGGATTCGAAACAGCTCAGCCAGTGTTCGAAGTCGAGGGCTGAGTTCGCTGCCTGTGGGTTTAGATCCAGGTACGGCGGTCGGAGGGCTCACAGCCAGGCCGGCTGCTGGGGCTGTTGTAGATGGCTGTTTGGCTGAGGCTGTACGTCTGGCTGGTCGTTTGGCTGCTCCGTTGAAGACATTTCAAACTTTAGCCAATAAAATTGATATACCTATCAATTCAGTTCATGAAAAGCGACGAGTTAAGTTAGTAACTATAGGTTTTTATTGGCTAAATAACAGAGCCCACCCTCGTGGGTGATCGGATCCAACAAGGAGGGATACCAGCCAGTCGACCACCTTTATACCTGGGCAAGCAGGCGGAGCCATGGGGCGGAGTCAGCTGTGGTCAGCCCAGGTATAACAGCGTGACAAAAGGTGACCTTGTGTAGTGATACAACAGTGTAAACAGTGATAACCATAGTGTAACGATATAAACAGTGATAACCATAGTGTAACGATAGTGAATGATAAAAGTGGTTTACCACAATGCGGAAATAGCCGCTCGTATTCCCGTCGACTCATGACGGTCAGAGCTGATCCTGTATCTAGCTCCATTTTGACTGGGGACCCCGCTATCGTGAGGGTAACCCAAATGGTCTGGTAACCTTCTTTGGCAATTATATTATGTAATTTGAGACAGCTTAGTCTCTTGTTTCCGGAGTCGCGATCGCTCTTCTGGTCTTCGGAGCTACTGTCCGTCATCATTTGTACCTTTCTGTACTTTTCCTTATTGACCTTTTTACTGTCAGCGGATTTTTTTCCAGATCTGCATACACGTGCAATGTGTCCCATTTTTCCGCATTGCCTGCATGCTTTGTCCTTGAACCAGCAGTCCTTCTGGTCATGGGTGGATCTGCCGCAGCAATAACATCTCTCAAAACCCCGTGTCGTTTCATGGGTGCCGAAGTCATGTGGCTTTTGCTGTATCTCTGCAGCTCCTCTTGCTGCTGCTTCGTATGATACAGCCACACTGAAAGCCTTGTCCAGTGTCAAATCTTTCTCAGAAAGTAGTCTTTTCTGTGTTCCTTCGCTTAGGAGACCGCAGACTAATTTGTCTCGTAGAGAATCTGCCAGTCCTGCCCCGAATTGGCAGTGCTTTGACAGCTTTCGTAATTCACTGAGGTAATCAGCGTTACTTTCATTCTTGTGCTGATTCCTCCTGAAGAATTTGAATCGTTCCGCTATCAGCAGCGGTGTTGGGTTTAAGTGCTCCTGTAAGGTATCAACAATCTCCTTAAAATTCTTGTCCATCGGTTTGGCTGGAGTGATCAAGTTTCATAACAGCCCGTATGTCCTTGCGCCCATCAGATTTAGAAGTACCGATGCCTTTTTATCATCCGTTACTTCATTCGCCTTGCAATATACCTCCACTCTTTCCACATATGTGGTCCAATCTTCTATATCACTATCGAAAGCAGTAATATTGCCAGCCTTCGGCATCTTGAAAATCTAAAATGGCGCTTCCCGCGCTTTTCCTCCGTCCCCGATGGATCAAAATGGCGCCTCCCGCACTTTTCTTTCTTCCCCGCCGAGTTAAGATGGTGCCTCCCACGCTTTCCTGCTGCTGCTGCCAACGCTGTTCTCCGCGGTTCCCGTTTCGACCTGCAGCTTTTCGCGGTGTTTCTATTAAAAAAAATTTTTTTTTTAATATATATCTCTTCAATAGTTTCTCCGTTACTTGTGAACCATTCCCGTCGTGGAGCGGACCCTCTGGGACTTTTCTCTCCCTCTGCTCGGTCCGAACGCTGACCTGCTTTGCAGCACCGGCCGCCCCCTGAGTGCTCCACCCTCTGTCTCTCTTTGCTTCTGCTTCCCGACTCGCTGTCCGGCCCCGTTGCAGAGCTACCCGATCAAGCTCTAGCCCGCCGCAGCCCAGGAAGGATCAGTGCACTACCTGCCACCAGCCTGTTTAGCTGGTGAAACCACAGTTTTTTTTCTTGCTTCTGGCTTCGACCTTCGTCTGAGGAATCGATCCCCTTGAGGTGCTGCCGAATTGCAGGTAAGTTCGTTTCTAAATCGTCGCCACTGTTAGATCCATGTGTTAATGGAGACACGGAATGCAGGAGTTGATTTAACAAGTGTTTACTGAACAAAGTCTGGAGGTGAACTAAACTACACAAGACGCTACACAGGCTTATATACCCGAGTGGTCACTACTGGTACTACAGTATACAGGGGCTTCAAAAACATAGTTCCTCTTAAAGGTACATACACTACAGGAGGAGTGAGTGAGGGAGGGGAGAGAGGGAGGGATGGAGAGTGTCGGAGGGTGGGGGAGGGAGGGACGGAGAGGGGGAGGGAGGAGTGAGTGAGGGAGGGGAGAGAAAGGGAGGGATGGAGAGTGACGGAGGGTGGGGGAAGGATGGACGGAGAGGGGGAGGGAGGTGTGTGTGAGGGAGGGGAGAGAGAGGTCTGCTACCTGTTCTCACGCTGTGTCCCTCCTGCTCCTCAGTGATTTACCGAGTGCCCTGTGCTCGGATGTGTAAATACACATAAGCAGCTCTGAACCACATGGCGATGATGGCACAGACCCAGAGGTCTTGGGTTCAAAGGCCAACATGGCAAACTGTGAAAGAGAAAAGTTGTGAGCTGGTACCAGGAAATGGCCTCAAAAACTGCTGGATTCTCCTAAACACCCAACGAGTCACTAATGTCCTTCAGGGAAGGAAAGTTGCCGTCGTTACTGGTGCTGGCCTTTCAATGACTCAGCCAGTGACAGCTTTACTCGTGCTCAGAGCAATAGAGACGGGCAGGCCGTGTGGTCAGGATAGCCACACCACGAAGACTCACTGCAACACAAAGTGGCCTAGGATCAGCTACTTGTAGGATAATCCACATCAGAGCAGTGGGAGTCTTTCAGAAAGAAAATAGAGAGAGTACAATGCCAACATGTTCCTGTAAAGGTCAAGGGTGGGACCAACAAACCCAGGGAGCCCTGGATGTCAAGGGATATACAAGAATGGATTAGGAATAAAAGGGAGGCTTTTGGCAGATACAAAGGACTAAAAACAGTGGGAGCCCTAGAGGAATATAGAAAGTGCAGGGGGGTACTTAAAAAAGAAATTAGGAGAGCGAAGAGGGGGCATGAAAAAACACTGGCGGGCAAAATAAAGGAAAATCACAAGGTGTTTTACAAGTATATTAAGGGCATGAGGATAACCAGGGAAAGAGTAGGGCCCATTAGGGACCAAAGTGGCAATCTGTGTGTAAAGCCGGAAGATGTAGGCGAGGTTTTAAATGAATATTTTGCATCTGTTCACTATGGAGAAGGACAATGTAGGCATAGAAATCAGGCAGGGGGATTGTGATATACTGTATTTGAACAAATTAGTATAGAGAGGGAGGAGGTACTAGCGGTTTTAGCGGGCTTAAAAGTGGGTAAATCCCCAGGCCCAGACGAGATGTATCCCAGGTTGCTGTGTGAGACAAAGGAGGCGATTGCAGGGGCTCTGAAACAAATTTTCAGATCCTCTCTGGCCACAGGGGAGGTGCCAGAGGACTGGAGGACAGCTAACGTAGTACCATTATTCAAGAAGGGTAGCAGGGATAAACCAGGGAATTACAGGCCAGTGAGCCTAACAGGGAAATTATTGGAAAAAATTCTGAGGGACAGAATTAGTCTCCACTTGGAGAGGCAAGGATTAATCAAGGATAGTCAGCATGGCTTTGTCAAGGGAAGATCATGTCTGACCAATTTGATTACATTTTTCGAGGGGGTGACTAGGTGTGTGGATGAGGGTAGTGCAGTTGATGTAGTCTACATGGACTACAGTAAGGCTTTTGACAAAGTCCCGCACGGGAGACTGGTCAAGAAGTTAAGAGCCCATAGGATCCAGGGCAATTTGGCACATTGGATCCAAAATTGGCTGAGTGGCAGGAGGCAGAGGGTAATGGTCGAAGGTTGTTTTTGTGACTGGAAGCCTGTGTCCAGTGGTGTACCGCAGGGATTGGTGCTGAGTCCTTTGCTGTTTGTAGTGTACGTTAATGATTTAGATATGAATGTAGGAGGTATGATCAGTAAGTTCGCAGATGACACGAAAATTGGTGGAGTGGTAAATAGCGAGGAGGGAAGCCTCAGGCCCAGATGAGATGTATCCCAGGCTGCTGTGTGAGACAAAGGAGGCGATTGCAGGGGCTCTTACACAAATTTTCAGTTCCTCTCTGGCCACAGGGGAGGTGCCAGAGGACTGGAGGACAGCTAACGTAGTACCATTATTCAAGAAGGGTAGCAGGGATAAACCAGGGAATTACAGGCCAGTGAGCCTAACAGGGAAATTATTGGAAAAAATTCTGAGGGACAGAATTAGTCTCCACTTGGAGAGGATATAAACGGGTTGGTTAGATGGGCGGAACAGTGGCAAATGGAATTTATCCCTGAAAAGTGTGAGGTGATGCATTTTGGGAGGATTAACAAGGCAAGGAATACACAATGAATGGTACAACCCTAGGAAGGACAGAGCATCAGAGGGACCTTGGTGTGCATGTACATAGATCCCTGAAGGCAGCAGGACAGGTAGATAAGGTGGTTAAAAAGGAATATGGGATACTTGCATTTGTTGGTGAAAATTAAATTCACTCGAGTCTGTCTTAAAGTAAAAGTACACAGTTTATTAACAGAACGTTCTGGGAGAAGGTCATAGACCCCGCAGTCTAGTGACACCCTTCTCGTTCTCTCTTGGTTGGTACACCGTTTTATTCTATTTTCATCCAATCACATTGTATTACAATAATCACCTGATCACATATGGCTTATTTATTCTTTTCAGTATTAGTAAAGGTTAGTTACATCTTACTATGCCTTTGGTCACAGGTCAAATTCCCATGACCCCTATATTCTGCTGTGTCTACAATTTTTAGCACATTCCTTATCGCTTATTCAGAACACACATTCTGTCTTGTCCCACAGCTGCGTCTTATCTTTGTTTTTCAAAGCTTCTTTACACACTGTCCTTTGTGCAAGACTAGCGAGAGTAGCACTTTTCCAATCTGTACTGTCTTATCTTTGTTTTTCACGTAAGAAAGTTGTTAGTACGAGACTTCTTATTGCCACTTGATTCCTTTTAGTTCATTTTCACATGACCCCACTCCTTTGTTCTGATTTTAATTTTGCTGGCATCACTTAATTAGTGGTTACCTCGGCTGTCCGAATTCTGAGAGGGTTCATTTTAACCCCTTCACCTTCATTAGCCGAGGCATAGAATATAAGAGCAGGGAGGTTATGATGGAGCTGTACAAAACGCTGGTTAGGCCACAGCTGGAATACTGTGTGCAGTTCTGGTCGCCACACTATAGGAAGGATGTGATTGCATTGGAGAGGGTGCAGAAGAGATTCACCAGGATGTTACCTGGGCTGGAGCGCTTCAGCTATGAAGAGAGACTGGACAGGCTGGGGTTGTTTTCCTTCGAGCAGAGAAGGCTAAGGGGGGACCTGATTGAGGTGTACAAAATTATGAGGGGCATAGATAGGGTAGATAGAAAGGAACTTTTCCCCTTAGTAGAGGGGTCAATAACAAGGGGGCATAGATTCAAGGTAAGGGGCAGGAGGTTTAGAGGGGATTTGAGGAAGAACTTTTTCACCCAGAGGGTGGTTGGAATCTGGAACTCACTGCCTGAAAGGGTGGTAGAGGCAGGAACCCTCACAACATTCAAGAAGCATTTAGATGAGCACTTGAAACGCCATAGCATCCAAGGCCACGGACCAAGTGCTGGAAAATGGGGTTAGAATAGACAGGGCCTGATGGCCGGCGCGGACGCGATGGGCCGAAGGGCTTCTTTCTGTGCTGTATAACTCTATGACTCTATGATCCTCTTCAAAGAGCTGTAAACCGTCAGTCTGCGGTTTCCAATAATTCATTTCACGCCGTTTTATCGAGCTCTGATCTCAAGGACATGACAACTCACAGCATTTGTAAGAGGATGTGGTAAAAGAACACAGAGACGGAGGAAAGGCCATTCAATCAAGGACAGCAGCAAGTACAATTTTTAAGGGGGTGCAAGAACTGAGAGACCTGGGGGTTCACGTACACACATCTTTGAAGGTGGCAGGACAAGTTCATGAAATACAATACGGGATCCTGGGCTTTATAACAACAACTTGTATTTATGTAGCGCCTTTAACGCTGTAAAATGTCCCAAGGCGCTTCACAGGAGCGATAACAATCAAAATCTGACACCGAGCCACATGAAGAGAATCGAGGCAGACAGTACAAAAGTAAGGAAGCTACGCTAAACCTTTATAAAACACTGGTTCGGCCTCAGCTGGAGTCTTGTGTCCAATTCTGGGCACCACACTTTAGGAATGATGTCAAGAACTTGCAGAGGGTGCGGAGGAGATTTACTAGAATGGTTCCAGGGATGAGGGACTTCAGTTATGTGGAGATACCGGAGAAACTGAGATTGTTCTCCTTAGAGCAGAGAAGGCTAAGAGGAGATTTAATAGAGATGTTCCAAATCATGAAGGGTCTTGTTAGAGTAAATAAAGAGAACCTGTTTCCAGTGGGAGAAGGGTCGGTAACCAGAGGGCACAGATTGAAGATGATTGGCAAAAGAACCAGAGGCGAGATGAGGAAACATGTTTTGACCCAGCGAGTTGTTGTGATCTGCAATGCGCTGCCTGAAAGGTGGTGGACGCAGATTCAATGTAACTTTCAAAATGACATTTTAAAAGAAGAAAGAAAGAAGTTGTATTTCTCCAGCACCTTTCACAACCTCAGGACGTCCCAAAGTGCTTTCCAGCCAATGAAGTACTTTTTTTTAGAAGTGTAGTCACTGTTGTAATGTAGGAAACGGTGCAGCCAATTTGCGCACAGCAAGCTCCCACAAACAGCAATATGATAATGACCAGATAATCTGTTTTAGTGATGTTGATTGAGGGATAAATATTGACCAGGACACCGGGGATAACTCCCCTGCTCTTCAAAATAGTGCCATGGGATCTTTTACACCCACCTTAGAGAGCAGACGGGGCCTTGGTTTAACGTCTCATCCGAAAGAGGGCAACTCCGACAGTGCAGCACTCCCTCAGTGCTACCCTGGAGTGTCAGCCTAGATTTTGTGCTCACGTCTCTGGAGTGGGACTCAGAGGCGAGAGTGCTACACCAACAAGGTAGGTCATGCCTGACAAACCTGATTGAATTTTTTGAAGAGGTGACTAAAGCAGTGGACAGGGTAATATCTATGGATGTTATTTATATGGACTTCCAGAAGACATTTGATAAAGTCTCACAATAGAGACTGTTAACTAAGGTAGAAGCTCACGGAATTGAGGGCAAATTATTGACCTGGTTAGGAAATTGGCTGAGCGGCAGGAGACAGAGAGTGGGGATAATGGGCTGGTACTCTAATTGGCAGGATGTGACTAGTGGTGTCCCGCAGGGATCTGTGTTGGGGCCTCAACTATTCACAGTATTTATTAACGACTTAGATGATGACATAGAAAGTCATATATCCAAATTCACCGATGACACAAAGATAGGCTCATTGTAGGCAGTGTAGATGAAAGCATAACATTACAAAGGGGATATTGCTAGATTAAGTGAATGGACAAAACTGTGGCAAATGGATTTCAATGTAGGTAAATGTGAGGTTATCCACTTTGGACTTAAAAAGGATAGAACAGGGTACTTTCTAAATGGTGAAAGGCTAAAAACAGTGGAGGTCCAAAGAGACTTGGGGTCCAGGTACACAGATCATTAAAATGTCATGAACAGGTACAGAAAATAATCAAAAAGGCTAATGGGATGCTGTCCTTTATATCTAGAGGACTAGAATACAAGGGGGTAGAAGTTATGCTGCAGCTGTACAAAGCCCTGGTTAGACCACACCTGGAGCACTGGGAGCAGTTCTGGGCACCACACCTTAGGAAGGATATATTGGCCTTGGAGGGAGTGCAGCGCAGGTTTACCAGAATGATACCCGGACTCCAAGGGTTAAATTACGAGGAGAGATTACACAAACTCGGGTTATATTCCCTGGAATTTAGAAGGTTAAGGGGTGATCAGATCGAAGTTTTCAAGATATTAAGGGGAACTGATAGGGTAGATAGAGAGAAACTATTTCCGCTGGTTGGGGATTCTAGGACTAGGGGGCAGAGTCTAAAAATTAGAGCCAGACCTTTCAGGAGTGAAATTAGGAAACACTTCTACACACAAAGGGCGGTAGAAATTTGGAACTCTCGTCCACAAATGGCAATTGATGCTAGATCAATTGTTAATTTTAAATCGCAGATTGATAGCTTTTTATTAACCAAAGGTATTAAGGGATATGGGGCAAAGGCGGGTTTATGGAGTTAGGTCACAGATCAGCCATGATCTCATTGAATGGCGGAACAGGCTCGAGGGGTTGAATAACAACATAAGAACATAAGAAATAGGACCAGGAGTTGGCCATTCGGCCCTTCGAGCCTGCTCCGCCATTCAATGAGATCATGGCTGATCTTCTACCTCAACTCCATTCACCGGCCCTATCGCCATATCCCTTGATGCCCTTACTAGTCAGAAATTTATCGACTTCTGTTTTGAATATACCCAATGACTGAGCCTCCACAGCCCTCTGGGGTAGAGAATTCCAAAGATTCATCACCCTCTGTGTGAAGAAATTTCTTCTCACCTCAGTCTTGAATGGTCTACCCTTTACCTTGAGCTTGTGGCTCCTGGTTCTAGACTCCCCAGCCAAGGGAAACATTCTCCCAGCATTCATCCTGTTAAATCCGTGTCTCTTAATGTAGTGTGTCCTTCAATAAATCAACAGAGACTGCAGAGGAACAATCAACAGGTGTTTACTGGATGAGGGTTGCTCTAAAACTTACAGTACAGATCCCTACTCAGTGTTTATATACAGGTGTGGTCACTGCCGGTACTACAGTATACAGGAGCTGTAAAAAGTAGTTCTCCCCTTAAAGGTACATACACTACAATTCCTCCCCTTTTAGATTAACAGTACCATAACATTCATTTAACAGTTAACACTTTTAACATGCAACATTAACTGAAAATAGTCCAAATTCAGTATTTGGGGCGGCTTCCTGATCCTTTCTGGATAGCGCCTTTCCTGAGTGTCTTGCTCTTGGTGCGGAGGCGATTCTACCCCCCTGTCGTTGGTTGGTTCATCAGCTTCCGATGCTACTGTTTCTGGGGTAGATGCTACCTGTATGTCAGGTTCATCACCAGGTACGCGAGACATGGGGTTGACTCGTTCCTGTGATGCTAGGATCTGGTCGACATGGCGTCTCACAATGTTCTCCCCAACATCCACTGTGTACATTAGTGGCCCCTGCCGTGTGCATATCGTTCCTGGTTGCCATTTCTCAGTTCGGTAGTCGTGGGCCAAGACTGGTTGCCCTACATTGAAGCTCCTTGTCGGCTTCTCATTGATGTGCTGGAATTGCTTATTCTCAACATTTCTTCGTACATTTGGTCTGAGCAAATCCAGACGAGATCTCAACCTTCGGTTAAAGAACATCATGGCCGGGGTCTGGTTGGTAACTGCATGTGTCGCATTTCTGTAGGCTAACAGGAAATTGTCCACCTTATGCTGCAGTGGAATGTCGTCATCGCACATGGCCCTTACTGCCTTTTTAAAGGTTTGTACTGTTGTAGGAAAAATGATTCCTCGGAAACTAGACTTTGAGTAAGAGAGACAACGTCATTAAATGACAGAGCTCTGGGAGAAGCATCTGCAACCACGCGGTCTGCGAGAGCACCTTCTCCCCGATTGTAGTACGTGCCGAGCTTATATACAATTCCAAGAAGTTGGTTTTAGATCATTTACATTCATCCAATCAATTCGTTTATTAGCGCATATCGTTATTTTCCTCCAGTCAGGAGTTTACACACTTGTGTTGCCAATTCTGCCTCTTCAGGTCTTCGTTCCGTCTTGTTCCCCGGCGGAATGTGATTAGTTCGATAATAGGATACAAGTGATTAGTTCGATGATAGGATACCAGTGAACCTTGTTAGTCCTCAGTGATTCAATTAGTCCCAGTCAGGACACGAGATGAACTTTGTTCCAGCCATGCGTAAGCGTGGCATGTCTCACTGTGCAGTGATTCAATTAGTCCCAGTCAGCGAATTTGTTGTTTGTGTCTTTTCCAGCAAAATCTTGTCCAGCAATCTTGTCCAGCAAAATTTTATTCTAACAATCCCTCCTCTTGGTCCTGGAGCACGATTCATTTGCTCCCAGATGACCATCCTCGGTCCCCCTTTCGTCGGTGCTTACAGCCACTGGCTTATGTCCGGGGGTTCGGTTGTTCCTTCGACAGTGTCGTATTGGTGTTCTTCGTCCCTTGGTAGCAGGTTGGTGTGTTCCTCCTCGATAGAGGCGATCGGCATCACGGTTTTCATAGCAGTTTGGCAACACAACTTTATAAGGCTCAGCGCACAACACATCAACATACAAATTACAACTATTATTATTATCCCTTGCATCATCCACGCTCCCCACCCGGTTTTCCCTAGCAACCAATCAAGCCACCCTGTGCTTGTGGGTTGATGGAGCTTCTTTATTTCTTCTTGGATATGATTTGCTAGGCTCGTGATATTCTCGGAGCTATCTGGGACATATGTACAGCAGTCTGTCCCAATCAGGGCACAGGTGCCTCCTTGCGCCGCCAACAGATAATCTAGGGCTATCCTATTCTGTAAGGCGGTGGTCCGGATCGCCACCATTTCGGCACTCATTTCTCTCAGGGACTCAGCCGTATCGTTGGCTATTTGTTCGAGCACTGCTGCCATGTTTATGGATTCCCTTGCTATTTTTCCTGTTCCGTACCAGGGGGAATGCTATAGCCCAGAATCTTTCGGTTTCCGTAATAGCTCTCTTAACACGCTTGGCTGGTTGCCATAACGACTGGTACCCGTAGTGGTGGGTTAGGGAGGATAAATGATGGATGTATGGTACTACATATCCTATATAGTATGACCCAGTCCAGGTTTGTGGAAGCCATGGATACGCCTTATATCCGCAAATGAAATAGGTATTATTATAGGCCTCAAATTTGTTCCAAAGTTGGTACATGATCCCAGGTATTCCCCTCCAGGGTAGATTGCTAGTCCGGTTTAGCACTTCGGATAAATTAAACGTTCCCACGTAGGGCCATTCTAGGGCACCTGGTGGTTTAGTACTGGTTTTGGTTAAAGTGTAATTATACTTGCACTTACTCCATCCAACCACTAACCCTGTCTCGTCATAGTTTACCAAGCAGACTTCCCCCTCTGCATTGTTTAGTTTTCACCCTGTGCTGACTAATAGCTCTTCTGGATACCTTCGATTATCGTACTGGGGATGAAACCATCCTTTAAAGTTCGTGGGGTTATACCCTGCCTGTTTCCACTCATGTTCCAGCTGATCTGGATTCAGGCTAGTTTGGGTTTGTATGGTATCCTCCTTATTCCAGGTGGTATTAGTGTATAATAACCACCCTACCATCTCCTCTACCTTAAAGGGGATAGGACTTAATGGGATTCCTCCCCCCGTATGGGTGGGCACATGGGCGCACACCCAGCAGGAGCTTTGGCCCATTTTTTTCGCATAGACATATGACATATACAGAAAGGTATTTACATGCAGTCCTCTCTCATAGATACATAGATACATAGAAGATAGGAGCAGGAGTAGGCCATTCGGCCCTTCGTGCCTGCTCCGCCATTCGATGAGATCATGGCTGATCCTTTAATTCAGTATCCCGTCCCTGCCTTCTCTCCGTAACCCTTAACCCCTTTTGCCCGTAGAAATATATCTAATTCCCTCTTAAATATATTTAATGAGCTGGCGTACACTGCCCTCTGTGGCAATGAGTTCCACAGGTTCACCACTCTCTGAGTGAAGAAATTCCCCCTCATCTCTGTCCTAAATGGTTTAGCCCTTATCCTTACGTAAATGGGGTACCGCGCTTCCCGTGACAATATGAAATAACGCCATTACCCATAATACTCTAAACATGATTAATATATCACTACAGTCCAGTCTTTACAGGAATTTTATGACAAAGGGTATGCAGATCACCTGTAAAACAGATTCAGAAAGTAGCCAGTCAGTCGTCTTTATATACTTTCAATTGTGTCCAATGCTTCCATACTCCTTTACCTCTTATGTCTAGACAGGCACAGGTATCCCCACTGATTATGATTTCATAGGCCCACTCCATTTTGGGGCGAACCCTGGTTTGCTGGGCAGAGTTTTCACCATGACTTTACTACCCGCTGAGGGAACATAAGCTGTCATTGTGAGCTCTTGTGCCCGATCCTTGTCCTCCTGATTATCACGGACATTCTTTCGCATCTCCTTTAATTGAGTGCTAAGTTTCAGAACGTATCGCTTTAGTCTATCTTTTAAAGGGCCTACATCGGCCCCACCTGTTATGATGCCTTCTGGCAATTGCATCGCCCTTCTGTCATCAATTCATAAGGGGTCAAGCCTGTCGTTCGGTTTTCAGTGGCTCGCAGCTTCATTAGGATAATGGGCAATACTTCAGTCCAGGTTTTCCCTGACGTCTGCATTGCCTTTGCCAATGCATTTTTAAGGGTTCGGTTCATTCGTTCCACCATGCCCGAACTTTGAGGGTGGTATGGGATGTGGAATTTTTGTTTAATTCCCATTAATTGGCATACCGTTTTTATGACACTCCCGGTAAAGTGGGTACCTTGATCAGAGTCCATTTGAATTGGTATTCCCCACCTGGGGATTACTTCTTCAGCTAAGACTCTGGCAACCGTCAAAGCGGTGCAATTTCGCGTGGGGAAAGCCTCTACCCAGCGGGTGAAATGGTCTATGACCACGAGGCAGTAGGTTTTGCCGTGTGACGGTGGAAGGGGACCTGTGAAGTCTATTTGTATATGCTCCCAGGGCCCTCGCGGCCTTGGTTGATGTCCCATTTTGACCTTTATGGGTCGCCCGGGGTTATACTGCGCACAGGTGATACATCGATGGCAGTATCTCGCGATATCTCTTCCCATCCCCTTCCACCACCATTCTTTGCTGAGGCTTCCCATCATCGCTTCTCTCCCTGAGTGTACAAGCCCATGGTGGAGTTCTAATAGCGTATTTTGAATGCACTTGGGGGCCATTACCCTGTTATCCTTTCGCCAGACATTATCGCTTCCCCGCTTTGCGCCTTGTTCTTCCCACGTGCCTTTTTCGACGTCAGTGGTGTCCTCATGGAGTTCGTCAATACTTATCTCGTCCTCGGAGCTGCTCACAGTGGCTATTGGTACTTCTTCGATCCTTTCTTGCTCTAGCGCCCTTTGTGCTGCTTGGTCCGCAGCCTGGTTCCCCTGGTGATTTAACCAGTCCGGGCTAGTCCGGTCCGGTTCCCTCTGATGTGCCTTAATCATAATTACTGCTACCTGTTGGGGTTTGTCGCTAGCTTCTAGGAGGGCTTCTATCCTCAGCTGGTGTTTTATGGGATTGCCTCCCGTAGTAATGAATCCCCTCCTACCCCATGCAGTCATATAATCGTGGACCACCCCAAAGGCATACCTACTATCTGTGTAAATGTTCACGATTTTATTCTCTGACAACTCTAGTGCCCTGGTGAGAGCCACTAGCTCTGCCACTTGGGCCGATAGGCCTCCATCAATCCATCCTGACTCTACGGTTTTTAATTCGCCATTAACCACCGCCCACCCCGTTCGGGGCAGCCCATCTATATACTTGTGTGAACCATCTACGTACAACGTCTCTTCCGCTGTCGCTAAAGGGGTGTCTTTTATCCTATCTTCTTCCAGGTTCATATCTACGTCCCCACAGTTGTGGGGCTCCCCAGTTCCCAGTATTCCTTCTGCCGGGTTCTCCCCTGTGTCTCTAACAATGGTTACTGCTTTACTCGGAGGGAGGAGGACGGCCTCCCACTTGGCACGTCTCATGTTCGAGACGGACCTTAATTTCCCGGTATTCAGCATCTCTACCAGAGTGTGTTTAGTGTGCAATATAATGTTTCCTGTCATTACTATTGGCTCACTAACCTTTACTGCCCAAGCTGCACAATCCAATGCAACTATGCACCGGGAGAGCCCTGTGACTACTGGTCCCTCCACTGTGGAATAGTAGGCGACGGGCCTTCTTTTATCCCCATGATGATCCTGTGTAACTACTGCTGTGTAAAACCCTTCTTCATTGTTGCAATATATGTGGAAGTCCTTACTCATATCTGGCAGTCCTAGCCCTGGGGCTGATACTAGCTCAGACTTTAGTTGAGTATAAGCTTCCTCTTGTTCCGGTCCCCAATCTATCGGTTCCAATGCGGGTTTACCCCCTTTCACTAATCTTTGTATAGGTTCTGCTAATTTAGCGAACCCAGGGATAAAATTTCGACTGTAATTAAAGAGCCCCAGTACCTTCCTGACTCCACGTACTGTTACGGGTCTCGGCATGCCCTGGACAGCGTGTTTCCTGTCCTGTGGCATTTCTTTAAGTCCTTGGGAGATTAGATGTCCCAGGTATAGGACCTGAGTTTTTCCTATCTGTGCTTTTTTAGGGCTTACCTTGAGGCCAGCCGTCTCTAGGGCCCTTAGTACTAAATATAGGGTTGCCAGATGGTCTGCCTTCGTTTCCGAGGCTATTAGTATGTTGTCGACGTACTGCAAAATTGTGCTTCCTTTAGGTACTTCTATCTGTTTTAGGATATCACTCATGACGCGGTGAAAAATAGCTGGGCTATTATGGAATCCCTGTGGCAATCCCCTACTGTGAATGCAAATTTCTCTTGTGATTCCGGATCTAATGGGAGTGCCCAGAATCCGTTAGCTATGTCTAAAATGGTGAATATCTTCTGTTCAGAGGATAGCCCATTCAAAATTGTTGAGGGGCTGGCAACGATGGGGTGTAATTTAGGAGTGACCCTGTTGAGGGCCGTATAGAGTCATAGAGTCATAGAGTTTTACAGCACAGAAAGAGGCCCTTCGGCCCATCGTGTCTGCGCCGCCCATCCTACGCGCTGCATATAGTCTATAGTCAACCTATAGCTCCCATCAGGTTTCTCTACTGGCCATGTGGGGGAATTAGTAGTGCTCGTGGTTTCCCTCAGGATACCCCTTTCTACTAGCCCCTTCACTATGTCCACGACTGCCTTCCTGGCCTCCGCCTTTATTGGGTACTGGCGGTGGGATTAGCCAATGTCCCGCCCCGACTCACAGGAGCCATCTCGACTATTTCAACGTCCCCCTCGCCTGCAGGGGCTGTTGGTTCTGCACTGTAATATGGGGGAAGGGAGGTGGTGTCTGGACAGGTCCCCATTCGCCCCCCCTCGTATACCTTACACTCTAATTCCTTTATAATCTTTGCTTGACATTTCGCCTTTGTCTCTAGTTCCGTAACCATCTGTACTTTGTCTTGTGCAACTTTCTTTATTACGTTTACTTGTTCAATGAGTCCTGCTAGTTGGTGTACTAATAACACTCCTGCCTTCTTGGTTTTATCCTTTGTCTGTTTAGTCAACCAGCTTCTCTGGAGTTCTAAAGTCTGTGACACACCCCACCCGTCTTTCTGCATCTTCTTAATTAACGACTGCCGGTTTGTCATATAAGAATATGTGAGGGAGCCCGAAGGTCCCCTCTTAACTTCCTCACCTGACATCGCCGCTGCTTCACCGATCGTTCCTTCGTGTCTGGAGATCTGTTCCTTAGAGAGCCCCCCTATTCTTTCCTTCCGAGAATACCCGAGCTTCTTGTCGCACTCTATGCCAGCGTTCTCAAAGGTCCGGGTTTGTCTTTCTCTCAAAACTGCCCGGACGTGTAACGCTTGCTTGTTGGACGGGGTTTCTACCCCTCCCCGGTGTCTGTTTACCTGATCAGGGTCCTACAACACCGACATTAATAATCTCCTAGTTCACTTAGCAACATGATATAATGCAGAAAAATGTTAACCGTACTCGACTAGTATCACGACTTTAGAACACCTTGGAGTCTCGGCACCTACTTCATGGTCCTGGCCTTCGCGTGGGGCATTTGCCCTCTTAACAACCGGCCTGAGGCTAGGTGTCTGAGACAAGTGTCCTCCTGATCCGAGGTTTTTCTTAGTTACTTAGTTACTATTACACAAATACAAATACACACATACAAATCAAGTAGTGTCTCTTACCCATTCAGTCTGTGTCCCAGATTCGTTTTGGTGCCGCTTCGCCGTTCAGTCGCCCTGTCGAGTGTCTCTGATTTATGGGCGGTCAAAAATCTGACTACTCACCCTGGTCACTGATTCGAACGACTGTTCAGCTCCGTGGCACCCTGCTCGCAGCGCCAATTTGTTGTCGGAAAAATGATTCCTCGGAAAAAAGAAATTAGGAGATCAAGGAGGGGCCATGAAATAACACTGGCGAGCAAAATAAAGGAAAATCCGAAGATGTTTTATAAGTATATTAAGGGTAAAAGGATAACTAGGGAAAAAATAGGGCCCATTAGGGACAAAAGTGGCAATCTGTGTGTGGAGCCGGAAGATGTAGGAGGGGTTCTAAATGAATTTTTTGCATCTGTTTTCACTATGGAGAAGGACGATGTAGACATAGAAATAGGGCGGGGGGACTGTGATATGCTCGAACATATTAACATCGAGAGGGAGGAGGTATTGGCGGTTTTAGCTGGCCTAAAAATGGATAAATCCCCAGGCCCGGATGAAATGTACCCCAGGCTGCTGTGTGAGGCAAAGGAGGAGATTGCGGGGGCTCTAACACATATATTCAGGACCTCTCTGGCCACAGGGGATGTGCCAGAGGACTGGAGAACCGCTAATGTAGTACCATTATTCAAGAAGGGTAGTAGGGAAAAACCGGGGAACTACAGGCCAGTGAGCCTAACATCAGTGGTAGGAAAATTACTGGAAAAAATCCTGAGGGACAAAATTTGTCTCCACTTGGAGAGGCAAGGATTAATCAGGGATAGTCAACATGGCTTTGTCAAGGGAAGATCATGTCTGACTAATTTGATTGAATTTTTTGAGGGGGTGACTAGGTGTGTGGATGAGGGTAACGCAGTGGATGTGGTATACATGGATTTCAGTAAGGCCTTCGATAAAGTCCCGCACAGGAGACTGGTCAAGAAGGTAAGAGCCCATGGAATCCAGGGTGCCTTGGCACATTGGATACAAAACTGGCTTAGTGGCAGAAGGCAGAGGGTGATGGTCGAAGGTTGTTTTTGTGACTGGAAACCTGTGGCCAGTGGGGTACCACAGGGATCGGTGCTGGGTCCCTTGCTGTTTGTGGTCTACATTAATGACTTGGATATGAATGTAAAGGGTATGATCAGTAAATTCGCGGATGATACTAAAATTGGTAGGGTGGTAAATAGCGAGGAGGGTAGCCTCAGTCTGCAGAACGATATAGATGGGTTGGTCAGATGGGCGGAACAGTGGCAAATGGAATTTAACCCGGAAAAGTGCGAGGTGATGCACTTTGGGGGGTCTAACAAGGCAAGGGAATACACAATGAATGGTAAGACCCTAGGCAAGACGGAGGGTCAGAGGGATCTGGGTGTGCAGGTACACAGATCCCTGAAGGCGGCGGAACAGGTGGATAAGGTGGTAAAAAAGGCATATGGGATACTTGCCTTCATTAGCCGAGGCATAGAATATAAGAGCAAGGAGGTTATGATGGAGCTGTATAAAACACTGGTTAGGCCACAGCTGGAATACTGTGTGCAGTTCTGGTCGCCACACTACAGGAAAGATGTGATCGCGTTAGAGAGGGTGCAGAGGAGGTTCACCAGGATGTTACCAGGGCTGGAGCGCTTCAGCTATGAAGAGAGACTGGGCAGATTGGGTTTGTTTTCCTTGGAGCAGAGGAGGCTGAGGGGGGACATGATTGAGGTGTACAAAATTGTGAGGGGCATAGATAGGATGGATGCTGAGGAGCTTTTCCCCTTAGTAGAGGGGTCAATAACTAGGGGGCATAGATTCAAGGTAAAGGGAGGGAGGTTTAGAGGGGATTTGAGAAAGAACTTTTTCACCCAGAGGGTGGTTGGAGTCTGGAACTCACTGCCTGAAAGGGTTGTGGAGGCAGAAACCCTCACAACATTTAAGAAGCATTTGGATGAGCATTTGAAATGCCATAGCATACAAGGCTACGGGCCAAATGCTGGAATATGGGATTAGATTAGACAGGGCTTGATGGCCGGCATGGACACGATGGGCCGAAGGGCCTCTATCTGTGCTGTATTACTCTATGACTCTATGACTCTATGAGTAAGAGAGACAACTTTATTAAATGACAGAGCTCTGGGAGAAGCATCTGCAACCACGCGGTCTGCGAGAGCACCTTCTCCCCGATTGTAGTATGTGCCAAGCTTATATACAATTCCAAGAAGTTGGTTTTAGATCATTTACATTCATCCAATCAATTCGTTTATGAGCGCACATCGTTATTTTCCTCCAGTCAGGAGTTTACACACTTGTGTTGCCAATTCTGCCTCTTCAGGTCTTCGTTCCGTCTTGTTCCCCGGCGGAATGTGATTAGTTCGATAATAGGATACAAGTGATTAGTTCGATGATAGGATACCAGTGAACCTTGTTATTCCTCAGTGATTCAATTAGTCCCAGTCAGGACACGAGATGAACTTTGTTCCAGCCATGCGTAAGCGTGGCATGTCTCACTGTGCAGTGATTCAATTAGTCCCAGTCAGCGAATTTGTTGTTTGTGTCTTTTCCAGCAAAATCTTGTCCAGCAATCTCATAGAGTCATAGAGTTATACAGCACGGATAGAGGCCCTTCGGCCCATCGTGTCCGCGCCGGCCATCACGCCCTGTCTAATCTAATCCCATATTCCAGCATTTGATCCGTAGCCTTGTATGCTATGGCATTTCAAGTGCTCATCCAAATGCTTCTTGAATGTTGTGAGGGTTCCAGCCTCCACAACCCTTTCGGGCAGTGAGTTCCAGACTCCAACCACCCTCTGGGTGAAAAAGTTCTTTCTCAAATCCCCTCTAAATCTCCCGCCCTTTACCTTGAATCTATGCCCCCTAGTTATTGACCCTTCTACTAAGGGAAAAAGCTCCTTAGTATCCATCCTATCTATGCCCCTCATAATTTTGTACACCTCAATCATGTCCCCCCTCAGCCTCCTCTGCTCCAAGGAAAACAAACCCAATCTGCCCAGTCTCTCTTCATAGCTGAAGCGTTCCAGCCCTGGTAGCATCCTGGTGAATCTCCTCTGCACCCTCTCCAAAGCTATCACAATCTTGTCCAGCAAAATTTTATTCTAACAGTACGAACCTCTCAGCCAATCCATTTGTGGCTGGATGATACGGGGCGGATGTGTAATGCATTACCCCATTCCTTCTCATAAATTTCCGAAACTCTTTGGACACAAACTGTGGTCCGTTATCAGAGCAAATCTGCTCTGGAAAGCCGTTCCTGGCAAATATGGTCCATAGGGCTGCAATCGTTTTCTCCATGGTGGTGGAGGACATTTTGATCACCTCAGGCCATTTCGAGTGCGCATCCATGGCTATTAAGAACATTGAGTCCATGAATGGACCAGCAAAATCAATATGCACCCATTGCCATGGAGAGGAGGGCCACTCCCATGGGTGTAGAGGGGCATGTGGTGGTGCATTTTGGACCTTCTGGCATCCTGAGCAGCTCTTTGTCAGGTACTCGATTTGCTGATCGATCCCCGGCCACCACACATAAGCCCTAGCAAGGCTTTTCATTTTCACCCCTCCCAGATGGCCTTCGTGAAGCTCATTGAGCACTCTCTCCCTTAAGTTGGGTGGAATTACCACTCGGGATCCACACATCAAGGTCCCCTGGCATACTGACAGCTGTTCTCTTCTGGATGAGAATGCTGGCAACAGTGAATCGCCATGTGTTGGCCATCCCTTCACCATCAAATCATATACCCGAGACAGTGTCGGGTCATTTCGGGTCTCCTTCTCTATATCCGCGTTAGTTACTGGCAAGCGTTCAATTATAGTCGAATAAAATATTTCGACAGGGTCCACTGCTGGTGCTTCCTCCGCAGTAGGCAGTGGCAGGCGTGATAGCCCATCAGCGTTTCCATGCTGTTTCGTGCCCTTATACTCTATTTCATATTGGTTCGTCCCTAGAAAAAGGGACCATCTTTGTAGCCGTTGCGCAGTCATCACCGGAACGCCCTTCTTTGGATTAAAGATGGCGACAAGTGGTTGGTGGTCAGTCAGCAAGGTGAACTTCTGCCCGTGCAGATAGTGGTTGAACTTTTTCACTCCCCACACTAGGCTGAGGACCTCCCTGTCAATCTGGGCGCAGTTACGCTCGGCTGAGGTTAGTGACCGAGACGCAAAGGCTACTGGCCTCTCCGAGCCGTCCGGGAATTTGTGTGACAGCACCACTCCAATACCATAGGGTGATGCATCACACGCCAACCGAATTGGTAGTGCTGGGTTGAAATGAGCCAACACCTCTTTTGATGTGATCAATTCTTTGCACTTCTGGAAAGCTCGTTTACATTCATCATTCCACTTCCATGGTACCCCCGTTTGCAGTAGGGTGTTCAGTAGGTGTAGTACTGTAGACAAATTCGGCAAGAACTTATGGTAGTAGTTCACCAGCCCGAGGAACGACCTCAGTTGTGACACATTTTCCGGTGCTGGAGCCTTGACTACTGCCTCAATCTTTTCAGGGGACTTATGTAACCCCTCTTCATCAATAACGTGGCCACAATACGAGATCTGCTTCTGGAAAAACTCGCATTTGTGGCGATTAGCTCGTAGCCCATATTCCTTTAATCTAGTGAGCACCTGCTCCAGGTTGGCGAGGTGATCACTGTCATTTTCGCCCGTGACCAGGATGTTGTCCAAATAACACTGGGTCCCTGGAATCCCTTGCAGGACTTGATCCATTGCCCTTTGCCAAATAGCCGGAGCTGATGCTACCCCGAACACCAGCCGGTTGTATTGGTAGAGACCTTTGTGAGTGTTGATCGTGAGGTACTGTTTCGAGGCTTCTTCTACCTCCATTTGCAGGTATGCCTGGGCCAGATCAATCTTAGTGAAGCGTTTTCCTCCAGATAGCGAGGCGAAAATATCTTCAATCCGCGGAAGCGGATATTGTACCGTGTGAAAGACTGGGTTCACTGTCACCTTAAAGTCCCCACAGATGCGAACCTTCTTTGGTTCCCCAGGCGTATTACTCAACGACCTCTTCATTACAGGAACGATAGGTGTAGCCCACTCACTCCAGTCCACTTTGGACAGTACTCCAGAACGTTCCAACCCTTCCAGCTCTGCTTCGACGGCTGGGTGGATCGCATAAGGCACCGGTCTGGCCTTAAAAAACTTTGGGCTTGCATTTTCCTCTATTTTGATCGTCGCTGTTATGCCTTTTAGTGTTCCGAGTCCCTCCTGGAACACTTCTTGTGCGTCAGTTAGCATTTTTGACAGTCGTCCAGGTGTGACGTCGTCATCCTTTTTGGCATCTACCATCAGTGCTTGTATGGAATGCCAATCTAACTGTATCTTCCGGATCCATTCACGTCCTAGTAGTGGTGGTCCTCCATCTGGCAATACATATATGTCCATTTTTGGTGTATCCTTGCCGTTGTATATCACATTCACCCTTATTTTTCCTTTGGGGTAGACTTTTTGCCCCGTGTACGTCTTCAAGACAATCTCTGTATCTCTCAAGGGTATATGTGAGAATAGCCGCTTGTAGTCCCTTCGGTTTATGACTGTTAGGGCTGATCCTGTGTCCAATTCCATTTTCACTTGGACTCCGTCTATCTTGAGTGTGACCCAGATAGTTTGGTGATCCTCCATTTTGATTACATTATGTAGTTTCAGACAACCCAGCTCCTTGCTTCCGGAGTCTGTATCACTTTTCTGTTCATCTGAACTACTCTCTCTCACCTTATGTACCTGTTTGTACTTCTCCTGTGGAGATTTCTTGCTGCTGGTTTTCTTTCCCGACCTGTAGACTCTTGCTATGTGTCCTACTTTTCCACACTGTCTGCACACTTGGTCCTTGAACCAACAATCCTTATGGTCGTGTGTTGTTCTGCCGCAGCGATAACACTTCACTGCTCCATATGACATTTCATTTGTGCCATATTCTTGCAGTCTCCGTTGTATCTCTGCAGTGCCCCGTGCGACTGCTTCGTGTGATACTGCCATGCTGAAAGCCTTGTCCAGCGTAAGATCCTTTTCTGATAGAAGCCGTTTCTGGGTTCCTTCACTTTGAAGCCCACACACAAACTTGTCCCTTAAAGTATCTGCTAGTCCCATTCCAAACTGGCAGTGTTTCGATAGCTTGCACAGTTCCGTTAAATACTCAGCATTACTTTCGTCTTTATGCTGGTTCCTTCTGTGAAACTTAAATCTTTCTGCTATCAGCAGCGGTGTGGGGTTTAAGTGGTCCTGTAGGATTGCCACTATGCTTTCAAAATCCTTTTCCACTGGCTTCTCTGGGGTTACTAGGTTTCGCAGTAAGCCATACGTTTTTGCACCCATGGAATTCAACAATACCAGTGCTTTCCTGGCATCTGGCACTTCATTCACCTTGCAGTACACTTCTATGCGTTCTACATATGTCGCCCAATCTTCGACTTCATTGTCGAACGCTGTGACACTGCCACTCTTCGGCATCCCTGGGTGTGGTTAGACTGGCTGAAAATGGCATCTCCCGCGCTCTCCCTTCTTCTCTGCTGCGGCTCAAAAATGGCGTCTCCCGCGCTCTCCGTTCTTCTCCGCTGCGGCTCAAATGGCGTCTCCCGCGCTTCCCTTTCTTCCCCCGTGGACGCTGCTCAGCCCTTGAACACCAGCCGCGCTCTGCGCGTTTTCCTGCGCGCCTCTCTCATTGACGCCGCTCGGTCCTGAACCCCGGCTGTGCCCCGTGCGCTCTACCCTCTCTTTTTTTTTTTTTTTTTCGTCGACGCCGCTCGGTCTTCAACCCCGGCTGCGCTTTACCCTCTCTCTTACACCGTCGACGCTGCTCGGCCTTCCCCTGTGCTGTCGGTCGGCTCCAGCCGCCGCTGTCCGGGAAGGGTCTGCGTCGTACCTGCTGCCAGCCCGTCTCACTGGAGTCTCCGCCGGATGGTCGACGCCCATGCCCCTGGAATCGGCCTTCTTCTACAGAGTTGCAGGTAGGTTCGAATCGACTCGTCGCCAATGTTAAATCCGTGTCTCTTAATGTAGTGTGTCCTTCAATAAATCGACAGAGACTGCAGAGGAACAATCAACAGGTGTTCACTGGATGAGGGTTGCTCTAAAACTAACAGTACAGATCCCTACTCAGGGTTTATATACAGGTGTGGTCACTGCCGGTACTACAGTATACAGGAGCTGTAAAAAGTAGTTCTCCCCTTAAAGGTACATACACTACACATCCTATCAAGCCCTGTAATAATTTTGTATGCTTTAATGAGATTCCCCTCTCATTCTTCAGGATTCAAGAAAATACAGGCCTAGTTTACTCAATCTCTTCTCATACGACAGTCCCGCCATCTCAGGAATCAATCTCGTGAACCTTCGTTGCACTCCCTCTATGGCACGTATATCCTTCCTTGGGTAAGGAGACCAAAATCGTACAGTGGCCTCCTCCTGTTCCTATGTTGCTAACTGAACCATGGCTGACACTCAAAATTGGATAAATATTTGACGAGGAAAGATTTGCAGGCTTAAAGTGAAAGAGCAGGGAGTGAGTCTAATTGGATAGAATTTTCAAAGAGCAGGCGAAGACAGGATGGACCGGATGGCTTCTTTCTGTGTTGTATGATTCTATGGGGGAAAAATTCCGTTGATATGCGCCTCCCGTTAGCGCCCTAAGAGGCTCTTTTGTCGGCACTCCGATCCCTGGTGGCCCAGCTGGGCCCCGGGTCACGCTGTGCTAGGCCCCTCCCCTTTAATAAGGGGAGGAAGGCCTGCAGTACCGCGGCGCAACATGCCACAGAGCGTGGCACTGCGGCACGTAGCGCTGTGATATTCACTCGCAGCGCCCCCAAGAGGGAGATGAGGCGCTACCAGTAGCAAGCCAATTTCCCCCGCTTATGTTCCCTCTCTCTAACCCAGGGGTCACTGGGCAGTGATCAGGAGCAGGAACCCTGGCTGATTTCCCCTCTCTCTAACCCAGGGGTCACTGGGCTGTGATCAGGAGCAGGAACCCAGGCTGATTTCCCCTCTCTCTAACCCAGGGGTCACTGGGCAGTGATCAGGAGCAGGAACCCTGGCTGATTTCCCCTCTCTCTAACCCAGGGGTCACTGGACAGTGATCAGGAGCAGGAACCCTGGCTGATTTCCCCTCTCTCTAACCCAGGGGTCACTGGACAGTGATCAGGAGCAGGAACCCTGGCTGATTTCCCCTCTCTCTAACCCAGGGGTCACTGGGCCGTGATCAGGAGCAGGAACCTTGGCTGATTTCCCCTCTCTCTAACCCAGGGGTCACTGGGCAGTGATCAGGAGCAGGAACCCAGGCTGATTTCCCCTCTCTCTAACCCAGGGGTCACTGGACAGTGATCAGGAGCAGGAACCCTGGCTGATTTCCCTTCTCTCTAACCCAGGGGTCACTGGACAGCGATCAGGAGCAGGAACCCAGGCTGATTTCCCCTCTCTTTAACCCAGGGGTCACTGGACTGTGATCAGGAGCAGGAACTCTGGCTGATTTCCCCTCTCTCTAACCCAGGGGTCACTGGGCAGTGATCAGGAGCAGGAACCCTGGTTGATTTCCCTTCTCTCTAACCCAGGGGTCACTGGACAGTGATCAGGAGCAGGAACCCAGGCTGATTTCCCCTCTCTCTAACCCAGGGGTCACTGGACAGTGATCAGGAGCAGGAACCCTGGCTGATTTCCCTTCTCTCTAACCCAGGGGTCACTGGACAGTGGTCAGGAGCAGGAACCCAGGCTGATTTCCCCTCTCTCTAACCCAGGGGTCACTGGACTGTGATCAGGAGCAGGAACCCTGGCTGATTTCCCCTCTCTCTAACCCAGGGGTCACTGGGCAGTGATCAGGAGCAGGAACCCTGGCTGATTTCCCCTCTCTCTAACCCAGGGGTCACTGGACAGTGATCAGGAGCAGGAACCCTGGCTGATCTCCCCTCTCTCTAACCCAGGGGTCACTGGACAGTGATCAGGAGCAGGAACCCTGGCTCATTTCCCCTCTCTCTAACCCAGGGGTCACTGGGCCGTGATCAGGAGCAGGAACCTTGGCTGATTTCCCCTCTCTCTAACCCAGGGGTCACTGGGCAGTGATCAGGAGCAGGAACCCAGGCTGATTTCCCCTCTCTCTAACCCAGGGGTCACTGGAGAGTGATCAGGAGCAGGAACCCTGGCTGATTTCCCTTCTCTCTAACCCAGGGGTCACTGGACAGTGATCAGGAGCAGGAACCCAGGCTGATTTCCCCTCTCTTTAACCCAGGGGTCACTGGACTGTGATCAGGAGCAGGAACTCTGGCTGATTTCCCCTCTCTCTAACCCAGGGGTCACTGGGCAGTGATCAGGAGCAGGAACCCTGGCTGATTTCCCTTCTCTCTAACCCAGGGGTCACTGGACAGTGATCAGGAGCAGGAACCCAGGCTGATTTCCCCTCTCTCTAACCCAGGGGTCACTGGACAGTGATCAGGAGCAGGAACCCAGGCTCATTTCCCCTCTCTCTAACCCAGGGGTCACTGGACTGTGATCAGAAGCAGGAACCCTGGCTGATTTCCCCTCTCTCTAACCCAGGGGTCACTGGGCAGTGATCAGGAGCAGGAACCCTGGCTGATTTCCCTTCTCTCTAACCCAGGGGTCACTGGACAGTGATCAGGAGCAGGAACCCAGGCTGATTTCCCCTCTCTCTAACCCAGGGGTCACTGGACTGTGATCAGGAGCAGGAACCCTGGCTGATTTCCCTTCTCTCTAACCCAGGGGTCACTGGACAGTGATCAGGAGCAGGAACCCAGGCTGATTTCCCCTCTCTCTAACCCAGGGGTCACTGGACTGTGATCAGGAGCAGGAACCCTGGCTGATTTCCCCTCTCTCTAACCCAGGGGTCACTGGGCAGTGATCAGGAGCAGGAACCCAGGCTGATTTCCACTCTCTCTCTAACCCAGGGGTCACTGGGCAGTGATCAGGAGCAGGAACCCTGGCTGATTTCTCCTCTCTCTAACCCAGGGGTCACTGGACAGTGATCAGGAGCAGGAACCCTGGCTGATTTCCCCTCTCTCTAACCCAGGGGTCACTGGGCCGTGATCAGGAGCAGGAACCTTGGCTGATTTCCCCTGTCTCTAACCCAGGGGTCACTGGGCAGTGATCAGGAGCAGGAACCCAGGCTGATTTCCCCTCTCTCTAACCCAGGGGTCACTGGAGAGTGATCAGGAGCAGGAACCCTGGCTGATTTCCCTTCTCTCTAACCCAGGGGTCACTGGACAGTGATCAGGAGCAGGAACCCAGGCTGATTTCCCCTCTCTTTAACCCAGGGGTCACTGGACTGTGATCAGGAGCAGGAACTCTGGCTGATTTCCCCTCTCTCTAACCCAGGGGTCACTGGACAGTGATCAGGAGCAGGAACCCTGGCTGATTTCCCCTCTCTCTAACCCAGGGGTCACTGGACAGTGATCAGGAGCAGGAACCCTGGCTGATTTCCCCTCTCTCTAACCCAGGGGTCACTGGGCCGTGATCAGGAGCAGGAACCTTGGCTGATTTCCCCTCTCTCTAACCCAGGGGTCACTGGGCAGTGATCAGGAGCAGGAACCCAGGCTGATTTCCCCTCTCTCTAACCCAGGGGTCACTGGAGAGTGATCAGGAGCAGGAACCCTGGCTGATTTCCCTTCTCTCTAACCCAGGGGTCACTGGAATGTGATCAGGAGCAGGAACTCTGGCTGATTTCCCCTCTCTCTAACCCAGGGGTCACTGGGCAGTGATCAGGAGCAGGAACCCTGGCTGATTTCCCTTCTCTCTAACCCAGGGGTCACTGGACAGTGATCAGGAGCAGGAACCCAGGCTGATTTCCCCTCTCTCTAACCCAGGGGTCACTGGACAGTGATCAGGAGCAGGAACCCTGGCTGATTTCCCTTCTCTCTAACCCAGGGGTCACTGGACAGTGATCAAGAGCAGGAACCCAGGCTGATTTCCCCTCTCTCTAACCCAGGGGTCACTGGACTGTGATCAGGAGCAGGAACCCTGGCTGATTTCCCCTCTCTCTAACCCAGGGGTCACTGGGCAGTGATCAGGAGCAGGAACCCTGGCTGATTTCCCTTCTCTCTAACCCAGGGGTCACTGGACAGTGATCAGGAGCAGGAACCCAGGCTGATTTCCCCTCTCTCTAACCCAGGGGTCACTGGACTGTGATCAGGAGCAGGAACCCTGGCTGATTTCCCTTCTCTCTAACCCAGGGGTCACTGGACAGTGATCAGGAGCCGGAACCCAGGCTGATTTCCCCTCTCTCTAACACAGGGGTCACTTGACTGTGATCAGGAGCAGGAACCCTGGCTGATTTCCCCTCTCTCTAACCCAGGGGTCACTGGGCAGTGATCAGGAGCAGGAACCCAGGCTGATTTCCCTTCTCTCTAACCCAGGGGTCACTGGGCAGTGATCAGGAGCAGGAACCCAGGCTGATTTCCCTTCTCTCTAACCCAGGGGTCACTGGGCAGTGATCAGGAGCAGGAACCCTGGCTGATTTCTCCTCTCTCTAACCCAGGGGTCACTGGGCAGTGATCAGTAGCAGGAACCCTGGCTGATTTCCCCTCTCTCTAACCCAGGGGTCACTGGATAGTGATCAGGAGCAGGAACCCTGGCTGATTTCCCTTCTGTCTAACCCAGGGGTCACTGGACAGTGATCAGGAGCAGGAACACAGGCTGATTTCCCCTCTCTTTAACCCAGGGGTCACTGGACTGTGATCAGGAGCAGGAACTCTGGCTGATTTCCCCTCTCTCTGACCCAGGGGTCACTGGGCAGTGATCAGGAGCAGGAACCCTGGCTGATTTCGCTTCTCTCTAACCCAGGGGTCACTGGACAGTGATCAGGAGCAGGAACCCAGGCTGATTTCCCCTCTCTCTAACCCAGGGGTCACTGGACAGTGATCAGGAGCAGGAACCCTGGCTGATTTCCCTTCTCTCTAACCCAGGGGTCACTGGACAGTGATCAGGAGCAGGAACCCTGGCTGATTTCCCCCTCTCTCTAACCCAGGGGTCACTGGACAGTGATCAAGAGCAGGAACCCTGGCTGATTTCCCCTCTCTCTCTAACCCAGGGGTCACTGGGCTGTGATCAGGAGCAGGAACCCTGGCTGATTTCCCCTCTCTCTAACCCAGGGGTCACTGGACAGTGATCAGGAGCAGGAACCCTGGCTGATTTCCCCTCTCTCTAACCCAGGGGTCACTGGGCCGTGATCAGGAGCAGGAACCTTGGCTGATTTCCCCTCTCTCTAACCCAGGGGTCACTGGGCAGTGATCAGGAGCAGGAGCCCAGGCTGATTTCCCCTCTCTCTAACCCAGGGGTCACTGGAGAGTGATCAGGAGCAGGAACCCTGGCTGATTTCCCTTCTCTCTAACCCAGGGGTCACTGGACAGTGATCAGGAGCAGGAACCCAGGCTGATTTCCCCTCTCTTTAACCCAGGGGTCACTGGACTGTGATCAGGAGCAGGAACTCTGGCTGATTTCCCCTCTCTCTAACCCAGGGTCACTGGGCAGTGATCAGGAGCAGGAACCCTGGTTGATTTCCCTTCTATCTAACCCAGGGGTCACTGGACAGTGATCAGGAGCAGGAACCCAGGCTGATCTCCCCTCTCTCTAACCCAGGGGTCACTGGACAGTGATCAGGAGCAGGAACCCTGGCTGATTTCCCTTCTCTCTAACCCAGGGGTCACTGGACAGTGATCAGGAGCAGGAACCCAGGCTGATCTCCCCTCTCTCTAACCCAGGGGTCACTGGACTGTGATCAGGAGCAGGAACCCTGGCTGATTTCCCCTCTCTCTAACCCAGGGGTCACTGGGCAGTGATCAGGAGCAGGAACCCTGGCTGATCTCCCCTCTCTCTAACCCAGGGGTCACTGGGCAGTGATCAGGAGCAGGAACCCTGGCTGATTTCCCCTCTCTCTAACCCAGGGGTCACTGGGCAGTGATCAGGAGCAGGAACCCTGGCTGATTTCCCCTCTCTCTAACCCAGGGGTCACTGGGCCGTGATCAGGAGCAGGAACCCTGGCTGATTTCCCCTCTCTCTCACCCAGGGGTCACTGGGCCGTGATCAGGAGCAGCAACCTTGTCTGATTTCCCCTCTCTCTAACCCAGGGGTCACTGGGCAGTGATCAGGAGCAGGAACCCAGGCTGATTTCCCCTCTCTCTAACCCAGGGGTCACTGGAGAGTGATCAGGAGCAGGAACCCTGGCTGATTTCCCTTCTCTCTAACCCAGGGGTCACTGGACAGTGATCAGGAGCAGGAACCCAGGCTGATTTCCCCTCTCTTTAACCCAGGGGTCACTGGACTGTGATCAGGAGCAGGAACTCTAGCTGATTTCCCCTCTCTCTAACCCAGGGGTCACTGGGCAATGATCAGGAGCAGGAACCCTGGCTGATTTCCCTTCTCTCTAACCCAGGGGTCACTGGACAGTGATCAGGAGCAGGAACCAAGGCTGATTTCCCCTCTCTCTAACCCAGGGGTCACTGGACAGTGATCAGGAGCAGGAACCCTGGCTGATTTCCCTTCTCTCTAACCCAGGGGTCACTGGACAGTGATCAGGAGCAGGAACCCAGGCTGATTTCCCCTCTCTCTAACCCAGGGGTCACTGGACTGTGATCAGAAGCAGGAACCCTGGCTGATTTCCCCTCTCTCTAAACCAGGGGTCACTGGGCAGTGATCAGGAGCAGGAACCCTGGCTGATTTCCCTTCTCTCTAACCCAGGGGTCATTGGACAGTGATCAGGAGCAGGAACCCAGGCTGATTTCCCCTCTCTCTAACCCAGGGGTCACTGGACTGTGATCAGGAGCAGGAACCCTGGCTGATTTCCCTTCTCTCTAACCCAGGGGTCACTGGACAGTGATCAGGAGCAGGAACCCAGGCTGATTTCCAATCTCTCTAACCCAGGGGTCACTGGACTGTGATCAGGAGCAGGAACCCTGGCTGATTTCCCCTCTCTCTAACCCAGGTGTCACTGGGCAGTGATCAGGAGCAGGAACCCAGGCTGATTTCCACTCTCTCTCTAACCCAGGGGTCACTGGGCAGTGATCAGGAGCAGGAACCATGGCTGATTTCTCCTCTCTCTAACACAGGGGTCACTGGGCAGTGATCAGGAGCAGGAACCCTGGCTGATTTCCCCTTTCTCTAACCCAGGGGTCACTGGGCCGTGATCAGGAGCAGGAACCTTGGCTGATTTCCCCTGTCTCTAACCCAGGTGTCACTGGGCAGTGATCAGGAGCAGGAACCCAGGCTGATTTCCCCTCTCTCGAACCCAGGGGTCACTGGAGAGTGATCAGGAGCAGGAACCCTGGCTGATTTCCCTTCTCTCTAACCCAGGGGTCACTGGACAGTGATCAGGAGCAGGAACCCAGGCTGATTTCCCCTCTCTCTAACCCAGGGGTCACTGGACAGTGATCAGGAGCAGGAACCCAGGCTGATTTCCCCTCTCTCTAACCCAGGGGTCACTGGACTGTGATCAGGAGCAGGAACCCTGGCTGATTTCCCCTCTCTCTAACCCAGGGGTCACTGGGCAGTGATCAGGAGCAGGAACCCTGGCTGATTTCCCCTCTCTCTAACCCAGGGGTCACTGGACAGTGATCAGGAGCAGGAACCCTGGCTGATTTCCCCACTCTCTAACCCAGGGGTCACTGGAAAGTGATCAGGAGCAGAAACCCTGGCTGATTTCCCCTCTCTCTAACCCAGGGGTCACTGGGCCGTGATCAGGAGCAGGAACCTTGGCTGATTTCCCCTCTCTCTAACCCAGGGGTCACTGGGCAGTGATCAGGAGCAGGAACCCAGGCTGATTTCACCTCTCTTTAACCCAGGGGTCACTGGAATGTGATCAGGAGCAGGAACTCTGGCTGATTTCCCCTCTCTCTAACCCAGGGGTCACTGGGCAGTGATCAGGAGCAGGAACCCTGGCTGATTTCCCTTCTCTCTAACCCAGGGGTCACTGGACAGTGATCAGGAGCAGGAACCCAGGCTGATTTCCCCTCTCTCTAACCCAGGGGTCACTGGACAGTGATCAGGAGCAGGAACCCTGGCTGATTTCCCTTCTCTCTAACCCAGGGGTCACTGGACAGTGATCAGGAGCAGGAACCCTGGCTGATTTCCCCTCTCTCTAACCCAGGGGTCACTGGGCAGTGATCAGGAGCAGGAACCCTGGCTGATCTCCCCTCTCTCTAACCCAGGGGTCACTGGGCAGTGATCAGGAGCAGGAACCCTGGCTGATTTCCCCTCTCTCTAACCCAGGGGTCACTGGGCAGTGATCAGGAGCAGGAACCCTGGCTGATTTCCCCTCTCTCTAACCCAGGGGTCACTGGGCCGTGATCAGGAGCAGGAACCCTGGCTGATTTCCCCTCTCTCTAACCCAGGGGTCACTGGGCCGTGATCAGGAGCAGGAACCTTGTCTGATTTCCCCTCTCTCTAACCCAGGGGTCACTGGGCAGTGATCAGGAGCAGGAACCCAGGCTGATTTCCCCTCTCTCTAACCCAGGGGTCACTGGAGAGTGATCAGGAGCAGGAACCCTGGCTGATTTCCCTTCTCTCTAACCCAGGGGTCACTGGACAGTGATCAGGAGCAGGAACCCAGGCTGATTTCCCCTCTCTTTAACCCAGGGGTCACTGGACTGTGATCAGGAGCAGGAACTCTAGCTGATTTCCCCTCTCTCTAACCCAGGGGTCACTGGGCAATGATCAGGAGCAGGAACCCTGGCTGATTTCCCTTCTCTCTAACCCAGGGGTCACTGGACAGTGATCAGGAGCAGGAACCAAGGCTGATTTCCCCTCTCTCTAACCCAGGGGTCACTGGACAGTGATCAGGAGCAGGAACCCTGGCTGATTTCCCTTCTCTCTAACCCAGGGGTCACTGGACAGTGATCAGGAGCAGGAACCCAGGCTGATTTCCCCTCTCTCTAACCCAGGGGTCACTGGACTGTGATCAGAAGCAGGAACACTGGCTGATTTCCCCTCTCTCTAACCCAGGGGTCACTGGGCAGTGATCAGGAGCAGGAACCCTGGCTGATTTCCCTTCTCTCTAACCCAGGGGTCATTGGACAGTGATCAGGAGCAGGAACCCAGGCTGATTTCCCCTCTCTCTAACCCAGGGGTCACTGGACTGTGATCAGGAGCAGGAACCCTGGCTGATTTCCCTTCTCTCTAACCCAGGGGTCACTGGACAGTGATCAGGAGCAGGAACCCAGGCTGATTTCCAATCTCTCTAACCCAGGGGTCACTGGACTGTGATCAGGAGCAGGAACCCTGGCTGATTTCCCCTCTCTCTAACCCAGGTGTCACTGGGCAGTGATCAGGAGCAGGAACCCAGGCTGATTTCCACTCTCTCTCTAACCCAGGGGTCACTGGGCAGTGATCAGGAGCAGGAACCATGGCTGATTTCTCCTCTCTCTAACACAGGGGTCACTGGGCAGTGATCAGGAGCAGGAACCCTGGCTGATTTCCCCTTTCTCTAACCCAGGGGTCACTGGGCCGTGATCAGGAGCAGGAACCTTGGCTGATTTCCCCTGTCTCTAACCCAGGTGTCACTGGGCAGTGATCAGGAGCAGGAACCCAGGCTGATTTCCCCTCTCTCGAACCCAGGGGTCACTGGAGAGTGATCAGGAGCAGGAACCCTGGCTGATTTCCCTTCTCTCTAACCCAGGGGTCACTGGACAGTGATCAGGAGCAGGAACCCAGGCTGATTTCCCCTCTCTTTAACCCAGGGGTCACTGGACTGTGATCAGGAGCAGGAACTCTGGCTGATTTCCCCTCTCTCTAACCCAGGGGTCACTGGGCAGTGATCAGGAGCAGGAACCCTGGCTGATTTCCCTTCTCTCTAACCCAGGGGTCACTGGACAGTGATCAGGAGCAGGAACCCAGGCTGATTTCCCCTCTCTCTAACCCAGGGGTCACTGGACAGTGATCAGGAGCAGGAACCCAGGCTGATTTCCCCTCTCTCTAACCCAGGGGTCACTGGACTGTGATCAGGAGCAGGAACCCTGGCTGATTTCCCCTCTCTCTAACCCAGGGGTCACTGGGCAGTGATCAGGAGCAGGAACCCTGGCTGATTTCCCCTCTCTCTAACCCAGGGGTCACTGGACAGTGATCAGGAGCAGGAACCCTGGCTGATTTCCCCACTCTCTAACCCAGGGGTCACTGGAAAGTGATCAGGAGCAGAAACCCTGGCTGATTTCCCCTCTCTCTAACCCAGGGGTCACTGGGCCGTGATCAGGAGCAGGAACCTTGGCTGATTTCCCCTCTCTCTAACCCAGGGGTCACTGGGCAGTGATCAGGAGCAGGAACCCAGGCTGATTTCCCCTCTCTCTAACCCAGGGGTCACTGGACAGTGAGCAGGAGCAGGAACCCTGGCTGATTTCCCCTCTCTCTAACCCAGGGGTCACTGGACAGTGATCAGGAGCAGGAACCCTGGCTGATTTCCCTTCTCTCTAACCCAGGGGTCACTGGACAGTGATCAGGAGCAGGAACCCAGGCTGATTTCCCCTCTCTCTAACCCAGGGGTCACTGGACTGTGATCAGGAGCAGGAACCCAGGCTGATTTCCCCTCTCTCTAACCCAGGGGTCACTGGACTGTGATCAGGAGCAGGAACCCTGGCTGATTTCCCCTCTCTCTAACCCAGGGGTCACTGGGCAGTGATCAGGAGCAGGAACCCTGGCTGATTTCCCTTCTCTCTAACCCAGGGGTCACTGGACAGTGATCAGGAGCAGGAACCCAGGCTGATTTCCCCTCTCTCTAACCCAGGGGTCACTGGACTGTGATCAGGAGCAGGAACCCTGGCTGATTTCCCTTCTCTCTAACCCAGGGGTCACTGGACAGTGATCAGGAGCAGGAACCCAGGCTGATTTCCCCTCTCTCTAACACAGGGGTCACTTGACTGTGATCAGGAGCAGGAACCCTGGCTGATTTCCCCTCTCTCTAACCCAGGGGTCACTGGGCAGTGATCAGGAGCAGGAACCCAGGCTGATTTCCACTCTCTCTCTAACCCAGGGGTCACTGGGCAGTGATCAGGAGCAGGAACCCTGGCTGATTTCTCCTCTCTCTAACCCAGGGGTCGCTGGGCAGTGATCAGTAGCAGGAACCCTGGCTGATTTCCCCTCTCTCTAACCCAGGGGTCACTGGATAGTGATCAGGAGCAGGAACCCTGGCTGATTTCCCTTCTCTCTAACCCAGGGGTCACTGGACAGTGATCAGGAGCAGGAACCCAGGCTGATTTCCCCTCTCTTTAACCCAGGGGTCACTGGACTGTGATCAGGAGCAGGAACTCTGGCTGATTTCCGCTCTCTCTGACCCAGGGGTCACTGGGCAGTGATCAGGAGCAGGAACCCTGGCTGATTTCCCTTCTCTCTACCCCAGGGGTCACTGGACAGTGATCAGGAGCAGGAACCCAGGCTGATTTCCCCTCTCTCTAACCCAGGGGTCACTGGACAGTGATCAGGAGCAGGAACCCTGGCTGATTTCCCTTCTCTCTAACCCAGGGGTCACTGGACAGTGATCAGGAGCAGGAACCCAGGCTGATTTCTCCTCTCTCTGACCCAGGGGTCACTGGACTGTGATCAGGAGCAGGAACCCTGGCTGATTTCCCCTCTCTCTAACCCAGGGGTCACTGGGCAGTGATCAGGAGCAGGAACCCTGGCTGATTTCCCTTCTCTCTAACCCAGGGGTCACTGGACAGTGATCAGGAGCAGGAACCCAGGCAGATTTCCCCTCTCTCTAACCCAGGGGTCACTGGACTGTGATCAGGAGCAGGAACCCTGGCTGATTTCCCTTCTCTCTAACCCAGGGGTCACTGGACAGTGATCAGGAGCAGGAACCCAGGCTGATTTCCACTCTCTCTCTAACCCAGGGGTCACTGGGCAGTGATCAGGAGCAGGAACCCTGGCTGATTTCTCCTCTCTCTAGCCCAGGGGTCACTGGGCAGTGATCAGTAGCAGGAACCCTGGCTGAGATCCCCTCTCTCTAACCCAGGGGTCACTGGATAGTGATCAGGAGCAGGAACCCTGGCTGATTTCCCTTCTCTCTAACCCAGGGGTCACTGGGCAGTGATCAGGAGCAGGAACCCTGGCTGATTTCTCCTCTCTCTAACCCAGGGGCCACTGAACAGTGATCAGGAGCAGGAACCCGGGCTGATTTCCCCTCTCTCTAACCCAGGGGTCACTGGGCAGTGATCAGGAGCAGGAACCCTGGCTGATTTCTCCTCTCTCTAACCCAGGGGTCACTGGGCAGTGATCAGGAGCAGGAACCCGGGCTGATTTCCCCTCTCTCTAACCCAGGGGTCACTGGACAGTGATCAGGAGCAGGAACCCTGGCTGATTTCCCCTCTCTCTCTAACCCAGGGGTCACTGGGCAGTGATCAGTAGCAGGATCCCTGGCTGATTTCCCCTCTCCCTAACCCAGGGGTCACTGGGCAGTGATCAGTAGCAGGAACCCTGGCTGATTTTCCCCTCTCTCTAACCCAGGGGTCACTGGGCAGTGATCAGGAGCAGGAACCCTGGCTGATTTCCCTTCTCTCTAACCCAGGGGTCACTGGACAGTGATCAGGAGCAGGAACCCAGGCTGATTTCCCCTCTCTCTAACCCAGGGGTCACTGGGCAGTGATCAGGAGCAGGAACCCTGGCTGATTTCCCCTCTCTCTAACCCGGGGTCACTGGGCAGTGATCAGGAACAGGAACCCTGGCTGATTTCCCTTCTCTCTAACCCAGGGGTCACTGGGCAGTGATCAGGAGCAGGAACCCTGGCTGATTTCTCCTCTCTCTAACCCAGGGGTCACTGGGCAGTGATCAGGAGCAGGAACCCTGGCTGATTTCCCCTCTCTCTAACCCAGGGGTCACTGGATAGTGATCAGGAGCAGGAACCCTGGCTGATTTCCCTTCTCTCTAACCCAGGGGTCACTGGACAGTGATCAGGAGCAGGAACCCTGGCTGATTTCCCCTCTCTTTAACCCAGGGGTCACTGGACTGTGATCAGGAGCAGGAACTCTGGCTGATTTCCCCTCTCTCTAACCCAGGGATCACTGGGCAGTGATCAGGAGCAGGAACCCTGGCTGATTTCCCCTCTCTCTAACCCGGGGTCACTGGGCAGTGATCAGGAACAGGAACCCTGGCTGATTTCCCTTCTCTCTAACCCAGGGGTCACTGGGCAGTGATCAGGAGCAGGAACCCTGGCTGATTTCTCCTCTCTCTAACCCAGGGGTCACTGGGCAGTGATCAGTAGCAGGAACACTGGCTGATTTCCCCTCTCTCTAACCCAGGGGTCACTGGGCAGTGATCAGGAACAGGAACCCTGGCTGATTTCCCTTCTCTCTAACCCAGGGTCACTGGACAGTGATCAGGAGCAGGAACCCAGGCTGATTTCCCCTCTCTTTAACCCAGGGGTCACTGGACTGTGATCAGGAGCAGGAACTCTGGCTGATTTCCCCTCTCTCTAACCCAGGGGTCACTGGGCAGTGATCAGGAGCAGGAACCCTGGCTGATGTCCCTTCTCTCTAACCCAGGGGTCACTGGACAGTGATCAGGAGCAGGAACCCAGGCTGATTTCCCCTCTCTCTAACCCAGGGGTCACTGGACAGTGATCAGGAGCAGGAACCCTGGCTGATTTCTCTTCTCTCTAACCCAGGGGTCACTGGACAGTGATCAGGAGCAGGAACCCAGGCTGATTTCCCCTCTCTCTAACCCAGGGGTCACTGGACTGTGATCAGGAGCAGGAACCCTGGCTGATTTCCCCTCTCTCTAACCCAGGGGTCACTGGGCAGTGATCAGGAGCAGGAACCCAGGCTGATTTCCACTCTCTCTCTAACCCAGGGGTCACTGGGCAGTGATCAGGAGCAGGAACCCTGGCTGATTTCTCCTCTCTCTAGCCCAGGGGTCACTGGGCAGTGACCAGTAGCAGGAACCCTGGCTGAGTTCCCCTCTCTCTAACCCAGGGGTCACTGGATAGTGATCAGGAGCAGGAACCCTGGCTGATTTCCCTTCTCTCTAACCCAGGGGTCACTGGGCAGTGATCAGGAGCAGGAACCCTGGCTGATTTCTCCTCTCTCTAACCCAGGGGCCACTGAACAGTGATCAGGAGCAGGAACCCGGGCTGATTTCCCCTCTCTCTAACCCAGGGGTCACTGGACAGTGATCAGGAGCAGGAACCCTGGCTGATTTCCCCTCTCTCTCTAACCCAGGGGTCACTGGGCAGTGATCAGTAGCAGGAACCCTGGCTGATTTCCCCTCTCCCTAACCCAGGGGTCACTGGGCAGTGATCAGTAGCAGGAACCCTGGCTGATTTCCCCCTCTCTCTAACCCAGGGGTCACTGGGCAGTGATCAGGAGCAGGAACCCTGGCTGATTTCCCTTCTCTCTAACCCAGGGGTCACTGGACAGTGATCAGGAGCAGGAACCCAGGCTGATTTCCCCTCTCTCTAACCCAGGGGTCACTGGGCAGTGATCAGGAGCAGGAACCCTGGCTGATTTCCCCTCTCTCTAACCCGGGGTCACTGGGCAGTGATCAGGAACAGGAACCCTGGCTGATTTCCCTTCTCTCTAACCCAGGGGTCACTGGGCAGTGATCAGGAGCAGGAACCCTGGCTGATTTCTCCTCTCTCTAACCCAGGGGTCACTGGGCAGTGATCAGTAGCAGGAACCCTGGCTGATTTCCCCTCTCTCTAACCCAGGGGTCACTGGATAGTGATCAGGAGCAGGAACCCTGGCTGATTTCCCTTCTCTCTAACCCAGGGGTCACTGGACAGTGATCAGGAGCAGGAACCCTGGCTGATTTCCCCTCTCTTTAACCCAGGGGTCACTGGACTGTGATCAGGAGCAGGAACTCTGGCTGATTTCCCCTCTCTCTAACCCAGGGGTCACTGGGCAGTGATCAGGAGCAGGAACCCTGGCTGATTTCCCCTCTCTCTAACCCGGGGTCACTGGGCAGTGATCAGGAACAGGAACCCTGGCTGATTTCCCTTCTCTCTAACCCAGGGGTCACTGGGCAGTGATCAGGAGCAGGAACCCTGGCTGATTTCTCCTCTCTCTAACCCAGGGGTCACTGGGCAGTGATCAGTAGCAGGAACACTGGCTGATTTCCCCTCTCTCTAACCCAGGGGTCACTGGATAGTGATCAGGAGCAGGAACCCTGGCTGATTTCCCTTCTCTCTAACCCAGGGTCACTGGACAGTGATCAGGAGCAGGAACCCAGGCTGATTTCCCCTCTCTTTAACCCAGGGGTCACTGGACTGTGATCAGGAGCAGGAACTCTGGCTGATTTCCCCTCTCTCTAACCCAGGGGTCACTGGGCAGTGATCAGGAGCAGGACCCCTGGCTGATTTCCCTTCTCTCTAACCCAGGGGTCACTGGACAGTGATCAGGAGCAGGAACCCAGGCTGATTTCCCCTCTCTCTAACCCAGGGGTCACTGGACAGTGATCAGGAGCAGGAACCCTGGCTGATTTCTCTTCTCTCTAACCCAGGGGTCACTGGACAGTGATCAGGAGCAGGAACCCAGGCTGATTTCCCCTCTCTCTAACCCAGGGGTCACTGGACTGTGATCAGGAGCAGGAACCCTGGCTGATTTCCCCTCTCTCTAACCCAGGGGTCACTGGGCAGTGATCAGGAGCAGGAACCCTGGCTGATTTCCCTTCTCTCTAACCCAGGGGTCACTGGACAGTGATCAGGAGCAGGAACCCAGGCTGATTTCCCCTCTCTCTAACCCAGGGGTCACTGGACTGTGATCAGGAGCAGGAACCCTGGCTGATTTCCCTTCTCTCTAACCCAGGGGTCACTGGACAGTGATCAGGAGCAGGAACCCAGGCTGATTTCCCCTCTCTCTAACCCAGGGGTCACTGGACTGTGATCAGGAGCAGGAACCCTGGCTGATTTCCCCTCTCTCTAACCCAGGGGTCACTGGGCAGTGATCAGTAGCAGGAACCCTGGCTGATTTCCCCTCTTCCTAACCCAGGGGTCACTGGATAGTGATCAGGAGCAGGAACCCTGGCTGATTTCCCTTCTCTCTAACCCAGGGGCCACTGGACAGTGATCAGGAGCAGGAACCCTGGCTGATTTCCCCTCTCTCTAACCCAGGGGTCACTGGACAGTGATCAGGAGCAGGAACCCTGGCTGATTTCCCTTCTCTCTAACCCAGGGGTCACTGGGCAGTGATCAGGAGCAGGAACCCTGGCTGATTTCCCTTCTCTCTAACCCAGGGGTCACTGGACAGTGATCAGCAGCAGGAACCCTGGCTGATTTCCCTTCTCTCTAACCCAGGGGTCACTGGGCAGTGATCAGGAGCAGGAACCCTGGCTGATTTCCCTTCTCTCTAACCCAGGGGTCACTGGACAGTGATCAGGAGCAGGAACCCTGGCTGATTTCCCTTCTCTCTAACCCAGGGGTCACTGGGCAGTGATCAGGAGCAGAAACCCTGGCTGATTTCCCTTCTCTCTCTAACCCAGGGGTCACTGGACAGTGATCAGGAGCAGAAACCCTGGCTGATTTCCCCTCTCTCTAACCCAGGGGTCACTGGGCACTGATCAGGAGCAGGAACCCTGGCTGATTTCCTCTCTCTCTAACCCAGGGGTCACTGGGCAGTGATCAGGAGCAGGAACCCTGGCTGATTTCCCCTCTCTCTAACCCAGGGGTCACTGGACAGTGATCAGGAGCAGGAACCCAGGCTGATTTCCTTCTCTCTGACCCAGGGGTCACTGGACAGTGATCAGGAGCAGGAACCCTGGCTGATTTACCCCTCTCTAACCCAGGGCTCACTGGACAGTGACCAGGAGCAGGAACCCTGGCAACGGAGGACGCAATCACAACTGCTCTACACTCTGCACTGAATCACTTAGATGGTAAGGAGACCTACATCAGAATGTTGTTTATAGACTACAGCTCAGCATTCAACACCATCGTCCCCAACAAGCTGGCCACCAAACTCCAAACTCTTGGCCTGAACACTTCTCTCTGCAACTGGACCCTGGACTTCCTAACAAACAGACCCCAGTCTGTCAAATTAGGTATCCACACCTCCCCCCCCCGACCCTGAACACGGGGGCCCCACAAGGATGTGTGCTGAGCCCCCTCCTCTACTCCCTCTTCACCCACGACTGTGTGGCTGTTAATGGTTCCAACACCATCATCAAGTTCGCAGATGACACCACGGTAGTAGGCCAGATCACCAACAACGATGAGTCAGCCTACAGGGAGGAGGTCCAGCATCTCGTGAAGTGGTGCGCCGACAACAACCTGGCCCTTAACACCAAGAAAACAAAGGAAATAATCGTGGACTTCAGGAAGTCCAAAGGCGGAAGTCACACCCCCATCCACATCAATGGGGCGGAGGTGGAAAGGGTGGCCAGCTTTAAGTTCCTCGGAGTCCACATCACGGAAGACCTCTCCTGGTCACTCAACACCTCCTCTCTGGTGAAGAAGGCCCAGCAGCGCCTATATTTCTTGAGGAGGCTGAAGGGATGTAATCTGTCACCCCCGATCCTCTCTAACTTCTACCGCTGCACTATAGAGAGCATCCTGACAAACTGTATCACGGTATGGTACGGCAGCTGTAGCTCCCATGACCGGAAAGCCCTGCAGTGGGTAGTCAAAACTGCCCAACGCATTACCGGCACCCGGCTACCGACCATAGAACATATATATCAGAAACGCTGCCTACGGAGGGCACGGTCCATCATCAAAGACCCTACCCACCCCAGCCACAGTCTGTTCGCCCTCCTACCATCTGGGAGACGCTACAGATGCATTCGCACCCGTACGACCAGATTTAGGAACAGCTTCTTTCCCAGGGCTGTCATCCTACTGAACTCCACAAAGAAACACTAAAGCCTGCACACCTGCCGATGCACTTTATTATGGTCATATTTATGCTAATATATATGTACAAATGTATGTTGAAATGTTTAAGTGTCCTAATCCAAATTGTACACTCTCGGGAGCCGCAAGCCTACATTTCGTTGTACTGCACTTGTGCACTAACAATGACAATAAAAGTTGATTTGATTTGATTTGATTTCCCCCTCTCTCTAACCCAGGGGTCACTGGGGCAAGTGATCAGGAGCAGGAACCCTGGCTGATTTCCCCTCTCTCTAACCCAGGGGGTCACTGGACAGTGATCAGGAGCAGGAACTGTCCTGCTACTGTTACTTCGCCCCCTGGCTCCGCCTCCTGGCAGTTCTGAGAAGCTGGTCTGTGAGCTAACATTGTGTGTTCTGTTCTGTCCAGTTCTAAGCTAATAAAAGCCAACTGTTTGAGTTATAACTACCAGTCTCTGTAGTTATTTAAGGTATATCAATTTTATTAGCTTAGAACTGGACAGAACAGAACACACATGTTAGCTCACAGACCAGCTTCTCAGAACTGCCAGGAGGCGGAGCCAGGGGGCGAAGTAACAGTAGTAGGACAATCGATGGCACAGCAGAGTGGTATACAGTACATCAGCATTCCTGGCCAACCAAGAAGAAAGCCGCAGGGTTACAATAGATTACAATAGGGAAACTATACACAGGTAGAATAAGAGTATATACTTTATGACTTATTTCACCACAGGAACCCAGGCTGATTTCCCCTCTCTCTAACCCAGGGGTCACTGGACAGTGATCAGGAGCAGGAACCCTGGCTGATTTCCCCTCTCTCTCTAACCCGGGGTCACTGGGCAGTGATCAGGAACAGGAACCCTGGCTGATTTCCCTTTCTCTCTAACCCAGGGGTCACTGAGACAGTGATCAGGAGCAGGAACCCTGGCTGATTTCCCCTCTCTCTCTAACCCAGGGGTCACTGGACTGTGATCAGGAGCAGGAACCCTGGCTGATTTCCCCTCTCTCTAACCCAGGGGTCACTGGACAGTTGATCAGGAGCAGGAACCCTGGCTGATTTCCCCTCTCTCTAACCCAGGGGGTCACTGGACAGTGGTCAGGAGCAGGAAACCCTGGCTGATTTCCTCCTCTCTCTAACCCAGGGGTCACTGGGCAGTGACCAGGAGCAGGAACCCTGGCTGATTTACCCCTCTCTCTAACCCAGGGGTCACTGGACAGTGATCAGGAGCAGGAACCCTGGCTGATTTCCCCTCTCTCTAAACCCAGGGGTCACTGGACAGTGGTCAGGAGCAGGAACCCTGGCTGATTTCCTCCTCTCTCTAACCCAGGGGTCACTGGGCAGTGACCAGGAGCAGGAACCCTGGCTGATTTCCCCCTCTCTCTAACCCAAGGGGTCACTGGACAGTGACCAGGAGCAGGAACCCTGGCTGATTTCCCCCTCTCTCTAACCCAGGGCTCACTGGACCTGGATTTGTTTTCATTAGAGCAAAGGATATTGCGGGGGTGATTTGATCGAGGTGTACAAGATTATGACGGGTTTGGATAAGCTAGACGGGGAAAGGCTGTTCCCATGAGCTGCTGGTACTAGGACTAGGGGACACAGATTTAAGGTTTTGGGCAAGAGATACAGGGGGGATGTGAGGATAATCTTTTTTTACGCAGCGAGTGGTGAGGACCTGGAACTCGCTGCCGACGGAAGTGGTGGAAGCGGAGACACTCAATGTTTTCAAGGGGAGAGCTGGATAGGTACTTGAGGGAAATAAACTTGCAGGGCTACGGGGATAGAGCGGGGGAATGGGACTGACTGGATTGTTCTACAGAGAGCCGGCATGGACTCGATGTGCCGAATGGCCTCCTTCTGTGTGGTTATGACTCTATGACAATCTCTTACTGCAATTATATAGGACCCTGGTGAGACCACACCTGGAGTATTGTGGACAGTTTTGGTCTCCTTACCTAAGGAAGGATATACTTGCCATAGAGGGAGTGCAACAAAGGTTCACCAGACTGGTTCCTGGGATGGGGGGATTGTCCTATGGCCTGATAATCTACATCCTAGGGTACTTAAGGAAGTGGCCCTAGAAATAGTAGATGAGAGAGAGACAAGCAGAGAGTGAGACAGAGTGAGAGATAAACAGTGACAGAGAGAGAGACAGTGACAACGTGATAGAGAGAGAGAGACAGAGTGAAGAGAGGAAGGAGAGACGGACAGAGAGAGAGAGACAGATAGTGACAGAATGACACACACACAGACAGAGACAGACAGACAGAGAGAGGGGAGAGCTGGAGGAGGAGGGGAGGGCGGAGTGATGGGGAGGGGAGGAGGGGGACGGGGGAGGAAGGAGGGGGGAGGGAAGGGAGAGGAGTGGAGGGGCGGAGTGATGGGGGAGGGGAGAAGGGGGGAGGAGGGAGGGGGAGGGAGGAGGGCGGTAGTGATGGGAGGGAAGGGGAGGAGGGGGATGAGGGAGGAGGAATGGGGAGGAGGGAGAGGGCGGAAGTGATGGTGAGGGGGGGAGGGAAGGAGAGGGGGTGAGGGGGGAGGGAGGAGGGAGAGGGGGAGAGAGAGAAGGAAGAGGGGGAGAGGGGAGGAGGGAGAGGGGGGAGAGGAGAAGGAAGAGGGGAGGGGAGGAGGAAGAGGGAAGAAGGAGAGGAGGAGGGGAGGGGTAGGGGAGGAGGGGGGAGGGGAGAGAAGGGGGAGGGGACGGGGGAGGGGAGGTGGGGGGAGGGGAGGAGGGGGAGGGGAGGAGGGGGAGGGGAGAGGAGGGAGAGGGGGGAGGGGGAGGAGAGGGAGGAGGGGGGAGGAGATGGGGAGTGGAGGGGAGGAGGGGGAGGAGAGGGGAGGAGGGGAGAGGGGAGGAGGGGGATGGGAGGAGGGGGATGGGGAGGAGGGGGAGGAGGGGGAGAGGGGGAGAGGGGAGGGGGAGGAGGGAGGAGGGGGGAGGGGGAGGGGGATGGGGGAGGAGGGGAGGAGGGAGGGAGGAGGGGAAGAGGGAGGGAGGGGGATGGGGAGGGGAGGGGAGGGGAGGAGGGGGAGGAGGGGAGGAGGGGAAGAGGGGGGGAGGGGGATGGGGAGGAGGGAGGGAGGAGGAGGGGAGGAGGCGGAGGAGGGGGAGGGGGATGGGGAGGAGGGGGAGGGGGAGGAGGGGGAGGAGGGGGAGGAGGAGGAGGGGAGGGGGAGGAGGGGAGGAGGGGAAAGAGGGGGGGAGGGGGATGGGAGGAGGGGGGAGAGGGGAGGAGGGGAAGAGGGGGATGGGGGAGGAGGGGGGATGAGGGGAGGAGGGGGGAGGGGGATGGGGAGGAGGGGGATGGGGAGGGGGAGGGGGAGGAGGGGAGGAGGGGAAGAGGGGGGAGGGGGGCATGGGGAGGAGGGGGGAGAGGGGAGGAGGGGAAGAGGGGGGAGGGGGGAGGAGGGGGAGAGGGGGAGGAGCGGGGTGCTTGTGGCTTTGGATCTGCAGTGACTGAAAACAAGGAACAGAGAAAATGAAAATCTTCAATTTGTGTTGTTTGCAGTGTGTTTCAAAAGTGCCAGAATTCGGACCCTCTGGTAAGAGATTCTCCACTGATTTGGTCTTTAAAACTATTCACACTTTGCAGACACAAGGACAATTCTCACAAACTGAGTCAAGAGGTTGCACCTGGAAGGGGAATCTCCTTCTACCCATTTGCCTGAAGATGATCACCCCATTGATGTGCCTGATGAACAGCGGTATCCAGATGTTGATGGATGATTTGTACCTAGCATTGTGTCTCATCCTTGCCTACCTCACACTCTGCTTTACTTCACACCAAATAGGCCAGAGTTTTACATCGAAATCCCATCGAAGAGAAGGCTGAGGGGTGACCTGATATGGAAAGGTTTGTTTAGGGTAACGTAGAGAAGATGTTTTCACTTGTGGGAGGGTGATCAGAACTAGGAGCCATAAATATAAGGTAGACAAAGAATCATAGAATCATAGAAATTTTATGGCACAGAAGGAGGCAATTCGACCCTTTGGGCTGGATTTTAATTCAGGGGCAGGTTGGGGTCGTGTAATCCGCATTTCGTGTTATCCACCCGAATATAAATCGATGTGGGAGATTGATGTGATTTTAACTTAATTGGCCAATTGAGTTCCAGCGTGTGGGAACCCGTGGCCAATGAGTTTTTCCAGTCTGAAAGTCGCCTCCGATGATGTCATCATTGCTGCTGCATTTAAGGTCCGCAACAAGCCATGCTTCTTCTGCAGACTGCCAACCTTTTGGCCTTTAATGCTACAGGGACCTGGAGTCAGAATGGCCAGCAGGAGACAGAGAGGGGGTGTAAAAGGGGAGGGAGGGTGTTGCAATATTAATTAAGGAGTCAATTACTAGCTGTAAGGAGGGATGATATATTAGCGGGTTCCTCTAATGAGGCCATATGGGTAGAACTTAAAAACAAAAAGGGGGCAAGCACTTTGCTGGGAGTGTACTATAGGCCCCCAAACAGTCAGGGGGAGATAGAGGAACAGATATGTAGGCAAATCTCAGAAAAGTGCTGTTGTGTATGTAATATGTGTGCTACTTTGAACCTATGGGACAGGACTGCACTACTTGTTGGGCGTAGTGATACGCAGTACCACTCCTGGCCATAGGGGTATAAATAGTACTGTGGGTACTGATCCCCCTCAGTTCCCGCCTGTGGGCATGAAGTAAAGACCTATGTAATAGTCCCTACCTCCAACCAGTAAAGACCTGTTTGAGTTATACGTTTAAGTCTTTGTGTTAATTGTTCAATACAATACACATACTTAACACTGGCGACGAGTCGGTTCGAACCCTGCGGGCAGTTATTCACACAGCGGCTTCGTCCAAAAGACAGGACGTTGAAGAGAGGTTCCAATCCTCAACACCCCACTGAAAACTGAAGGGCAGCAGAAATCCTGACAGCTTCCAGCGACTGGAAGCGACAGGCATTAGGACCCTGAAGCCTCCATAACCTCGTGGGTAAGCCAGAGCCCGGTGAGGGAAGCGAGCAAGAGCCGCCGGAGCGGGTAAGCCAGAGCCCGGGGAGGGAGCGAGCAAGAGCGCTCCGAGCGGGTGAGCCAAGAGGGCCGGGAGCCGCTTTCAAGCGGAGGAGGCGCTTAGCGGGGCCAGCGATCGTCACCGGTGATAAGGGCTGAGAGAACCGGTTTTCGGGCGGGGCGGCGCACCAGCGATCGCACAGGAGATAAGAGCCGCAGTCGGGCTGAAAGTCTCAGCGACGAGAAGCGCGGGAAAACCGCCATTGAAGTGGTGGCGGCGGGAGAGAGCGAGAAGCGCAGGAAAAGCCGCCATTTTTCACGGGAAAAACCGCTGTGGGAGAAGAAGGCAGAAGCGGGGAAAACCGCCATTTTGTGGGCGGGAGGACGACGGCTAAGAGCGGGAAGCGCCGCCATCTTGGATAACAGTAAAAAAAAAAAAATCTGAGAAATTGCAAATCTGATAAAGTACTACTACAAGTGCCTAAAACACGGGAATATTAGCAACTTTGATAGTGACATCGAAGATTGGGCCATATATGCTTGAACGAGTTTAAAAATTATTGTAAGGCCAAATAAAATTCGTGAGGCGGTGATAAAGCACTAACATTATTAAATTTAATGGGGTGCGAAGACATACGGGCAATTGAAACACCTGTTATCCACCAGATGAACCGGCGGATAAGACGTTCGATTGAGCG
>NC_140987.1:3500854-3566955 GCF_052327205.1 Somniosus microcephalus | reverse complement strand
CCCCCCCCCTCACCCTCCCCACCCCCCACCTCACCTCCCCCACCCACCACCCACCCCCACCACACACCCACACCCCCACCCCCACCACCCCACCCACCCCCCCACCCCACCCACACCCCCCCCCACCCACCCACCCCCACACACCCCACCCCCACCACACCCACCCACCCACACCAACCCCCCCACCCACCCCACCCCACCACCCACCCCATCACACCCACCCCACACCCACCCACACCCCACCCCCACCCCACCCCCCACCCCTCCCCAACACACCCACCCCACCCCCCACCCCCACCCCTCCCCACACCCACCCCACCCCCCCACCCACCCCCCACCACCCCACCCACCCTCCCACCCCCACCCCCACCCACCCACCCCCTCCCTCCCTCCCACCCCCACCCACACACCCCCCCTCCTCCCCTCCCCACCCCCTCCCCACCACCCACCCCTCCCCACCCCACCACCCCACCTCCCCCCACCCCCCCTCCCCACCTCACCCCCTCCCACCCTCCCCACCCCCACCCCACCCCCCCCATCCACCCACCCCCCTCCCCCCTCCCCACACCCCTCCCTCCCCACCACCCACCCCCTCCCACCCCCCTCCCACCCCCCTCCCACCCCCCCCACCCCATCTCAACCCTCCCATCACACCTCACCCACCCACCCCACCTCACCCCTCCCCATCACACCTCACCCCTCCCCATCACCCTCACCCTCCCACCCCACCTCACCCCTCCCCCCCCTCCCCTCCCCACCTCACCCCCTCCACCCCATCTCAACCCTCCCCATCACACCTCACCCCTCCCACCCCCTCCCCATCACACCTCACCCCCTCCCCACACCCTCCCCATCACACCTCACCCCCTCCCCCCCTCCCCTCCCCACCCCCTCCCCTCCCCATCCACCTCCCCCCTCCCCCCCTCCCCACCTCACCCCCCTCCCTCCCTCCCCATCACACCTCACCCCTCCCCCCCTCCCCTCCCCACCTCACCCCCTCCCCATCACACCTCCCCCCCTCCCCATCACACCTCCCCACCTCACCCCCTCCCCCCCTCCCCTCCCCTCCCCATCACACCTCAACCCCTCCCCATCACACCTCCCCACCCCCTCCCCTCCCCTCCCCACCCCACCTCACCCCTCCCCCCCCTCCCCACCCCCTCCCCTCCCCACCTCACCCCCTCCCTCCCTCCCCATCACACCTCACCCCTCCCTCCCTCCCCACCCCCTCCCCACACCCTCCCCACCCCCTCCCCACCCCCTCCCCATCACACCTCACCCCTCCCTCCCTCCCCACCCCCTCCCCACCCAATTCACAATTCACAATTCAAATCGCTTTATTGGCATGATAAGTTACATCTTATGTTGCCAAAGCATCAAAATACATTTATGGTTTAGCACATAAACGCAGTTCTATTCATACAGTGTATAAACAGGTATATCCCTGAGTGTATAAATATACATTCGCATTGTTTATATATATTCTTTTCTTAGTTTACTGGTTGTCCCTCTGTTCATGGCAAGCTGTAACATAGTGTGCTGCCAGTGTTATACAGCTTCTCTCCTCTCCCAGTAGGAATGGGAGTTTTTGGTTGTCATTCAGATTTCTGAAATCAGGGCATATTTGTGAGAATTTTTGGTAGAAATTCTCCCTGATGCCCTGATATTTTCCACAAGCTGTGAGGAAGTGCATCTCTGTCTCCACCACTCCCTGACTGCAGTGAGAGCATATCCTGTCCTCTCTTGGCAGCCTGGTCTGCCTGTGTCTGCCTTTTTCGATCGCTAGGCTATGTTCGCTAAGTCTGTACCTTGTCAAGGTTCTTCTCAGTTTGTTATCCTTTACCATGGTCAGGTAATCAGCTATGTTGTATTGTCTGTTTAGGGCCAAGTAGCAATTGAGTTTGCTTTGGGTTTTTGTTGTTTCTGCCCAATATGTCAGATATTTTTCCTTTTGCTTAGCGACGATTGTGTTGGGTCGAATTCTTTGTGTTACCCTGTCACTGTCCTGGGGCTGGTTATTGTTAGTATTGTTAGTAGTTACTTCACTGAGTCCCAGGACTAGTTGACTGAGGGTATTCTTCTTTATGGTCAGCTCTTGGCATTTCAGGGCGTCGTAGTGATAGCATTGGGGATTGCTCATTTGCAGGTGATTCCAAAATTTGGTGGCTCTTTTTTGGATAGTGATTATTAATGGATATTGGCCTAGTTCCGCCCTGCATGCATTGTTTACTGTTTTCCTTTGAGTCCGGAGGATACTTTTACAGAATTCTGCATGTAGGATCTCAATTGGGTGTTTGTCCCATTTTGCAAATTCTTGTTGAGTTAGCGGTCCCCATACCTCACTGCCATAGAGTGCAATTGGTTCAATTACTGATTTGAAAATTTTGAGCCAAATGCTAATTGGAATTTCTATTTGGATTGATTTTTTGATGGCATAGAAAGCCCTTCTTGCTTTCTCTTTCAGTTCATTCACAGCCAGTTTGAAGTTTCCCGTAGAACTGATTTTTAAGCCCAAGTATGTGTAGTTAGTGGTTTGTTCAATTTTGGTTGTTCCTACTGTGAAATTTATTTTGGGTCCCTGATGTTTGGATCTTTGCTGGAACACAAGGACTTTGGTTTTTTGGGGATTTATTGTCAGGGCCCAAGTCTGGCAGTACGACTCCAGCAGGTCCAGGTTTTGCTGTAGCCCCTCTTTAGTAGGTGACAGCAGAACCAGGTCGTCTGCATAGAGGAGGAATTTAACCTTGGATTCATATAGGGTGAGGCCGGGTGCTGTAGATTGTTCAAGTAGTTTTGCCAATCCATTTATGTAAATATTAAAGAGTGTCGGTGAGATTGGCGAGCCCTGCGTCACCCCCCGCCCCTGTGGGAAGTATTTTGTTTGTTTGTCTCCAATTTTAACTGCACATTTGTTGTTTGTATACATTGATTTAATTACATCATATGTTTTCCCTCCGACCCCACTTTCGATAAGTTTCAGGAATAAACCGTCATGCCAGATGGAGTCGAAAGCCTTCTGGAAATCTACAAAGCATGCGTAGATTTTGCTTTTGTTATGGTGAACGTGTTTGTCAATTAGGGTCTGTAGGGTGAAGATATGATCGGATGTTCTATAGTTTGGCAGGAATCCAATTTGGCTTTTACTCAAGACATTGTGCTCCTCAAGGAAGTTTATAAGTCTTTTGTTTATGATGCTACAGAATACCTTCCCCAGGTTACTGTTTACACAGATGCCTCGATAGTTGTTTGGGTCGATTTTGTCCCCACTTTTGTATATGGGCGTTATGAGTCCTTTGTTCCAGATATCAGGGAAATAACCGACACTCAGAACCAAGTTGAAGAGTTTTAGGATAGCCAGTTTCATTTTGTTGTCTGTGTGTTTAATCATCTCGTTTAGTATGCCGTCTGTCCCGCAGGCTTTTCCTGGTCGCAGGTCCTTGAGTTTTTCAAGAAGTTCTTTTTCTGTTATTATGGCGTCCAGCGGGTTTTGGTTATCTTTTATGGCCATTTCTAGCTTTTCCAGTTTTTTGCATATTTGGTGTTGCTCTGGTCTTAGTGTGTTTTTCTGGTATAATTTTTCAAAGTGGTTTACCCATGTGTCCCCATTTTGAATGGCCAAATCGTCGTGTTGTTTTTTGTGTAGTGTTTTCAAGTTTTCCCAGAAACAATTGGAATCTATGGATTCCTCCATGGAGCTGAGTGTATTCTTAATATATTGCTCTTTTTTGGTTCTGAGTGTGTTTCTGTATTGTGTTAGTGTCTGACAATAAGTAAGGCGTAGTTCCTCGTTTTCTGGATGTCTGTGTTTTTGGTTTGATATTTTTCTAAGTTTTTTCCTCATGTTATGGCAATCTCGGTCAAACCATTTTTCATAGTTTTTTGTTTTGGGTTTGTTCTTGCGAGCTTTCAAGTTTGCATTTGTTGCCAAATTATCAAAAATATTGTTTAGTTTACTAACTGCCCGGTTTACGCCTTCTTTATTGTGAGTGTATATGTTATCCAGAAAGGTGTCTAAGAGAGCTTGAGTTGATGCATTGCTAATTGTTTTCTGGTATTTTTCCGTGTCGTTTTTGGCCCATCTGTACGATTTTTTGGTGTTGTACAGTTTACTGGGTTGTGTTTCTATGTTGTTTGTTTCTGTCTTTTTGAGGAACATAGTAATTTGACTGTGATCTGACAGTGTTGTTTGTGGTTTGACTGTGAATGCTCTGAAAGAGGATGGGTCTAAGTCTGTAATCATATAGTCTACTGTGCTGCAGCCAAGAGGTGAGCAATAGGTCGATCTTCCTAGGAGGTCTCCTATGAACCTACCATTGACAATGTACAGACCCAGGTTTCGACAGAGCTGTAGTAGCTGTTTTCCGTTGGTATTTGACTGCTTGTCGCAGTTATGCCTGTATGGAAGGGAAGGGATGTCAAAGTGGTTATTCCCGAAAACGTAATTGTTTCCCTGATTATTGGTGAAGTCTGGTTCTTCGCCCGTTCTTGAATTGAGGTCCCCACAGATCAACACGTTCCCCTGGGCCTGGTATTGGATAATTTCCCCCTCCATGTTGGAGAAGGTGTCCTCTTTAAAGTACGGGGAATCGATTGGAGGGATATAAAGTGCGCAAATGTAAACATCTTGGGTGTTTGAGATAATCTCCCTCTCAAGTTTGAGCCACATATGGTTTTCGCCCTTTTTTATAAATTTGATGTAATTCTTAAGTTCTGTTTTAAACCAGATCAGTATGCCTCCGGAGTCTCTGCCTTGGGTTACACTTGGTAATTTATTGGAGGGGACCACCAGCTCAGTGTACCCTTGGGGACAGCCAGTGTGTCCTTTTCCTTTATACCAAGTTTCCTGTAAAATGATAATATCTAGGTCTTTAGTTTCATCTATGAACTCTGGGGTCCTACTTTTCACTTCTCGCAGTGAAGAGCGTAGACCTTGTATATTCCAGGTCGAAATATATAAGGATTTCATGTTAAGTTTGATCTTTTACTATGATAGGTTAAAGAGTGGTACGTGTTTGTCGTGTCTAAGTGTGGGAAAAAAAAATCACATCAGTTGTCTACAAAAGTTAATACAATTTGGTTACAGTTCTTTCTATTAATTAGTCCTTGATCCATAAGGCGGAAGTAGATGCTGCTGCACATCTGCTTATTGTCTCTTAATGGATTGTTTCTGTCTGAGGTATTGCGTACCTCCTCCCACCCCATCTCACCCTCCCCATCACAACTCACCCCTCCCCCCCTCCCCTCCCCACCCACCCCCTCCCACCCCTCCCCACCCCCTCCCACCCCACCCCCCACCACCCCCCCACCCCACCCCACCCCCCCCACCCCCCCCACCACACCCCACCCCCTCCCACCCCACCCCCCCACACCCACCCCCCCCACCCACCCACCCCACCCCCCACCCCACACACACCCCACCCCCACCCCCCCACCCCACCCCACCCACCCCACCCCACCACCCCCACCCCCCACCCCACACCCACCCCACCACCCACCCCACCCCACCCCACCCCCACCCCCACCACCCCCACCCCACCCACCCCACCCCCTCCCCACCCCACCCACCCACCCCTCCCCACCCCCTCCCCACCCACCCTCCCCACACACCTCACCCCTCCCCCCCTCCCTCCCACCCACCCACCCCCTCCCTCCCCACCCACCCCCCCCCATCCACCTCACCCCTCCCCACCTCACCCCCTCCCCATCACACCTCCCCCCCTACCCACCCCCTCCTCACCCCCTCCCCACACCCTCCCCATCACACCCACACCCTCCCCACCCACCCCTCCCCACCTCACCCCCCCCTCCACCCACCCACCCCCTCCCCACCCCCTCCCCATCACACCTCACCCCTCCCCCCCTCCCCACCTCACCCCCTCCCCCTCCCCCCACCCCCTCCCCACACCCTCCCCATTCCACCTCACCCCTCCCCACCTCACCCCCTCCCCATCACACCTCCCCCCCTCCCCACCCCCTCCCCACCCCCTCCCCATCACACCTCACCCCCTCCCCACCCCTTCCCCACCCCCTCCCCATCACACCTCACCCCCTCCCCATCACACCTCACCCCCTCCCCACACCCTCCCCATTCCACCTCACCCCTCCCCACCTCCCCCCCTCCCCATCACACCTCCCCCCCTCCCCACCCCCTCCCCATCACACCTCACCCCCTCCCCACCCCTTCCCCACCCCCTCCCCATCACACCTCACCCCCTCCCCATCACACCTCACCCCCTCCCCACCCCCCTCCCCATCCCACCTCACCCCCTCCCCATCCCACCTCACTCCTCCCTCCCCACCCCCTCCCCAACCCCTCCCCATCCCATCTCACCCTTCCCCATCTCACCCCCTCCCCATCACACCTCACCCCCTCCCCACCCCTCCCTCCCCACTTCACCCTCTCCCCATCCCACCTCACCCCTCCCCACCTCACCCCCTCCCTCCCTCCCCATCCCACCTCACCCCCTCCCCATCCCACCTCACTCCTCCCTCCCCACCCCATCCCACCTCACCCCTCCCCACCTCACCCCCTCCCCACCCCTCCCTCCCCACTTCACCCCCTCCCCATCCCACCTCACCCCCTCCCTCCCTCCCCATCCCACCTCACTCCCTCCCCATCCCACCTCACCCCCTCCCCATCCCACCTCACTCCTCCCTCCCCACCCCCTCCCCACACCCTCCCCATCCCACCTCACCCCTCCCCACCTCACCCCCTCACTCTCTCCCCATCCCACCACACCCCCTCCCCACCTAATCCCCCCTCCCCAACTCACCCCCTCCACTCCCAACCTCACCCCCTTCCTCGCCACCCCCCTCCCCTTCCCAGTCTGACCCATGGTCTGAGCCACTCCCCGATACTTACCTCGATGTAGCTGGCATTGATGAATCCATCGGCCGCATGTTTGCCGCTTGTCAGCACGACCCGGCAGTAATCATCTGATCAAAGGCAGGAAACCAAACATCAAGGAAAAGGAGAGGCCATTCAACCTCTCAAAATCATCATTCTACAACCTCAACTCACCCAGTCCGACATCATACTCACCCAGTCAGACATCACAATCACCCAGCCCGACATCACACTCACCCAGTCCGACATCACACTCACCCAGTCCGACATCACACTCACCCAGCCCGACATCACACTCACCCAGTCTGACATCACACTCACCCAGCCCGACATCACACTCACCCAGTCCGACATCACACTCACCCAGCCCGACATCACACTCACCCAGTCCGACATCACACTCACCCAGCCCGACATCACACTCACCCAGTCCGACATCACACCCACCCAGCCCGACATCACACTCACCCAGTCCGACATCACACCCATCCAGCCCGACATCACACCCACCCAGCCCGACATCACACTCACCCAGCCCGACATCACACTCACCCAGCCCGACATCACACTCACCCAGCCCGACATCACACTCACCCAGCCCGACATCACACTCACCCAGCCCGACATCACACTCACCCAGCCCGACATCACACTCACCCAACCCGACATCACACTCACCCAGTCCGACATCACACTCACCCAGTCCGACATCACACTCACCCAGCCCGACATCACACTCACCCAGCCCGACATCACACTCACCCAGCCCGACATCACACTCACCCAGCCCGACATCACACTCACCCAGCCCGACATCACACTCACCCAGTCCCACATCACACTCACCCAGTCCCACATCACACTCACCCAACGCGACATCACACTCACCCAGCCCGACATCACACTCACCCAGCCCGACATCACACTCACCCAGCCCGACATCACACTCACCCAGTCCGACATCACACTCACCCAGCCCGACATCACACTCACCCAGTCCGACATCACACTCACCCAGTCCGACATCACACTCACCCAGTCCGACATCACACTCTCCCAGTCCGACATCGCACTCACCCAGCCCGACATCTCACTCACCCAGTCCGACATCACACTCTCCCAGTCCGACATCGCACTCACCCAGTCCGACATCACACTCACCCAGTCCGACATCACACTCACCCAGCCCTACATCACACTCACCCAGCCCGACATCACACTCACCCAGTCCGACATCACACTCACCCAGTCCGACATCACACTCACCCAGCCCTACATCACACTCACCCAGCCCAACATCACACTCACCCAGCCCGACATCACACTCACCCAGCCCAACATCACACTCACTCAGCCCGACATCACACTCACCCAGCCCGACATCGCACTCACCCAGTCCGACATCACACTCACCCAGTCCGACATCACACTCACCCAGTCCCACATCACACTCACCCAGTCCAACATCACACTCACCCAGTCCGACATTACACTCACCCAGTCCCACATCACACTCACCCAGCCCAACATCACACTCACCCAGTCCCACATCACACTCACCCAACGCGACATCACACTCACCCAGTCCGACATCACACTCACCCAGCCCGACATCACACTCACCCAGTCCGACATCACACTCACCCAGCCCGACATCACACTCACCCAGTCCGACATCACACTCACCCAGTCCAACATCACACTCACCCAGTCCGACATCACACTCACCCAGTCCGACATCACACTCACCCAGTCCGACATCACACTCACCCAGTCCGACATCACACTCACCCAGTCCGACATCACACTCACCCAGCCCATCACACTCACCCAGCCCAACATCACACTCACCCAGCCCGACATCACACTCACCCAGCCCATCACACTCACCCAGCCCAACATCACACTCACCCAGCCCGACATCACACTTACCCAGTCCCACATCACACTCACCCAGTCCAACATCACTCACCCAGTCCAACATCACACTCACCCAGCCCGACATCACACTCACCCAGTCCGACATCACACTCACCCAGTCCAACATCACACTCACCCAGCCCAACATCACACTCACCCAGCCCGACATCACACTCACCCAGCCCGACATCACACTCACCCAGCCCGACATCACACTCACCCAGCCCGACATCACACTCACCCAGCCCGACATCACACTCACCCAGCCCGACATCACACTCACCCAGCCCGACATCACACTCACCCAGCCCGACATCACACTCACCCAGTCCGACATCACACTCACCCAGTCCCACATCACACTCACCCAGTCCAACATCACACTCACCCAGCCCAACATCACACTCACCCAGCCCGACATCACACTCACCCAGCCCGACATCACACTCACCCAGTCCGACATCACACTCACCCAGCCCTACATCACACTCACCCAGCCCAACATCACACTCACCCAGCCCGACATCACACTCACCCAGTCCGACATCACACTCACCCAGCCCGACATCACACTCACCCAGCCCAACATCACACTCACCCAGTCCCACATCACACTCACCTAGTCCGACATCATACTCACCCAGCCCGACATCACACTCACCCAGTCCGACATCACACTCACCCAGCCCAACATCACACTCACCCAGCCCAACATCACACTCACCCAGTCCCACATCACACTCACCTAGTCCGACATCATACTCACCCAGCCCGACATCACACTCACCCAGTCCGACATCACACTCACCCAGCCCGACATCACACTCACCCAGTCCGACATCACACTCACCCAGCCCGACATCACACTCACCCAGTCCGACATCACACTCACCCAGTCCGACATCACACTCACCCAGCCCGACATCACACTCACCCAGCCCGACATCACACTCACCCAGTCCGACATCACACTCACCCAGTCCGACATCACACTCACCCAGTCCGACATCACACTCACCCAGCCCGACATCACACTCACCCAGCCCGACATCACACTCACCCAGTCCGACATCACACTCACCCAGCCCGACATCACACTAACCCCGACATCACACTCACCCAGTCCGACATCACACTCACCCAGCCCGACATCACACTCACCCAGTCCAACATCACACTCACCCAGTCCGACATCACACTCACCCAGCCCGACATCACACTCACCCAGTCCGACATCACACTCACCCAGTCCGACATCACACTCACCCAGTCCGACATCACACTCACCCAGCCCGACATCACACTCACCCAGTCCAACATCACACTCACCCAGCCCGACATCACACTCACCCAGCCCAACATCACACTCACCCAGCCCGACATCACACTCACCCAGCCCGACATCACACTCACCCAGCCCGACATCACACTCACCCAGTCCGACATCACACTCACCCAGCCCGAGATCACACTCACCCAGTCCGACATCACACTCACCCAGTCCGACATCACACTCACCCAGTCCGACATCACACTCACCCAGCCCGACATCACACTCACCCAGTCCGACATCACACTCACCCAGCCCGACATCACACTCACCCAGTCCAACATCACACTCACCCAGTCCGACATCACACTGACCCAGTCCGACATCACACTCACCCAGCCCAACATCACACTCACCCAGTCTGACATCACACTCACCCAGCCCGACATCACACTCACCCAGTCCGACATCACACTCACCCAGTCCGACATCACACTCACCCAGTCCGACATCACACTCACCCAGTCCGACATCACACTCACCCAGTCCGACATCACACTCACCCAGCCCGACATCACACTCACCCAGTCCGACATCACACTCACCCAGCCCGACATCACACTCACCCAGCCCGACATCACACTCACCCAGTCCGACATCACACTCACCCAGCCCGACATCACACTCACCCAGTCCGACATCACACTCACCCAGTCCGACATCACACTCACCCAGCCCGACATCACACTCACCCAGTCCGACATCACACTCACCCAGTCCGACATCACACCCACCCAGTCCGACATCACACTCACCCAGCCCGACATCACACTCACTCAGCCCGACATCACACTAACCCCGACATCACACTCACCCAGTCCGACATCACACTCACCCAGTCCGACATCACACTCACCCAGTCCGACATCACACTCACCCAGCCCGACATCACACTCACCCAGCCCGACATCACACTCACTCAGCCCGACATCACACTCACCCAGCCCGACATCACACTCACCCAGTCCGACATCACACTCACCCAGTCCGACATCACACTCACCCAGTCCTACATCACACTCACCCAGTCCGACATCACACTCACCCAGTCCGGCATCACACTCACCCAGTCCAACATCACACTCACCCAGTCCAACATCACACTCACCCAGCCCGACATCACACTCACCCAGTCCGACATCACACTCACCCAGCCCGACATCACACTCACCCAGCCCAACATCACACTCACCCAGTCCCACATCACACTCACCTAGTCCGACATCATACTCACCCAGCCCGACATCACACTCACCCAGTCCGACATCACACTCACCCAGCCCAACATCACACTCACCCAGCCCAACATCACACTCACCCAGTCCCACATCACACTCACCTAGTCCGACATCATACTCACCCAGCCCGACATCACACTCACCCAGTCCGACATCACACTCACCCAGCCCGACATCACACTCACCCAGTCCGACATCACACTCACCCAGCCCGACATCACACTCACCCAGTCCGACATCACACTCACCCAGTCCGACATCACACTCACCCAGCCCGACATCACACTCACCCAGCCCGACATCACACTCACCCAGTCCGACATCACACTCACCCAGTCCGACATCACACTCACCCAGTCCGACATCACACTCACCCAGCCCGACATCACACTCACCCAGCCCGACATCACACTCACCCAGTCCGACATCACACTCACCCAGCCCGACATCACACTAACCCCGACATCACACTCACCCAGTCCGACATCACACTCACCCAGCCCGACATCACACTCACCCAGTCCAACATCACACTCACCCAGTCCGACATCACACTCACCCAGCCCGACATCACACTCACCCAGTCCGACATCACACTCACCCAGTCCGACATCACACTCACCCAGTCCGACATCACACTCACCCAGCCCGACATCACACTCACCCAGTCCAACATCACACTCACCCAGCCCGACATCACACTCACCCAGCCCAACATCACACTCACCCAGCCCGACATCACACTCACCCAGCCCGACATCACACTCACCCAGCCCGACATCACACTCACCCAGTCCGACATCACACTCACCCAGCCCGAGATCACACTCACCCAGTCCGACATCACACTCACCCAGTCCGACATCACACTCACCCAGTCCGACATCACACTCACCCAGCCCGACATCACACTCACCCAGTCCGACATCACACTCACCCAGCCCGACATCACACTCACCCAGTCCAACATCACACTCACCCAGTCCGACATCACACTGACCCAGTCCGACATCACACTCACCCAGCCCAACATCACACTCACCCAGTCTGACATCACACTCACCCAGCCCGACATCACACTCACCCAGTCCGACATCACACTCACCCAGTCCGACATCACACTCACCCAGTCCGACATCACACTCACCCAGTCCGACATCACACTCACCCAGTCCGACATCACACTCACCCAGCCCGACATCACACTCACCCAGTCCGACATCACACTCACCCAGCCCGACATCACACTCACCCAGCCCGACATCACACTCACCCAGTCCGACATCACACTCACCCAGCCCGACATCACACTCACCCAGTCCGACATCACACTCACCCAGTCCGACATCACACTCACCCAGCCCGACATCACACTCACCCAGTCCGACATCACACTCACCCAGTCCGACATCACACCCACCCAGTCCGACATCACACTCACCCAGCCCGACATCACACTCACTCAGCCCGACATCACACTCACCCAGTCCGACATCACACTCACCCAGTCCGACATCACACTCACCCAGCCCGACATCACACTCACCCAGCCCGACATCACACTCACCCAGCCCGACATCACACTCACCCAGCCCGACATCACACTCACCCAGTCCGACATCACACTCACCCAGTCCGACATCACACTCACCCAGTCCTACATCACACTCACCCAGTCCGACATCACACTCACCCAGTCCGGCATCACACTCACCCAGTCCAACATCACACTCACCCAGTCCAACATCACACTCACCCAGTCCGACATCGCACTCACCCAGCCCGACATCACACTCACCCAGTCCGACATCACACTCACCCAGTCCGACATCGCACTCACCCAGCCCGACATCACACTCACCCAGCCCGACATCACACTCACCCAGTCCGAAATCGCACTCACCCAGCCCGACATCACACTCACCCAGCCCGACATCACACTCACCCAGCCCGACATCGCACTCACCCAGCCCGACATCGCACTCACCCAGTCCGACATCGCACTCACCCAGTCCGACATCGCACTCACCCAGTCCGACATCACACTCACCCAGTCCGACATCACACTCACCCAGCCCGACATCACACACACCCAGCCCGACATCACACTCACCCAGCCCGACATCGCACTCACCCAGCCTGACATCACACTCACCCAGTCCGACATCACACTCACCCAGCCCGACATCACACTCACCCAGCCCGACATCACACTCACCCAGCCCGACATCACACTCACCCAGCCCGACATCACACTCACCCAGCCCGACATCACACTCACCCAGTCCCACATCACACTCACCCAGTCCCACATCACACTCACCCAACGCGACATCACACTCACCCAGCCCGACATCACACTCACCCAGCCCGACATGACACTCACCCAGTCCGACATCACACTCACCCAGCCCGACATCACACTCACCCAGTCCGACATCACACTCACCCAGTCCGACATCACACTCACCCAGTCCGACATCACACTCTCCCAGTCCGACATCGCACTCACCCAGCCCGACATCACACTCACCCAGTCCGACATCACACTCACCCAGTCCGACATCACACTCACCCAGCCCTACATCACACTCACCCAGCCCAACATCACACTCACCCAGCCCGACATCACACTCACCCAGCCCAACATCACACTCACTCAGCCCGACATCACACTCACCCAGCCCGACATCGCACTCACCCAGTCCGACATCACACTCACCCAGTCCGACATCACACTCACCCAGTCCCACATCACACTCACCCAGTCCAACATCACACTCACCCAGTCCGACATTACACTCACCCAGTCCCACATCACACTCACCCAGCCCAACATCACACTCACCCAGTCCCACATCACACTCACCCAACGCGACATCACACTCACCCAGTCCGACATCACACTCACCCAGCCTGACATCACACTCACCCAGTCCGACATCACACTCACCCAGTCCAACATCACACTCACCCAGTCCGACATCACACTCACCCAGTCCGACATCACACTCACCCAGTCCGACATCACACTCACCCAGTCCGACATCACACTCACCCAGTCCGACATCACACTCACCCAGTCCGACATCACACTCACCCAGTCCGACATCACACTCACCCAGCCCATCACACTCACCCAGCCCGACATCACACTCACCCAGCCCGACATCACACTCACCCAGCCCATCACACTCACCCAGCCCAACATCACACTCACCCAGCCCGACATCACACTCACCCAGTCCCACATCACACTCACCCAGTCCAACATCACTCACCCAGTCCAACATCACACTCACCCAGTCCGACATCACACTCACCCAGTCCCACATCACACTCACCCAGTCCAACATCACACTCACCCAGTCCGACATTACACTCACCCAGTCCCACATCACACTCACCCAGCCCAACATCACACTCACCCAGTCCCACATCACACTCACCCAACGCGACATCACACTCACCCAGTCCGACATCACACTCACCCAGCCTGACATGACACTCACCCAGTCCGACATCACACTCACCCAGCCCGACATCACACTCACCCAGTCCGACATCACACTCACCCAGCCCGACATCACACTCACCCAGTCCGACATCACACTCACCCAGTCCGACATCACACTCACCCAGTCCGACATCACACTCTCCCAGTCCGACATCGCACTCACCCAGCCCGACATCACACTCACCCAGTCCGACATCACACTCACCCAGTCCGACATCACACTCACCCAGCCCTACATCACACTCACCCAGCCCGACATCACACTCACCCAGCCCAACATCACACTCACTCAGCCCGACATCACACTCACCCAGCCCGACATCGCACTCACCCAGTCCGACATCACACTCACCCAGTCCGACATCACACTCACCCAGTCCCACATCACACTCACCCAGTCCAACATCACACTCACCCAGTCCGACATTACACTCACCCAGTCCCACATCACACTCACCCAGCCCAACATCACACTCACCCAGTCCCACATCACACTCACCCAACGCGACATCACACTCACCCAGTCCGACATCACACTCACCCAGCCTGACATCACACTCACCCAGTCCGACATCACACTCACCCAGTCCAACATCACACTCACCCAGTCCGACATCACACTCACCCAGTCCGACATCACACTCACCCAGTCCGACATCACACTCACCCAGTCCGACATCACACTCACCCAGTCCGACATCACACTCACCCAGTCCGACATCACACTCACCCAGTCCGACATCACACTCACCCAGCCCATCACACTCACCCAGCCCGACATCACACTCACCCAGCCCGACATCACACTCACCCAGCCCATCACACTCACCCAGCCCAACATCACACTCACCCAGCCCGACATCACACTCACCCAGTCCCACATCACACTCACCCAGTCCAACATCACACTCACCCAGCCCGACATCACACTCACCCAGCCCGACATCACACTCACCCAGCCCGACATCACACTCACCCAGCCCGACATCACACTCACCCAGCCCGACATCACACTCACCCAGCCCGACATCACACTCACCCAGCCCGACATCACACTCACCCAGCCCGACATCACACTCACCCAGCCCGACATCACACTCACCCAGTCCGACATCACACTCACCCAGCCCAACATCACACTCACCCAGCCCGACATCACACTCACCCAGCCCGACATCACACTCACCCAGTCCGACATCACACTCACCCAGCCCGACATCACACTCACCCAGCCCGACATCACACTCACCCAGCCCGACATCACACTCACCCAGCCCGACATCACACTCACCCAGTCCGACATCACACTCACCCAGCCCGACATCACACTCACCCAGCCCGACATCACACTCACCCAGCCCGACATCACACTCACCCAGCCCGACATCACACTCACCCAGCCCAACATCACACTCACCCAGCCCGACATCACACTCACCCAGCCCGACATCACACTCACCCAGTCCGACATCACACTCACCCAGCCCGACATCACACTCACCCAGCCCAACATCACACTCACCCAGCCCAACATCACACTCACCCAGCCCGACATCACACTCACCCAGCCCGACATCACACTCACCCAGTCCGACATCACACTCACCCAGCCCAACATCACACTCACCCAGTCCCACATCACACTCACCTAGTCCGACATCATACTCACCCAGCCCGACATCACACTCACCCAGTCCGACATCACACTCACCCAGCCCGACATCACACTCACCCAGTCCGACATCACACTCACCCAGCCCGACATCACACTCACCCAGTCCGACATCACACTCACCCAGTCCGACATCACACTCACCCAGCCCGACATCACACTCACCCAGCCCGACATCACACTCACCCAGTCCGACATCACACTCACCCAGTCCGACATCACACTCACCCAGCCCGACATCACACTCACCCAGCCCGACATCACACTCACCCAGTCCGACATCACACTCACCCAGCCCGACATCACACTAACCCCGACATCACACTCACCCAGTCCGACATCACACTCACCCAGCCCGACATCACACTCACCCAGTCCAACATCACACTCACCCAGTCCGACATCACACTCACCCAGCCCGACATCACACTCACCCAGTTCGACATCACACTCACCCAGTCCGACATCACACTCACCCAGTCCGACATCACACTCACCCAGTCCGACATCACACTCACCCAGCCCGACATCACACTCACCCAGTCCAACATCACACTCACCCAGCCCGACATCACACTCACCCAGCCCAACATCACACTCACCCAGCCCGACATCACACTCACCCAGCCCGACATCACACTCACCCAGCCCGACATCACACTCACCCAGTCCGACATCACACTCACCCAGTCCGACATCACACTCACCCAGTCCGACATCACACTCACCCAGTCCGACATCACACTCACCCAGCCCATCACACTCACCCAGCCCAACATCACACTCACCCAGCCCGACATCACACTCACCCAGCCCATCACACTCACCCAGCCCAACATCACACTCACCCAGCCCGACATCACACTCACCCAGTCCCACATCACACTCACCCAGTCCAACATCACTCACCCAGTCCAACATCACACTCACCCAGCCCGACATCACACTCACCCAGTCCGACATCACACTCACCCAGTCCGACATCACACTCACCCAGTCCGACATCACACTCACCCAGCCCGACATCACACTCACCCAGCCCAACATCACACTCACCCAGCCCGACATCACACTCACCCAGCCCGACATCACACTCACCCAGCCCGACATCACACTCACCCAGCCCGACATCACACTCACCAGCCGACATCACACTCACCCAGCCCGACATCACACTCACCCAGCCCGACATCACACTCACCCAGCCCGACATCACACTCACCCAGCCCGACATCACACTCACCCAGTCCGACATCACACCCACCCAGCCCGACATCACACCCACCCAGCCCGACATCACACTCACCCAGTCCGACATCACACCCACCCAGCCCGACATCACACTCACCCAGTCCGACATCACACCACCCAGCCCGACATCACACCCACCCAGCCCGACATCACACTCACCCAGCCCGACATCACACTCACCCAGCCCGACATCACACTCACCCAGCCCGACATCACACTCACCCAGCCCGACATCACACTCACCCAGCCCGACATCACACTCACCCAGCCCGACATCACACTCACCCAACCCGACATCACACTCACCCAGTCCGACATCACACACCATCACCCCAGCCCGACATCACACTCACCCAGCCCGACATCACACTCACCCAGCCCGACATCACACTCACCCAGCCCGACATCACACTCACCCAGCCCGACATCACACTCACCCAGTCCCACATCACACTCACCCAGTCCCACATCACACTCACCCAACGCGACATCACACTCACCCAGCCCGACATCACACTCACCCAGCCCGACATCACACTCACCCAGTCCGACATCACACTCACCCAGCCCGACATCACACTCACCAGTCCGACATCACACTCACCCAGTCCACATCACACTCTCCCAGTCCGACATCGCACTCACCCAGCCCGACATCTCACTCACCCAGTCCGACATCACACTCTCCCAGTCCGACATCGCACTCACCCAGTCCGACATCACACTCACCCAGTCCGACATCACACTCACCCAGCCCTACATCACACTCACCCAGCCCGACATCACACTCACCCAGTCCGACATCACACTCACCCAGTCCGACATCACACTCACCCAGCCCTACATCACACTCACCCAGCCCAACATCACACTCACCCAGTCCGACATCACACTCACCCAGCCCGACATCACACTCACCCAGCCCAACATCACACTCACTCAGCCCGACATCACACTCACCCAGCCCGACATCACACTCACTCAGCCCGACATCACACTCACCCAGCCCGACATCACACTCACCCAGCCCGACATCACACTCACCCAGCCCAACATCACACTCACTCAGCCCGACATCACACTCACCCAGCCCGACATCACACTCACCCAGCCCAACATCACACTCACTCAGCCCGACATCACACTCACCCAGCCCGACATCACACTGACCCAGCCCGACATCACACTCACCCAGCCCAACATCACACTCACCCAGCCCGACATCACACTCACCCAGCCCGACATCACACTCACCCAGCCCGACATCGCACTCACCCAGCCCAACATCACACTCACCCAGCCCGAGATCACACTCACCCAGTCCGACATCACACTCACTCAGCCCGACATCACACTCACCCAGCCCGACATCGCACTCACCCAGTCCGACATCACACTCACCCAGTCCGACATCACACTCACCCAGTCCGACATCACACTCACCCAGCCCAACATCACACTCACCCAGCCCAACATCACACTCACCCAGCCCGACATCACACTCACCCAGCCCGACATCACACTCACCCAGTCCGACATCACACTCACCCAGCCCTACATCACACTCACCCAGCCCAACATCACACTCACCCAGCCCGACATCACACTCACCCAGTCCGACATCACACTCACCCAGCCCAACATCACACTCACCCAGTCCCACATCACACTCACCTAGTCCGACATCACACTCACCCAGTCCGACATCACACTCACCCAGCCCGACATCACACTCACCCAGCCCGACATCACACTCACCCAGTCCAACATCACACTCACCCAGTCCGACATCACACTCACCCAGCCCGACATCACACTCACCCAGCCCGACATCACACTCACCCAGCCCGACATCACACTCACCCAGTCCGACATCACACTCACCCAGCCCGACATCACACTCACCCAGCCCGACATCACACTCACCCAGCCCGACATCACACTCACCCAGCCCAACATCACACTCACCCAGCCCAACATCACACTCACCCAGCCCGACATCACACTCACCCAGCCCGACATCACACTCACCCAGTCCGACATCACACTCACCCAGCCCGACATCACACTCACCCAGCCCGACATCACACTCACCCAGCCCAACATCACACTCACCCAGCCCGACATCACACTCACCCAGTCCGACATCACACTCACCCAGCCCGACATCACACTCACCCAGCCCGACATCACACTCACCCAGTCCGACATCACACTCACCCAGTCCGACATCACACTCACCCAGCCCGACATCACACTCACCCAGCCCGACATCACACTCACCCAGTCCGACATCACACTCACCCAGCCCGACATCACACTAACCCCGACATCACACTCACCCAGTCCGACATCACACTCACCCAGCCCGACATCACACTCACCCAGTCCAACATCACACTCACCCAGTCCGACATCACACTCACCCAGCCCGACATCACACTCACCCAGTTCGACATCACACTCACCCAGTCCGACATCACACTCACCCAGTCCGACATCACACTCACCCAGTCCGACATCACACTCACCCAGCCCGACATCACACTCACCCAGTCCGACATCACACTCACCCAGCCCGACATCACACTCACCCAGCCCAACATCACACTCACCCAGCCCGACATCACACTCACCCAGCCCGACATCACACTCACCCAGCCCGACATCACACTCACCCAGTCCGACATCACACTCACCCAGTCCGACATCACACTCACCCAGTCCGACATCACACTCACCCAGTCCGACATCACACTCACCCAGCCCATCACACTCACCCAGCCCAACATCACACTCACCCAGCCCGACATCACACTCACCCAGCCCATCACACTCACCCAGCCCAACATCACACTCACCCAGCCCGACATCACACTCACCCAGTCCCACATCACACTCACCCAGTCCAACATCACTCACCCAGTCCAACATCACACTCACCCAGCCCGACATCACACTCACCCAGTCCGACATCACACTCACCCAGTCCGACATCACACTCACCCAGTCCGACATCACACTCACCCAGCCCGACATCACACTCACCCAGCCCAACATCACACTCACCCAGCCCGACATCACACTCACCCAGCCCGACATCACACTCACCCAGCCCGACATCACACTCACCCAGCCCGACATCACACTCACCCAGCCCGACATCACACTCACCCAGCCCGACATCACACTCACCCAGCCCGACATCACACTCACCCAGCCCGACATCACACTCACCCAGTCCGACATCACACCCACCCAGCCCGACATCACACCCACCCAGCCCGACATCACACTCACCCAGTCCGACATCACACCCACCCAGCCCGACATCACACTCACCCAGTCCGACATCACACCCACCCAGCCCGACATCACACCCACCCAGCCCGACATCACACTCACCCAGCCCGACATCACACTCACCCAGCCCGACATCACACTCACCCAGCCCGACATCACACTCACCCAGCCCGACATCACACTCACCCAGCCCGACATCACACTCACCCAGCCCGACATCACACTCACCCAACCCGACATCACACTCACCCAGTCCGACATCACACTCACCCAGCCCGACATCACACTCACCCAGCCCGACATCACACTCACCCAGCCCGACATCACACTCACCCAGCCCGACATCACACTCACCCAGCCCGACATCACACTCACCCAGTCCCACATCACACTCACCCAGTCCCACATCACACTCACCCAACGCGACATCACACTCACCCAGCCCGACATCACACTCACCCAGCCCGACATCACACTCACCCAGTCCGACATCACACTCACCCAGCCCGACATCACACTCACCCAGTCCGACATCACACTCACCCAGTCCGACATCACACTCACCCAGTCCGACATCACACTCTCCCAGTCCGACATCGCACTCACCCAGCCCGACATCTCACTCACCCAGTCCGACATCACACTCTCCCAGTCCGACATCGCACTCACCCAGTCCGACATCACACTCACCCAGTCCGACATCACACTCACCCAGCCCTACATCACACTCACCCAGCCCGACATCACACTCACCCAGTCCGACATCACACTCACCCAGTCCGACATCACACTCACCCAGCCCTACATCACACTCACCCAGCCCAACATCACACTCACCCAGTCCGACATCACACTCACCCAGCCCGACATCACACTCACCCAGCCCAACATCACACTCACTCAGCCCGACATCACACTCACCCAGCCCGACATCACACTCACTCAGCCCGACATCACACTCACCCAGCCCGACATCACACTCACCCAGCCCGACATCACACTCACCCAGCCCAACATCACACTCACTCAGCCCGACATCACACTCACCCAGCCCGACATCACACTCACCCAGCCCAACATCACACTCACTCAGCCCGACATCACACTCACCCAGCCCGACATCACACTGACCCAGCCCGACATCACACTCACCCAGCCCAACATCACACTCACCCAGCCCGACATCACACTCACCCAGCCCGACATCACACTCACCCAGCCCGACATCGCACTCACCCAGCCCAACATCACACTCACCCAGCCCGAGATCACACTCACCCAGTCCGACATCACACTCACTCAGCCCGACATCACACTCACCCAGCCCGACATCGCACTCACCCAGTCCGACATCACACTCACCCAGTCCGACATCACACTCACCCAGTCCGACATCACACTCACCCAGCCCAACATCACACTCACCCAGCCCAACATCACACTCACCCAGCCCGACATCACACTCACCCAGCCCGACATCACACTCACCCAGTCCGACATCACACTCACCCAGCCCTACATCACACTCACCCAGCCCAACATCACACTCACCCAGCCCGACATCACACTCACCCAGTCCGACATCACACTCACCCAGCCCAACATCACACTCACCCAGTCCCACATCACACTCACCTAGTCCGACATCACACTCACCCAGTCCGACATCACACTCACCCAGCCCGACATCACACTCACCCAGCCCGACATCACACTCACCCAGTCCAACATCACACTCACCCAGTCCGACATCACACTCACCCAGCCCGACATCACACTCACCCAGCCCGACATCACACTCACCCAGCCCGACATCACACTCACCCAGTCCGACATCACACTCACCCAGCCCGACATCACACTCACCCAGCCCGACATCACACTCACCCAGCCCGACATCACACTCACCCAGCCCAACATCACACTCACCCAGCCCAACATCACACTCACCCAGCCCGACATCACACTCACCCAGCCCGACATCACACTCACCCAGTCCGACATCACACTCACCCAGCCCGACATCACACTCACCCAGCCCAACATCACACTCACCCAGCCCAACATCACACTCACCCAGCCCGACATCACACTCACCCAGTCCGACATCACACTCACCCAGCCCGACATCACACTCACCCAGCCCGACATCACACTCACCCAGTCCGACATCACACTCACCCAGTCCGACATCACACTCACCCAGCCCGACATCACACTCACCCAGCCCGACATCACACTCACCCAGCCCGACATCACACTCACCCAGTCCGACATCACACTCACCCAGCCCGACATCACACTCACCCAGCCCGACATCACACTCACCCAGCCCGACATCACACTCACCCAGCCCGACATCACACTCACCCAGCCCGACATCACACTCACCCAGCCCGACATCACACTCACCCAGTCCGACATCACACTCACCCAGCCCGACATCACACTCACCCAGCCCAACATCACACTCACCCAGCCCAACATCACACTCACCCAGCCCGACATCACACTCACCCAGCCCGACATCACACTCACCCAGTCCGACATCACACTCACCCAGCCCAACATCACACTCACCCAGTCCCACATCACACTCACCTAGTCCGACATCATACTCACCCAGCCCGACATCACACTCACCCAGTCCGACATCACACTCACCCAGCCCGACATCACACTCACCCAGTCCGACATCACACTCACCCAGCCCGACATCACACTCACCCAGTCCGACATCACACTCACCCAGTCCGACATCACACTCACCCAGCCCGACATCACACTCACCCAGCCCGACATCACACTCACCCAGTCCGACATCACACTCACCCAGTCCGACATCACACTCACCCAGCCCGACATCACACTCACCCAGCCCGACATCACACTCACCCAGTCCGACATCACACTCACCCAGCCCGACATCACACTAACCCCGACATCACACTCACCCAGTCCGACATCACACTCACCCAGCCCGACATCACACTCACCCAGTCCAACATCACACTCACCCAGTCCGACATCACACTCACCCAGCCCGACATCACACTCACCCAGTCGACATCACACTCACCCAGTCCGACATCACACTCACCCAGTCCGACATCACACTCACCCAGTCCGACATCACACTCACCCAGCCCGACATCACACTCACCCAGTCCAACATCACACTCACCCAGCCCGACATCACACTCACCCAGCCCAACATCACACTCACCCAGCCCGACATCACACTCACCCAGCCCGACATCACACTCACCCAGCCCGACATCACACTCACCCAGTCCGACATCACACTCACCCAGTCCGACATCACACTCACCCAGTCCGACATCACACTCACCCAGTCCGACATCACACTCACCCAGACCCATCACACTCACCCAGCCCAACATCACACTCACCCAGCCCGACATCACACTCACCCAGCCCATCACACTCACCCAGCCCAACATCACACTCACCAGCCCGACATCACACTCACCCAGTCCACATCACACTCACCCAGTCCACATCACTCACCAGTCCACATCACACTCACCAGCCCGACATCACACTCACCCAGTCCGACATCACACTCACCCAGTCCGACATCACACTCACCCAGTCCGACATCACACTCACCCAGCCGACATCACACTCACCCAGCCCAACATCACACTCACCCAGCCCGACATCACACTCACCCAGCCCGACATCACACTCACCCAGCCCGACATCACACTCACCCAGCCCGACATCACACTCACCCAGCCCGACATCACACTCACCCAGCCGACATCACACTCACCCAGCCCGACATCACACTCACCCAGCCCGACATCACACGCACCCAGTCCGACATCACACCACCAGCCCGACATCACACCCACCAGCCGACATCACACTCACCCAGTCCGACATCACACCACCAGCCCGACATCACACTCACCAGTCCGACATCACACCCACCCAGCCCGACATCACACCCACCCAGCCCGACATCACACTCACCCAGCCCGACATCACACTCACCCAGCCCGACATCACACTCACCCAGCCCGACATCACACTCACCCAGCCCGACATCACACTCACCCAGCCCGACATCACACTCACCCAGCCCGACATCACACTCACCCACCCGACATCACACTCACCCAGTCCGACATCACACTCACCCAGCCCGACATCACACTCACCCAGCCCGACATCACACTCACCCAGCCCGACATCACACTCACCAGCCCGACATCACACTCACCCAGCCCGACATCACACTCACCCAGTCCCACATCACACTCACCCAGTCCACATCACACTCACCAACGCGACATCACACTCACCCAGCCCGACATCACTCACCCAGCCCGACATCACACTCACCCAGTCCGACATCACACTCACCCAGCCCGACATCACACTCACCCAGTCCGACATCACACTCACCCAGTCCGACATCACACTCACCCAGTCCGACATCACACTCTCCCAGTCCGACATCGCACTCACCCAGCCCGACATCTCACTCACCCAGTCCGACATCACACTCTCCCAGTCCGACATCGCACTCACCCAGTCCGACATCACACTCACCCAGTCCGACATCACACTCACCCAGCCCTACATCACACTCACCCAGCCCGACATCACACTCACCCAGTCCGACATCACACTCACCCAGTCCGACATCACACTCACCCAGCCCTACATCACACTCACCCAGCCCAACATCACACTCACCCAGTCCGACATCACACTCACCCAGCCCGACATCACACTCACCCAGCCCAACATCACACTCACTCAGCCCGACATCACACTCACCCAGCCCGACATCACACTCACTCAGCCCGACATCACACTCACCCAGCCCGACATCACACTCACCCAGCCCGACATCACACTCACCCAGCCCAACATCACACTCACTCAGCCCGACATCACACTCACCCAGCCCGACATCACACTCACCCAGCCCAACATCACACTCACTCAGCCCGACATCACACTCACCCAGCCCGACATCACACTCACCCAGCCCGACATCACACTCACCCAGCCCAACATCACACTCACCCAGCCCGACATCACACTCACCCAGCCCGACATCACACTCACCCAGCCCGACATCGCACTCACCCAGCCCAACATCACACTCACCCAGCCCGAGATCACACTCACCCAGTCCGACATCACACTCACTCAGCCCGACATCACACTCACCCAGCCCGACATCGCACTCACCCAGTCCGACATCACACTCACCCAGTCCGACATCACACTCACCCAGTCCGACATCACACTCACCCAGCCCAACATCACACTCACCCAGCCCGACATCACACTCACCCAGCCCGACATCACACTCACCCAGTCCGACATCACACTCACCCAGCCCGACATCACACTCACCCAGCCCAACATCACACTCACCCAGCCCAACATCACACTCACCCAGCCCGACATCACACTCACCCAGCCCGACATCACACTCACCCAGTCCGACATCACACTCACCCAGCCCGACATCACACTCACCCAGTCCCACATCACACTCACCTAGTCCGACATCATACTCACCCAGCCCGACATCACACTCACCCAGTCCGACATCACACTCACCCAGCCCGACATCACACTCACCCAGTCCGACATCACACTCACCCAGCCCGACATCACACTCACCCAGTCCGACATCACACTCACCCAGTCCGACATCACACTCACCCAGCCCGACATCACACTCACCCAGCCCGACATCACACTCACCCAGTCCGACATCACACTCACCCAGTCCGACATCACACTCACCCAGCCCGACATCACACTCACCCAGCCCGACATCACACTCACCCAGTCCGACATCACACTCACCCAGCCCGACATCACACTAACCCCGACATCACACTCACCCAGTCCGACATCACACTCACCCAGCCCGACATCACACTCACCCAGTCCAACATCACACTCACCCAGTCCGACATCACACTCACCCAGCCCGACATCACACTCACCCAGTCCGACATCACACTCACCCAGTCCGACATCACACTCACCCAGTCCGACATCACACTCACCCAGCCCGACATCACACTCACCCAGTCCAACATCACACTCACCCAGCCCGACATCACACTCACCCAGCCCAACATCACACTCACCCAGCCCGACATCACACTCACCCAGCCCGACATCACATTCACCCAGCCCGACATCACACTCACCCAGCCCGACATCACACTCACCCAGTCCGACATCACACTCACCCAGTCCGACATCACACTCACCCAGTCCGACATCACACTCACCCAGTCCGACATCACACTCACCCAGTCCGACATCACACTCACCCAGCCCATCACACTCACCCAGCCCAACATCACACTCACCCAGCCCGACATCACACTCACCCAGCCCATCACACTCACCCAGCCCAACATCACACTCACCCAGCCCGACATCACACTCACCCAGTCCCACATCACACTCACCCAGTCCAACATCACTCACCCAGTCCAACATCACACTCACCCAGCCCGACATCACACTCACCCAGTCCGACATCACACTCACCCAGTCCGACATCACACTCACCCAGTCCGACATCACACTCACCCAGCCCGACATCACACTCACCCAGCCCAACATCACACTCACCCAGCCCGACATCACACTCACCCAGCCCGACATCACACTCACCCAGCCCGACATCACACTCACCCAGCCCGACATCACACTCACCCAGCCCGACATCACACTCACCCAGCCCGACATCACACTCACCCAGCCCGACATCACACTCACCCAGCCCGACATCACACTCACCCAGTCCGACATCACACCCACCCAGCCCGACATCACACCCACCCAGCCCGACATCACACTCACCCAGTCCGACATCACACCCACCCAGCCCGACATCACACTCACCCAGTCCGACATCACACCCACCCAGCCCGACATCACACCCACCCAGCCCGACATCACACTCACCCAGCCCGACATCTCACTCACCCAGCCCGACAACACACTCACCCAGCCCGACATCACACTCACCCAGCCCGACATCACACTCACCCAGCCCGACATCACACTCACCCAGCCCGACATCACACTCACCCAACCCGACATCACACTCACCCAGTCCGACATCACACTCACCCAGCCCGACATCACACTCACCCAGCCCGACATCACACTCACCCAGCCCGACATCACACTCACCCAGCCCGACATCACACTCACCCAGCCCGACATCACACTCACCCAGTCCCACATCACACTCACCCAGTCCCACATCACACTCACCCAACGCGACATCACACTCACCCAGCCCGACATCACACTCACCCAGCCCGACATCACACTCACCCAGTCCGACATCACACTCACCCAGCCCGACATCACACTCACCCAGTCCGACATCACACTCACCCAGTCCGACATCACACTCACCCAGTCCAGTCCGACATCACACTCACCCAGTCCGACATCACACTCTCCCAGTCCGACATCGCACTCACCCAGCCCGACATCTCACTCACCCAGTCCGACATCACACTCTCCCAGTCCGACATCGCACTCACCCAGTCCGACATCACACTCACCCAGTCCGACATCACACTCACCCAGCCCTACATCACACTCACCCAGCCCGACATCACACTCACCCAGTCCGACATCACACTCACCCAGTCCGACATCACACTCACCCAGCCCTACATCACACTCACCCAGCCCAACATCACACTCACCCAGTCCGACATCACACTCACCCAGCCCGACATCACACTCACCCAGCCCGACATCACACTCACTCAGCCCGACATCACACTCACCCAGCCCGACATCACACTCACTCAGCCCGACATCACACTCACCCAGCCCGACATCACACTCACCCAGCCCGACATCACACTCACCCAGCCCAACATCACACTCACTCAGCCCGACATCACACTCACCCAGCATCACACTCACTCAGCCCGACATCACACTCACCCAGCCCGACATCACACTCACCCAGCCCGACATCACACTCACCCAGCCCAACATCACACTCACCCAGCCCGACATCACACTCACCCAGCCCGACATCACACTCACCCAGCCCGACATCACACTCACCCAGCCCAACATCACACTCACCCAGTCCCACATCACACTCACCTAGTCCGACATCACACTCACCCAGCCCGACATCACACTCACCCAGTCCGACATCACACTCACCCAGCCCAACATCACACTCACCCAGCCCAACATCACACTCACCCAGTCCCACATCACACTCACCTAGTCCGACATCATACTCACCCAGCCCGACATCACACTCACCCAGTCCGACATCACACTCACCCAGCCCGACATCACACTCACCCAGTCCGACATCACACTCACCCAGCCCGACATCACACTCACCCAGTCCGACATCACACTCACCCAGTCCGACATCACACTCACCCAGCCCGACATCACACTCACCCAGCCCGACATCACACTCACCCAGTCCGACATCACACTCACCCAGTCCGACATCACACTCACCCAGCCCGACATCACACTCACCCAGCCCGACATCACACTCACCCAGTCCGACATCACACTCACCCAGCCCGACATCACACTAACCCCGACATCACACTCACCCAGTCCGACATCACACTCACCCAGCCCGACATCACACTCACCCAGTCCAACATCACACTCACCCAGTCCGACATCACACTCACCCAGCCCGACATCACACTCACCCAGAACGACATCACACTCACCCAGTCCGACATCACACTCACCCAGTCCGACATCACACTCACCCAGCCCGACATCACACTCACCCAGTCCAATATCACACTCACCCAGCCCGACATCACACTCACCCAGCCCAACATCACACTCACCCAGCCCGACATCACACTCACCCAGCCCGACATCACACTCACCCAGCCCGACATCACACTCACCCAGTCCGACATCACACTCACCCAGCCCGAGATCACACTCACCCAGTCCGACATCACACTCACCCAGTCCGACATCACACTCACCCAGTCCGACATCACACTCACCCAGCCCGACATCACACTCACCCAGTCCGACATCACACTCACCCAGCCCAACATCACACTCACCCAGTCCAACATCACACTCACCCAGTCCGACATCACACTGACCCAGTCCGACATCACACTCACCCAGCCCAACATCACACTCACCCAGTCTGACATCACACTCACCCAGCCCGACATCACACTCACCCAGTCCGACATCACACTCACCCAGTCCGACATCACACTCACCCAGTCCGACATCACACTCACCCAGTCCGACATCACACTCACCCAGTCCGACATCACACTCACCCAGTCCGACATCACACTCACCCACCCCAACATCACACTCACCCAGCCCGACATCACACTCACCCAGTCCGACATCACACTCACCCAGCCCGACATCACACTCACCCAGCCCGACATCACACTCACCCAGTCCGACATCACACTCACCCAGCCCGACATCACACTCACCCAGTCCGACATCACACTCACCCAGTCCGACATCACACTCACCCAGCCCGACATCACACTCACCCAGTCCGACATCACACTCACCCAGTCCGACATCACACCCACCCAGTCCGACATCACACTCACCCAGTCCGACATCACACTCACTCAGCCCGACATCACACTCACTCAGTCCGACATCACACTCACCCAGTCCGACATCACACTCACCCAGCCCGACATCACACTCACCCAGCCCGACATCACACTCACTCATCCCGACATCACACTCACCCAGCCCGACATCACACTCACCCAGTCCGACATCACACTCACCCAGTCCGACATCACACTCACCCAGTCCTACATCACACTCACCCAGTCCGACATCACACTCACCCAGTCCGGCATCACACTCACCCAGTCCAACATCACACTCACCCAGCCCGACATCACACTCACCCAGTCCGACATCGCACTCACCCAGCCCGACATCACACTCACCCAGTCCAACATCACACTCACCCAGTCCGACATCGCACTCACCCAGCCCGACATCACACTCACCCAGCCCGACATCACACTCACCCAGTCCGAAATCGCACTCACCCAGCCCGACATCACACTCACCCAGCCCGACATCACACTCACCCAGCCCGACATCGCACTCACCCAGCCCGACATCGCACTCACCCAGTCCGACATCGCACTCACCCAGTCCGACATCGCACTCACCCAGCCCGACATCGCACTCACCCAGTCCGACATCGCACTCACCCAGTCCGACATCGCACTCACCCAGCCCGACATCACACTCACCCAGCCCGACATCACACTCACCCAGTCCGACATCACACTCACCCAGTCCGACATCACACTCACCCAGTCCAACATCACACTCACCCAGCCCAACATCACACTCACCCAGCCCGACATCACACTCACCCAGCCCGACATCACACTCACCCAGCCCGACATCACACTCACCCAGCCCGACATCACACTCACCCAGCCCGACATCACACTCACCCAGCCCGACATCACACTCACCCAGCCCGACATCACACTCACCCAGCCCGACATCACACTCACCCAGTCCGACATCACACTCACCCAGTCCGACATCACACTCACCCAGCCCTACATCACACTCACCCAGCCCAACATCACACTCACCCAGCCCGACATCACACTCACCCAGCCCGACATCACACTCACCCAGTCCGACATCACACTCACCCAGCCCTACATCACACTCACCCAGCCCAACATCACACTCACCCAGCCCGACATCACACTCACCCAGTCCGACATCACACTCACCCAGCCCGACATCACACTCACCCAGCCCAACATCACACTCACCCAGTCCCACATCACACTCACCTAGTCCGACATCACACTCACCCAGTCCGACATCACACTCACCCAGCCCGACATCACACTCACCCAGCCCGACATCACACTCACCCAGTCCAACATCACACTCACCCAGTCCGACATCACACTCACCCAGCCCGACATCACACTCACCCAGCCCGACATCACACTCACCCAGCCCGACATCACACTCACCCAGTCCGACATCACACTCACCCAGCCCGACATCACACTCACCCAGCCCGACATCACACTCACCCAGCCCGAAATCACACTCACCCAGTCCAACATCACACTCACCCAGTCCGACATCACACTCACCCAGCCCGACATCACACTCACCCAGCCCGACATCACACTCACCCAGCCCGACATCACACTCACCCAGCCCGACATCACACTCACCCAGTCCGACATCACACTCACCCAGCCCGACATCACACTCACCCAGCCCGACATCGCACTCACCCAGTCCGACATCGCACTCACCCAGCCCGACATCACACTCACCCAGCCCGACATCACACTCACCCAGTCCGACATCACACTCACCCAGTCCGACATCGCACTCACCCAGCCCGACATCACACTCACCCAGCCCGACATCACACTCACCCAGTCCGAAATCGCACTCACCCAGCCCGACATCACACTCACCCAGCCCGACATCACACTCACCCAGCCCGACATCGCACTCACCCAGCCCGACATCGCACTCACCCAGTCCGACATCGCACTCACCCAGTCCGACATCGCACTCACCCAGCCCGACATCACACTCACCCAGCCCGACATCACACTCACCCAGTCCGACATCACACTCACCCAGTCCGACATCACACTCACCCAGTCCAACATCACACTCACCCAGCCCAACATCACACTCACCCAGCCCGACATCACACTCACCCAGCCCGACATCACACTCACCCAGCCCGACATCACACTCACCCAGCCCGACATCACACTCACCCAGCCCGACATCACACTCACCCAGCCCGACATCACACTCACCCAGCCCGACATCACACTCACCCAGCCCGACATCACACTCACCCAGTCCGACATCACACTCACCCAGTCCGACATCACACTCACCCAGCCCGACATCACACTCACCCAGCCCAACATCACACTCACCCAGCCCGACATCACACTCACCCAGCCCGACATCACACTCACCCAGTCCGACATCACACTCACCCAGCCCTACATCACACTCACCCAGCCCAACATCACACTCACCCAGCCCGACATCACACTCACCCAGTCCGACATCACACTCACCCAGCCCGACATCACACTCACCCAGCCCAACATCACACTCACCCAGTCCCACATCACACTCACCTAGTCCGACATCACACTCACCCAGTCCGACATCACACTCACCCAGCCCGACATCACACTCACCCAGCCCGACATCACACTCACCCAGTCCAACATCACACTCACCCAGTCCGACATCACACTCACCCAGCCCGACATCACACTCACCCAGCCCGACATCACACTCACCCAGCCCGACATCACACTCACCCAGTCCGACATCACACTCACCCAGCCCGACATCACACTCACCCAGCCCGACATCACACTCACCCAGCCCGAAATCACACTCACCCAGTCCAACATCACACTCACCCAGTCCGACATCACACTCACCCAGCCCGACATCACACTCACCCAGCCCGACATCACACTCACCCAGCCCGACATCACACTCACCCAGCCCGACATCACACTCACCCAGTCCGACATCACACTCACCCAGCCCGACATCACACTCACCCAGCCCGACATCACACTCACCCAGCCCAACATCACACTCACCCAGCCCGACATCACACTCACCCAGCCCGACATCACACTCACCCAGTCCGACATCACACTCACCCAGCCCAACATCACACTCACCCAGCCCAACATCACACTCACCCAGTCCCACATCACACTCACCTAGTCCGACATCATACTCACCCAGCCCGACATCACACTCACCCAGTCCGACATCACACTCACCCAGTCCGACATCACACTCACCCAGTCCGACATCACATTCACCCAGTCCGACATCACACTCACCCAGCCCGACATCACACTAACCCCGACATCACACTCACCCAGTCCGACATCACACTCACCCAGCCCGACATCACACTCACCCAGTCCAACATCACACTCACCCAGTCCGACATCACACTCACCCAGCCCGACATCACACTCACCCAGTCCGACATCATACTCACCCAGTCCGACATCACACTCACCCAGTCCGACATCACACTCACCCAGCCCGACATCACACTCACCCAGTCCAACATCACACTCACCCAGCCCGACATCACACTCACCCAGCCCAACATCACACTCACCCAGCCCGACATCACACTCACCCAGCCCGACATCACACTCACCCAGCACGACATCACACTCACCCAGTCCGACATCACACTCACCCAGTCCGACATCACACTCACCCAGTCCGACATCACACTCACCCAGTCCGACATCACACTCACCCAGTCCGACATCACACTCACCCAGCCCATCACACTCACCCAGCCCAACATCACACTCACCCAGCCCGACATCACACTCACCCAGCCCATCACACTCACCCAGCCCAACATCACACTCACCCAGCCCGACATCACACTCACCCAGTCCCACATCACACTCACCCAGTCCAACATCACTCACCCAGTCCAACATCACACTCACCCAGCCCGACATCACACTCACCCAGTCCGACATCACACTCACCCAGTCCGACATCACACTCACCCAGTCCGACATCACACTCACCCAGCCCAACATCACACTCACCCAGCCCGACATCACACTCACCCAGCCCGACATCACACTCACCCAGCCCGACATCACACTCACCCAGCCCGACATCACACTCACCCAGCCCGACATCACACTCACCCAGCCCGACATCACACTCACCCAGCCCGACATCACACTCACCCAGCCCGACATCACACTCACCCAGTCCGACATCACACTCACCCAGCCCGACATCACACTCACCCAGCCCGACATCACACTCACCCAGCCCAACATCACACTCACCCAGCCCGACATCACACTCACCCAGTCCCACATCACACTCACCCAGTCCAACATCACTCACCCAGTCCAACATCACACTCACCCAGCCCGACATCACACTCACCCAGTCCGACATCACACTCACCCAGTCCGACATCACACTCACCCAGTCCGACATCACACTCACCCAGCCCGACATCACACTCACCCAGCCCAACATCACACTCACCCAGCCCGACATCACACTCACCCAGCCCGACATCACACTCACCCAGCCCGACATCACACTCACCCAGCCCGACATCACACTCACCCAGCCCGACATCACACTCACCCAGCCCGACATCACACTCACCCAGCCCGACATCACACTCACCCAGCCCGACATCACACTCACCCAGTCCGACATCACACCCACCCAGCCCGACATCACACCCACCCAGCCCGACATCACACTCACCCAGTCCGACATCACACCCACCCAGCCCGACATCACACTCACCCAGTCCGACATCACACCCACCCAGCCCGACATCACACCCACCCAGCCCGACATCACACTCACCCAGCCCGACATCTCACTCACCCAGCCCGACAACACACTCACCCAGCCCGACATCACACTCACCCAGCCCGACATCACACTCACCCAGCCCGACATCACACTCACCCAGCCCGACATCACACTCACCCAACCCGACATCACACTCACCCAGTCCGACATCACACTCACCCAGCCCGACATCACACTCACCCAGCCCGACATCACACTCACCCAGCCCGACATCACACTCACCCAGCCCGACATCACACTCACCCAGCCCGACATCACACTCACCCAGTCCCACATCACACTCACCCAGTCCCACATCACACTCACCCAACGCGACATCACACTCACCCAGCCCGACATCACACTCACCCAGCCCGACATCACACTCACCCAGTCCGACATCACACTCACCCAGCCCGACATCACACTCACCCAGTCCGACATCACACTCACCCAGTCCGACATCACACTCACCCAGTCCGACATCACACTCTCCCAGTCCGACATCGCACTCACCCAGCCCGACATCTCACTCACCCAGTCCGACATCACACTCTCCCAGTCCGACATCGCACTCACCCAGTCCGACATCACACTCACCCAGTCCGACATCACACTCACCCAGCCCTACATCACACTCACCCAGCCCGACATCACACTCACCCAGTCCGACATCACACTCACCCAGTCCGACATCACACTCACCCAGCCCTACATCACACTCACCCAGCCCAACATCACACTCACCCAGTCCGACATCACACTCACCCAGCCCGACATCACACTCACCCAGCCCGACATCACACTCACTCAGCCCGACATCACACTCACCCAGCCCGACATCACACTCACTCAGCCCGACATCACACTCACCCAGCCCGACATCACACTCACCCAGCCCGACATCACACTCACCCAGCCCAACATCACACTCACTCAGCCCGACATCACACTCACCCAGCCCGACATCACACTCACCCAGCCCAACATCACACTCACTCAGCCCGACATCACACTCACCCAGCCCGACATCACACTCACCCAGCCCGACATCACACTCACCCAGCCCAACATCACACTCACCCAGCCCGACATCACACTCACCCAGCCCGACATCACACTCACCCAGCCCGACATCACACTCACCCAGCCCAACATCACACTCACCCAGTCCCACATCACACTCACCTAGTCCGACATCACACTCACCCAGCCCGACATCACACTCACCCAGTCCGACATCACACTCACCCAGCCCAACATCACACTCACCCAGCCCAACATCACACTCACCCAGTCCCACATCACACTCACCTAGTCCGACATCATACTCACCCAGCCCGACATCACACTCACCCAGTCCGACATCACACTCACCCAGCCCGACATCACACTCACCCAGTCCGACATCACACTCACCCAGCCCGACATCACACTCACCCAGTCCGACATCACACTCACCCAGTCCGACATCACACTCACCCAGCCCGACATCACACTCACCCAGCCCGACATCACACTCACCCAGTCCGACATCACACTCACCCAGTCCGACATCACACTCACCCAGCCCGACATCACACTCACCCAGCCCGACATCACACTCACCCAGTCCGACATCACACTCACCCAGCCCGACATCACACTAACCCCGACATCACACTCACCCAGTCCGACATCACACTCACCCAGCCCGACATCACACTCACCCAGTCCAACATCACACTCACCCAGTCCGACATCACACTCACCCAGCCCGACATCACACTCACCCAGAACGACATCACACTCACCCAGTCCGACATCACACTCACCCAGTCCGACATCACACTCACCCAGCCCGACATCACACTCACCCAGTCCAATATCACACTCACCCAGCCCGACATCACACTCACCCAGCCCAACATCACACTCACCCAGCCCGACATCACACTCACCCAGCCCGACATCACACTCACCCAGCCCGACATCACACTCACCCAGTCCGACATCACACTCACCCAGCCCGAGATCACACTCACCCAGTCCGACATCACACTCACCCAGTCCGACATCACACTCACCCAGTCCGACATCACACTCACCCAGCCCGACATCACACTCACCCAGTCCGACATCACACTCACCCAGCCCAACATCACACTCACCCAGTCCAACATCACACTCACCCAGTCCGACATCACACTGACCCAGTCCGACATCACACTCACCCAGCCCAACATCACACTCACCCAGTCTGACATCACACTCACCCAGCCCGACATCACACTCACCCAGTCCGACATCACACTCACCCAGTCCGACATCACACTCACCCAGTCCGACATCACACTCACCCAGTCCGACATCACACTCACCCAGTCCGACATCACACTCACCCAGTCCGACATCACACTCACCCACCCCAACATCACACTCACCCAGCCCGACATCACACTCACCCAGTCCGACATCACACTCACCCAGCCCGACATCACACTCACCCAGCCCGACATCACACTCACCCAGTCCGACATCACACTCACCCAGCCCGACATCACACTCACCCAGTCCGACATCACACTCACCCAGTCCGACATCACACTCACCCAGCCCGACATCACACTCACCCAGTCCGACATCACACTCACCCAGTCCGACATCACACCCACCCAGTCCGACATCACACTCACCCAGTCCGACATCACACTCACTCAGCCCGACATCACACTCACTCAGTCCGACATCACACTCACCCAGTCCGACATCACACTCACCCAGCCCGACATCACACTCACCCAGCCCGACATCACACTCACTCAGCCCGACATCACACTCACCCAGCCCGACATCACACTCACCCAGTCCGACATCACACTCACCCAGTCCGACATCACACTCACCCAGTCCTACATCACACTCACCCAGTCCGACATCACACTCACCCAGTCCGGCATCACACTCACCCAGTCCAACATCACACTCACCCAGCCCGACATCACACTCACCCAGTCCGACATCGCACTCACCCAGCCCGACATCACACTCACCCAGTCCAACATCACACTCACCCAGTCCGACATCGCACTCACCCAGCCCGACATCACACTCACCCAGCCCGACATCACACTCACCCAGTCCGAAATCGCACTCACCCAGCCCGACATCACACTCACCCAGCCCGACATCACACTCACCCAGCCCGACATCGCACTCACCCAGCCCGACATCGCACTCACCCAGTCCGACATCGCACTCACCCAGTCCGACATCGCACTCACCCAGCCCGACATCACACTCACCCAGCCCGACATCACACTCACCCAGTCCGACATCACACTCACCCAGTCCGACATCACACTCACCCAGTCCAACATCACACTCACCCAGCCCAACATCACACTCACCCAGCCCGACATCACACTCACCCAGCCCGACATCACACTCACCCAGCCCGACATCACACTCACCCAGCCCGACATCACACTCACCCAGCCCGACATCACACTCACCCAGCCCGACATCACACTCACCCAGCCCGACATCACACTCACCCAGCCCGACATCACACTCACCCAGTCCGACATCACACTCACCCAGTCCGACATCACACTCACCCAGCCCTACATCACACTCACCCAGCCCAACATCACACTCACCCAGCCCGACATCACACTCACCCAGCCCGACATCACACACACCCAGTCCGACATCACACTCACCCAGCCCTACATCACACTCACCCAGCCCAACATCACACTCACCCAGCCCGACATCACACTCACCCAGTCCGACATCACACTCACCCAGCCCGACATCACACTCACCCAGCCCAACATCACACTCACCCAGTCCCACATCACACTCACCTAGTCCGACATCACACTCACCCAGTCCGACATCACACTCACCCAGCCCGACATCACACTCACCCAGCCCGACATCACACTCACCCAGTCCAACATCACACTCACCCAGTCCGACATCACACTCACCCAGCCCGACATCACACTCACCCAGCCCGACATCACACTCACCCAGCCCGACATCACACTCACCCAGTCCGACATCACACTCACCCAGCCCGACATCACACTCACCCAGCCCGACATCACACTCACCCAGCCCGAAATCACACTCACCCAGTCCAACATCACACTCACCCAGTCCGACATCACACTCACCCAGCCCGACATCACACTCACCCAGCCCGACATCACACTCACCCAGCCCGACATCACACTCACCCAGCCCGACATCACACTCACCCAGTCCGACATCACACTCACCCAGCCCGACATCACACTCACCCAGCCCGACATCGCACTCACCCAGTCCGACATCGCACTCACCCAGCCCGACATCACACTCACCCAGCCCGACATCACACTCACCCAGTCCGACATCACACTCACCCAGTCCGACATCGCACTCACCCAGCCCGACATCACACTCACCCAGCCCGACATCACACTCACCCAGTCCGAAATCGCACTCACCCAGCCCGACATCACACTCACCCAGCCCGACATCACACTCACCCAGCCCGACATCGCACTCACCCAGCCCGACATCGCACTCACCCAGTCCGACATCGCACTCACCCAGTCCGACATCGCACTCACCCAGCCCGACATCACACTCACCCAGCCCGACATCACACTCACCCAGTCCGACATCACACTCACCCAGTCCGACATCACACTCACCCAGTCCAACATCACACTCACCCAGCCCAACATCACACTCACCCAGCCCGACATCACACTCACCCAGCCCGACATCACACTCACCCAGCCCGACATCACACTCACCCAGCCCGACATCACACTCACCCAGCCCGACATCACACTCACCCAGCCCGACATCACACTCACCCAGCCCGACATCACACTCACCCAGCCCGACATCACACTCACCCAGTCCGACATCACACTCACCCAGTCCGACATCACACTCACCCAGTCCGACATCACACTCACCCAGCCCAACATCACACTCACCCAGCCCGACATCACACTCACCCAGCCCGACATCACACTCACCCAGTCCGACATCACACTCACCCAGCCCTACATCACACTCACCCAGCCCAACATCACACTCACCCAGCCCGACATCACACTCACCCAGTCCGACATCACACTCACCCAGCCCGACATCACACTCACCCAGCCCAACATCACACTCACCCAGTCCCACATCACACTCACCTAGTCCGACATCACACTCACCCAGTCCGACATCACACTCACCCAGCCCGACATCACACTCACCCAGCCCGACATCACACTCACCCAGTCCAACATCACACTCACCCAGTCCGACATCACACTCACCCAGCCCGACATCACACTCACCCAGCCCGACATCACACTCACCCAGCCCGACATCACACTCACCCAGTCCGACATCACACTCACCCAGCCCGACATCACACTCACCCAGCCCGACATCACACTCACCCAGCCCGAAATCACACTCACCCAGTCCAACATCACACTCACCCAGTCCGACATCACACTCACCCAGCCCGACATCACACTCACCCAGCCCGACATCACACTCACCCAGCCCGACATCACACTCACCCAGCCCGACATCACACTCACCCAGTCCGACATCACACTCACCCAGCCCGACATCACACTCACCCAGCCCGACATCACACTCACCCAGCCCGACATCACACTCACCCAGCCCGACATCACACTCACCCAGCCCAACATCACACTCACCCAGCCCGACATCACACTCACCCAGCCCGACATCACACTCACCCAGTCCGACATCACACTCACCCAGCCCGACATCACACTCACCCAGCCCGACATCACACTCACCCAGCCCAACATCACACTCACCCAGCCCGACATCACACTCACCCAGCCCGACATCACACTCACCCAGTCCGACATCACACTCACCCAGCCCAACATCACACTCACCCAGCCCAACATCACACTCACCCAGTCCCACATCACACTCACCTAGTCCGACATCATACTCACCCAGCCCGACATCACACTCACCCAGTCCGACATCACACTCACCCAGCCCGACATCACACTCACCCAGTCCGACATCACACTCACCCAGCCCGACATCACACTCACCCAGTCCGACATCACACTCACCCAGTCCGACATCACATTCACCCAGTCCGACATCACACTCACCCAGCCCGACATCACACTAACCCCGACATCACACTCACCCAGTCCGACATCACACTCACCCAGCCCGACATCACACTCACCCAGTCCAACATCACACTCACCCAGTCCGACATCACACTCACCCAGCCCGACATCACACTCACCCAGTCCGACATCATACTCACCCAGTCCGACATCACACTCACCCAGTCCGACATCACACTCACCCAGCCCGACATCACACTCACCCAGTCCAACATCACACTCACCCAGCCCGACATCACACTCACCCAGCCCAACATCACACTCACCCAGCCCGACATCACACTCACCCAGCCCGACATCACACTCACCCAGCCCGACATCACACTCACCCAGTCCGACATCACACTCACCCAGTCCGACATCACACTCACCCAGTCCGACATCACACTCACCCAGTCCGACATCACACTCACCCAGTCCGACATCACACTCACCCAGCCCATCACACTCACCCAGCCCAACATCACACTCACCCAGCCCGACATCACACTCACCCAGCCCATCACACTCACCCAGCCCAACATCACACTCACCCAGCCCGACATCACACTCACCCAGTCCCACATCACACTCACCCAGTCCAACATCACTCACCCAGTCCAACATCACACTCACCCAGCCCGACATCACACTCACCCAGTCCGACATCACACTCACCCAGTCCGACATCACACTCACCCAGTCCGACATCACACTCACCCAGCCCAACATCACACTCACCCAGCCCGACATCACACTCACCCAGCCCGACATCACACTCACCCAGCCCGACATCACACTCACCCAGCCCGACATCACACTCACCCAGCCCGACATCACACTCACCCAGCCCGACATCACACTCACCCAGCCCGACATCACACTCACCCAGCCCGACATCACACTCACCCAGTCCGACATCACACTCACCCAGTCCGACATCACACTCACCCAGCCCGACATCACACTCACCCAGCCCAACATCACACTCACCCAGCCCGACATCACACTCACCCAGCCCGACATCACACACACCCAGTCCGACATCACACTCACCCAGCCCTACATCACATTCACCCAGCCCAACATCACACTCACCCAGCCCGACATCACACTCACCCAGTCCGACATCACACTCACCCAGCCCGACATCACACTCACCCAGCCCAACATCACACTCACCCAGTCCCACATCACACTCACCAAGTCCGACATCATACTCACCCAGCCCGACATCACACTCACCCAGTCCGACATCACACTCACCCAGCCCAACATCACACTCACCCAGCCCAACATCACACTCACCCAGTCCCACATCACACTCACCTAGTCCGACATCATACTCACCCAGCCCGACATCACACTCACCCAGTCCGACATCACACTCACCCAGCCCGACATCACACTCACCCAGTCCGACATCACACTCACCCAGCCCGACATCACACTCACCCAGTCCGACATCACACTCACCCAGTCCGACATCACACTCACCCAGCCCGACATCACACTCACCCAGCCCGACATCACACTCACCCAGTCCGACATCACACTCACCCAGTCCGACATCACACTCACCCAGCCCGACATCACACTCACCCAGCCCGACATCACACTCACCCAGTCCGACATCACACTCACCCAGCCCGACATCACACTAACCCCGACATCACACTCACCCAGTCCGACATCACACTCACCCAGCCCGACATCACACTCACCCAGTCCAACATCACACTCACCCAGCCCGACATCACACTCACCCAGTCCGACATCACACTCACCCAGCCCAACATCACACTCACCCAGCCCAACATCACACTCACCCAGTCCACATCACACTCACCTAGTCCGACATCATACTCACCCAGCCCGACATCACACTCACCCAGTCCGACATCACACTCACCCAGCCCGACATCACACTCACCCAGTCCGACATCACACTCACCCAGCCCGACATCACACTCACCCAGTCCGACATCACACTCACCCAGTCCGACATCACACTCACCCAGCCCGACATCACACTCACCCAGCCCGACATCACACTCACCCAGTCCGACATCACACTCACCCAGTCCGACATCACACTCACCCAGCCCGACATCACACTCACCCAGCCCGACATCACACTCACCCAGTCCGACATCACACTCACCCAGCCCGACATCACACTAACCCCGACATCACACTCACCCAGTCCGACATCACACTCACCCAGCCCGACATCACACTCACCCAGTCCAACATCACACTCACCCAGTCCGACATCACACTCACCCAGCCCGACATCACACTCACCCAGAACGACATCACACTCACCCAGTCCGACATCACACTCACCCAGTCCGACATCACACTCACCCAGCCCGACATCACACTCACCCAGTCCAACATCACACTCACCCAGCCCGACATCACACTCACCCAGCCCAACATCACACTCACCCAGCCCGACATCACACTCACCCAGCCCGACATCACACTCACCCAGCCCGACATCACACTCACCCAGCCCGACATCACACTCACCCAGCCCGACATCACACTCACCCAGCCCAACATCACACTCACCCAGCCCGACATCACACTCACCCAGCCCGACATCACACTCACCCAGCCCGACATCACACTCACCCAGTCCGACATCACACTCACCCAGCCCGACATCACACTCACCCAGTCCGACATCACACTCACCCAGTCCGACATCACACTCACCCAGTCCGACATCACACTCACCCAGCCCGACATCACACTCACCCAGTCCGACATCACACTCACCCAGCCCAACATCACACTCACCCAGTCCGACATCACACTGACCCAGTCCGACATCACACTCACCCAGCCCAACATCACACTCACCCAGTCTGACATCACACTCACCCAGCCCGACATCACACTCACCCAGTCCGACATCACACTCACCCAGTCCGACATCACACTCACCCAGTCCGACATCACACTCACCCAGTCCGACATCACACTCACCCAGTCCGACATCACACTCACCCAGTCCGACATCACACTCACCCACCCCAACATCACACTCACCCAGCCCGACATCACACTCACCCAGTCCGACATCACACTCACCCAGCCCGACATCACACTCACCCAGCCCGACATGACACTCACCCAGTCCGACATCACACTCACCCAGCCCGACATCACACTCACCCAGTCCGACATCACACTCACCCAGTCCGACATCACACTCACCCAGCCCGACATCACACTCACCCAGTCCGACATCACACTCACCCAGTCCGACATCACACCCACCCAGTCCGACATCACACTCACCCAGCCCGACATCACACTCACCCAGCCCGACATCACACTCACTCAGCCCGACATCACACTCACCCAGTCCGACATCACACTCACCCAGTCCGACATCACACTCACCCAGCCCGACATCACACTCACCCAGCCCGACATCACACTCACTCAGCCCGACATCACACTCACCCAGCCCGACATCACACTCACCCAGTCCGACATCACACTCACCCAGTCCGACATCACACTCACCCAGTCCTACATCACACTCACCCAGTCCGACATCACACTCACCCAGTCCGGCATCACACTCACCCAGTCCAACATCACACTCACCCAGTCCGACATCGCACTCACCCAGCCCGACATCACACTCACCCAGTCCAACATCACACTCACCCAGTCCGACATCGCACTCACCCAGCCCGACATCACACTCACCCAGCCCGACATCACACTCACCCAGTCCGAAATCGCACTCACGCAGCCCGACATCACACTCACCCAGCCCGACATCACACTCACCCAGCCCGACATCGCACTCACCCAGCCCGACATCGCACTCACCCAGTCCGACATCCCACTCACCCAGTCCGACATCACACTCACCCAGTCCGACATCACACTCACCCAGTCCGACATCACACTCACCCAGCCCGACATCACACTCACCCAGCCCAACATCACACTCACCCAGCCCGACATCGCACTCACCCAGCCTGACATCACACTCACCCAGTCCGACATCACACTCACCCAGTCCGACATCACACTCACCCAGCCCGACATCACACTCACCCAGCCCGACATCACACTCACCCAGCCCGACATCACACTCACCCAGCCCGACATCACACTCACCCAGCCCGACATCACACTCACCCAGTCCCACATCACACTCACCCAGTCCCACATCACACTCACCCAACGCGACATCACACTCACCCAGCCCGACATCACACTCACCCAGCCCGACATCACACTCACCCAGTCCGACATCACACTCACCCAGCCCGACATCACACTCACCCAGTCCGACATCACACTCACCCAGTCCGACATCACACTCACCCAGTCCGACATCACACTCTCCCAGTCCGACATCGCACTCACCCAGCCCGACATCGCACTCACCCAGTCCGACATCACACTCTCCCAGTCCGACATCGCACTCACCCAGTCCGACATCACACTCACCCAGTCCGACATCACACTCACCCAGCCCTACATCACACTCACCCAGCCCGACATCACACTCACCCAGTCCGACATCACACTCACCCAGTCCGACATCACACTCACCCAGCCCTACATCACACTCACCCAGCCCAACATCACACTCACCCAGCCCGACATCACACTCACCCAGCCCAACATCACACTCACTCAGACCGACATCACACTCACCCAGCCCGACATCGCACTCACCCAGTCCGACATCACACTCACCCAGTCCGACATCACACTCACCCAGTCCCACATCACACTCACCCAGTCCAACATCACACTCACCCAGTCCGACAATACACTCACCCAGTCCCACATCACACTCACCCAGCCCAACATCACACTCACCCAGTCCCACATCACACTCATCCAACGCGACATCACACTCACCCAGTCCGACATCACACTCACCCAGCCTGACATCACACTCACCCAGTCCGACATCACACTCACCCAGTCCAACATCACACTCACCCAGTCCGACATCACACTCACCCAGTCCAACATCACACTCACCCAGTCCGACATCACACTCACCCAGTCCGACATCACACTCACCCAGTCCGACATCACACTCACCCAGTCCGACATCACACTCACCCAGTCCGACATCACACTCACCCAGCCCATCACACTCACCCAGCCCAACATCACACTCACCCAGCCCGACATCACACTCACCCAGCCCATCACACTCACCCAGCCCAACATCACACTCACCCAGCCCGACATCACACTCACCCAGCCCGACATCACACTCACCCAGCCCGACATCACACTCACCCAGTCCGACATCACACTCACCCAGCCCGACATCACACTCACCCAGTCCGACATCACACTCACCCAGTCCGACATCACACTCACCCAGTCCGACATCACACTCACCCAGCCCGACATCACACTCACCCAGTCCGACATCACACTCACCCAGCCCAACATCACACTCACCCAGTCCGACATCACACTGACCCAGTCCGACATCACACTCACCCAGCCCAACATCACACTCACCCAGTCTGACATCACACTCACCCAGCCCGACATCACACTCACCCAGTCCGACATCACACTCACCCAGTCCGACATCACACTCACCCAGTCCGACATCACACTCACCCAGTCCGACATCACACTCACCCAGTCCGACATCACACTCACCCAGTCCGACATCACACTCACCCACCCCAACATCACACTCACCCAGCCCGACATCACACTCACCCAGTCCGACATCACACTCACCCAGCCCGACATCACACTCACCCAGCCCGACATGACACTCACCCAGTCCGACATCACACTCACCAGCCCGACATCACACTCACCCAGTCCGACATCACACTCACCCAGTCCGACATCACACTCACCCAGCCCGACATCACACTCACCCAGTCCGACATCGCACTCACCCAGTCCGACATCACACCCACCCAGTCCGACATCACACTCACCCAGCCCGACATCACACTCACCCAGCCCGACATCACACTCACTCAGCCCGACATCACACTCACCCAGTCCGACATCACACTCACCCAGTCCGACATCACACTCACCCAGCCCGACATCACACTCACCCAGCCCGACATCACACTCACTCAGCCCGACATCACACTCACCCAGCCCGACATCACACTCACCCAGTCCGACATCACACTCACCCAGTCCGACATCACACTCACCCAGTCTACATCACACTCACCAGTCCGACATCACACTCACCCAGTCCGGCATCACACTCACCCAGTCCAACATCACACTCACCCAGTCCGACATCGCACTCACCCAGCCCGACATCACACTCACCCAGTCCAACATCACACTCACCCAGTCCGACATCGCACTCACCCAGCCCGACATCACACTCACCCAGCCCGACATCACACTCACCCAGTCCGAAATCGCACTCACCCAGCCCGACATCACACTCACCCAGCCCGACATCACACTCACCCAGCCCGACATCGCACTCACCCAGCCCGACATCGCACTCACCCAGTCCGACATCCCACTCACCCAGTCCGACATCACACTCACCCAGTCCGACATCACACTCACCCAGTCCGACATCACACTCACCCAGCCCGACATCACACTCACCAGCCCAACATCACACTCACCCAGCCCGACATCGCACTCACCCAGCCTGACATCACACTCACCCAGTCCGACATCACACTCACCCAGTCCGACATCACACTCACCCAGCCCGACATCACACTCACCCAGCCCGACATCACACTCACCAGCCCGACATCACACTCACCCAGCCCGACATCACACTCACCCAGCCCGACATCACACTCACCCAGTCCCACATCACACTCACCCAGTCCACATCACACTCACCCAACGCGACATCACACTCACCCAGCCCGACATCACACTCACCCAGCCCGACATCACACTCACCCAGTCCGACATCACACTCACCCAGCCCGACATCACACTCACCCAGTCCGACATCACACTCACCCAGTCCGACATCACACTCACCCAGTCCGACATCACACTCTCCCAGTCCGACATCGCACTCACCCAGCCCGACATCGCACTCACCCAGTCCGACATCACACTCTCCCAGTCCGACATCGCACTCACCCAGTCCGACATCACACTCACCCAGTCCGACATCACACTCACCCAGCCCTACATCACACTCACCCAGCCCGACATCACACTCACCCAGTCCGACATCACACTCACCCAGTCCGACATCACACTCACCCAGCCCTACATCACACTCACCCAGCCCAACATCACACTCACCCAGCCCGACATCACACTCACCCAGCCCAACATCACACTCACTCAGCCCGACATCACACTCACCCAGCCCGACATCGCACTCACCCAGTCCGACATCACACTCACCCAGTCCGACATCACACTCACCCAGTCCCACATCACACTCACCCAGTCCAACATCACACTCACCCAGTCCGACAATACACTCACCCAGTCCCACATCACACTCACCCAGCCCAACATCACACTCACCCAGTCCCACATCACACTCATCCAACGCGACATCACACTCACCCAGTCCGACATCACACTCACCCAGCCTGACATCACACTCACCCAGTCCGACATCACACTCACCCAGTCCACATCACACTCACCCAGTCCGACATCACACTCACCCAGTCCAACATCACACTCACCCAGTCCGACATCACACTCACCCAGTCCGACATCACACTCACCCAGTCCGACATCACACTCACCCAGTCCGACATCACACACATCACACTCACCCAGTCCGACATCACACTCACCCAGCCCATCACACTCACCCAGCCCAACATCACACTCACCCAGCCCGACATCACACTCACCCAGCCCATCACACTCACCCAGCCCAACATCACACTCACCCAGCCCGACATCACACTCACCCAGTCCCACATCACACTCACCCAGTCCAACATCACTCACCCAGTCCAACATCACACTCACCCAGCCCGACATCACACTCATCCAGTTCGACATCACACTCACCCAGTCCAACATCACACTCACCCAGCCCAACATCACACTCACCCAGCCCAACATCACACTCACCCAGCCCGACATCACACTCACCCAGCCCGACATCACACTCACCCAGCCCGACATCACACTCACCCAGTCCCACATCACACTCACCTAGTCCGACATCATACTCACCCAGCCCGACATCACACTCACCCAGTCCGACATCACACTCACCCAGCCCAACATCACACTCACCCAGCCCAACATCACACTCACCCAGCCCAACATCACACTCACCCAGCCCAACATCACACTCACCCAGTCCCACATCACACTCACCTAGTCCGACATCATACTCACCCAGCCCAACATCACACTCACCCAGCCCAACATCACACTCACCCAGTCCCACATCACACTCACCTAGTCCGACATCATACTCACCCAGCCCGACATCACACTCACCCAGTCCGACATCACACTCACCCAGCCCGACATCACACTCACCCAGTCCGACATCACACTCACCCAGCCCGACATCACACTCACCCAGTCCGACATCACACTCACCCAGTCCGACATCACACTCACCCAGCCCGACATCACACTCACCCAGCCCGACATCACACTCACCCAGTCCGACATCACACTCACCCAGTCCGACATCACACTCACCCAGCCCGACATCACACTCACCCAGCCCGACATCACACTCACCCAGTCCGACATCACACTCACCCAGCCCGACATCACACTAACCCCGACATCACACTCACCCAGTCCGACATCACACTCACCCAGCCCGACATCACACTCACCCAGTCCAACATCACACTCACCCAGTCCGACATCACACTCACCCAGCCCGACATCACACTCACCCAGTCCGACATCACACTCACCCAGTCCGACATCACACTCACCCAGTCCGACATCACACTCACCCAGCCCGACATCACACTCACCCAGTCCAACATCACACTCACCCAGCCCGACATCACACTCACCCAGCCCAACATCACACTCACCCAGCCCGACATCACACTCACCCAGCCCGACATCACACTCACCCAGCCCGACATCACACTCACCCAGTCCGACATCACACTCACCCAGCCCGACATCACACTCACCCAGTACGACATCACACTCACCCAGTCCGACATCACACTCACCCAGTCCGACATCACACTCACCCAGCCCGACATCACACTCACCCAGTCCGACATCACACTCACCCAGCCCAACATCACACTCACCCAGTCCAACATCACACTCACCCAGTCCGACATCACACTGACCCAGTCCGACATCACACTCACCCAGCCCAACATCACACTCACCCAGTCTGACATCACACTCACCCAGCCCGACATCACACTCACCCAGTCCGACATCACACTCACCCAGTCCGACATCACACTCACCCAGTCCGACATCACACTCACCCAGTCCGACATCACACTCACCCAGTCCGACATCACACTCACCCAGTCCGACATCACACTCACCCACCCCGACATCACACTCACCCAGCCCGACATCACACTCACCCAGTCCGACATCACACTCACCCAGCCCGACATCACACTCACCCAGCCCGACATCACACTCACCCAGTCCGACATCACACTCACCCAGCCCGACATCACACTCACCCAGTCCGACATCACACTCACCCAGTCCGACATCACACTCACCCAGCCCGACATCACACTCACCCAGCCCGACATCACACTCACCCAGCCCGACATCACACTCACCCAGTCCGACATCACACTCACCCAGTCCGACATCACACTCACCCAGTCCGACATCACACTCTCCCAGTCCGACATCGCACTCACCCAGCCCGACATCACACTCACCCAGTCCGACATCACACTCTCCCAGTCCGACATCGCACTCACCCAGTCCGACATCACACTCACCCAGTCCGACATCACACTCACCCAGCCCGACATCACACTCACCCAGTCCGACATCACACTCACCCAGTCCGACATCACACCCACCCAGTCCGACATCACACTCACCCAGCCCGACATCACACTCACCCAGCCCGACATCACACTCACTCAGCCCGACATCACACTCACCCAGTCCGACATCACACTCACCCAGTCCGACATCACACTCACCCAGCCCGACATCACACTCACCCAGCCCGACATCACACTCACTCAGCCCGACATCACACTCACCCAGCCCGACATCACACTCACCCAGTCCGACATCACACTCACCCAGTCCGACATCACACTCACCCAGTCCTACATCACACTCACCCAGTCCGACATCACACTCACCCAGTCCGACATCACACTCACCCAGTCCGGCATCACACTCACCCAGTCCAACATCACACTCACCCAGTCCGACATCGCACTCACCCAGCCCGACATCACACTCACCCAGTCCAACATCACACTCACCCAGTCCGACATCGCACTCACCCAGCCCGACATCACACTCACCCAGCCCGACATCACACTCACCCAGTCCGAAATCGCACTCACCCAGCCCGACATCACACTCACCCAGCCCGACATCACACTCACCCAGCCCGACATCGCACTCACCCAGCCCGACATCGCACTCACCCAGTCCGACATCACACTCACCCAGTCCGACATCACACTCACCCAGTCCGACATCACACTCACCCAGCCCGACATCACACTCACCCAGCCCAACATCACACTCACCCAGCCCGACATCGCACTCACCCAGCCTGACATCGCACTCACCCAGTCCGACATCACACTCACCCAGTCCGACATCACACTCACCCAGCCCGACATCACACTCACCCAGCCCGACATCACACTCACCCAGCCCGACATCACACTCACCCAGCCCGACATCACACTCACCCAGCCCGACATCACACTCACCCAGTCCCACATCACACTCACCCAGTCCCACATCACACTCACCCAACGCGACATCACACTCACCCAGCCCGACATCACACTCACCCAGCCCGACATCACACTCACCCAGCCCGACATCACACTCACCCAGTCCGACATCACACTCACCCAGCCCGACATCACACTCACCCAGTCCGACATCACACTCACCCAGTCCGACATCACACTCACCCAGTCCGACATCACACTCTCCCAGTCCGACATCGCACTCACCCAGCCCGACATCACACTCACCCAGTCCGACATCACACTCACCCAGTCCGACATTACACTCACCCAGTCCCACATCACACTCACCCAGCCCAACATCACACTCACCCAGTCCCACATCACACTCACCCAACGCGACATCACACTCACCCAGTCCGACATCACACTCACCCAGCCTGACATCACACTCACCCAGTCCGACATCACACTCACCCAGTCCAACATCACACTCACCCAGTCCGACATCACACTCACCCAGTCCAACATCACACTCACCCAGTCCGACATCACACTCACCCAGTCCGACATCACACTCACCCAGTCCGACATCACACTCACCCAGTCCGACATCACACTCACCCAGTCCGACATCACACTCACCCAGCCCATCACACTCACCCAGCCCAACATCACACTCACCCAGCCCGACATCACACTCACCCAGCCCATCACACTCACCCAGCCCAACATCACACTCACCCAGCCCGACATCACACTCACCCAGTCCCACATCACACTCACCCAGTCCAACATCACTCACCCAGTCCAACATCACACTCACCCAGCCCGACATCACACTCACCCAGTTCGACATCACACTCACCCAGTCCAACATCACACTAACCCAGCCCAACATCACACTCACCCAGCCCAACATCACACTCACCCAGCCCGACATCACACTCACCCAGCCCGACATCACACTCACCCAGCCCGACATCACACTCACCCAGTCCCACATCACACTCACCTAGTCCGACATCATACTCACCCAGCCCGACATCACACTCACACAGTCCGACATCACACTCACCCAGCCCAACATCACACTCACCCAGCCCAACATCACACTCACCCAGCCCAACATCACACTCACCCAGCCCAACATCACACTCACCCAGTCCCACATCACACTCACCTAGTCCGACATCATACTCACCCAGCCCAACATCACACTCACCCAGCCCAACATCACACTCACCCAGTCCCACATCACACTCACCTAGTCCGACATCATACTCACCCAGCCCGACATCACACTCACCCAGTCCGACATCACACTCACCCAGCCCGACATCACACTCACCCAGTCCGACATCACACTCACCCAGCCCGACATCACACTCACCCAGTCCGACATCACACTCACCCAGTCCGACATCACACTCACCCAGCCCGACATCACACTCACCCAGCCCGACATCACACTCACCCAGTCCGACATCACACTCACCCAGTCCGACATCACACTCACCCAGCCCGACATCACACTCACCCAGCCCGACATCACACTCACCCAGTCCGACATCACACTCACCCAGCCCGACATCACACTAACCCCGACATCACACTCACCCAGTCCGACATCACACTCACCCAGCCCGACATCACACTCACCCAGTCCAACATCACACTCACCCAGTCCGACATCACACTCACCCAGCCCGACATCACACTCACCCAGTCCGACATCACACTCACCCAGTCCGACATCACACTCACCCAGTCCGACATCACACTCACCCAGCCCGACATCACACTCACCCAGTCCAACATCACACTCACCCAGCCCGACATCACACTCACCCAGCCCAACATCACACTCACCCAGCCCGACATCACACTCACCCAGCCCGACATCACACTCACCCAGCCCGACATCACACTCACCCAGTCCGACATCACACTCACCCAGTCCGACATCACACTCACCCAGTCCGACATCACACTCACCCAGCCCGACATCACACTCACCCAGTCCGACATCACACTCACCCAGCCCGACATCACACTCACCCAGTCCAACATCACACTCACCCAGTCCGACATCACACTGACCCAGTCCGACATCACACTCACCCAGCCCAACATCACACTCACCCAGTCTGACATCACACTCACCCAGCCCGACATCACACTCACCCAGTCCGACATCACACTCACCCAGTCCGACATCACACTCACCCAGTCCGACATCACACTCACCCAGTCCGACATCACACTCACCCAGTCCGACATCACACTCACCCAGTCCGACATCACACTCACCCACCCCGACATCACACTCACCCAGCCCGACATCACACTCACCCAGTCCGACATCACACTCACCCAGCCCGACATCACACTCACCCAGCCCGACATCACACTCACCCAGTCCGACATCACACTCACCCAGCCCGACATCACACTCACCCAGTCCGACATCACACTCACCCAGTCCGACATCACACTCACCCAGCCCGACATCACACTCACCCAGCCCGACATCACACTCACCCAGTCCGACATCACACCCACCCAGTCCGACATCACACTCACCCAGCCCGACATCACACTCACCCAGCCCGACATCACACTCACCCAGCCCGACATCACACTCACCCAGCCCGACATCACACTCACCCAGTCCGACATCACACCCACCCAGTCCGACATCACACTCACCCAGTCCGACATCACACTCACCCAGTCCGACATCACACCCACCCAGTCCGACATCACACTCACCCAGCCCGACATCACACTCACCCAGTCCGACATCACACCCACCCAGTCCGACATCACACTCACCCAGTCCGACATCACACTCACCCAGCCCGACATCACACTCACTCAGCCCGACATCACACTCACCCAGCCCGACATCACACTCACCCAGTCCGACATCACACTCACCCAGTCCGGCATCACACTCACCCAGTCCAACATCACACTCACCCAGTCCGACATCGCACTCACCCAGCCCGACATCACACTCACCCAGTCCAACATCACACTCACCCAGTCCGACATCGCACTCACCCAGCCCGACATCACACTCACCCAGCCCGACATCACACTCACCCAGTCCGAAATCGCACTCACCCAGCCCGACATCACACTCACCCAGCCCGACATCACACTCACCCAGCCCGACATCGCACTCACCCAGCCCGACATCGCACTCACCAAGTCCGACATCACACTCACCCAGTCCGACATCACACTCACCCAGTCCGACATCACACTCACCCAGTCCGACATCACACTCACCCAGCCCGACATCACACTCACCCAGCCCAACATCACACTCACCCAGCCCGACATCGCACTCACCCAGCCTGACATCACACTCACCCAGTCCGACATCACACTCACCCAGCCTGACATCACACTCACCCAGCCCGACATCACACTCACCCAGCCCGACATCACACTCACCCAGCCCGACATCACACTCACCCAGCCCGACATCACACTCACCCAGTCCCACATCACACTCACCCAGTCCCACATCACACTCACCCAACGCGACATCACACTCACCCAGCCCGACATCACACTCACCCAGCCCGACATCACACTCACCCAGTCCGACATCACACTCACCCAGCCCGACATCACACTCACCCAGTCCGACATCACACTCACCCAGTCCGACATCACACTCACCCAGTCCGACATCACACTCTCCCAGTCCGACATCGCACTCACCCAGCCCGACATCACACTCACCCAGTCCGACATCACACTCTCCCAGTCCGACATCGCACTCACCCAGTCCGACATCACACTCACCCAGTCCGACATCACACTCACCCAGCCCTACATCACACTCACCCAGCCCGACATCACACTCACCCAGTCCGACATCACACTCACCCAGTCCGACATCACACTCACCCAGCCCTACATCGCACTCACCCAGCCCAACATCACACTCACCCAGCCCGACATCACACTCACCCAGCCCAACATCACACTCACTCAGCCCGACATCACACTCACCCAGCCCGACATCGCACTCACCCAGTCCGACATCACACTCACCCAGTCCGACATCACACTCACCCAGTCCCACATCACACTCACCCAGTCCAACATCACACTCACCCAGTCCGACATTACACTCACCCAGTCCCACATCACACTCACCCAGCCCAACATCACACTCACCCAGTCCCACATCACACTCACCCAACGCGACATCACACTCACCCAGTCCGACATCACACTCACCCAGCCTGACATCACACTCACCCAGTCCCACATCACACTCACCCAGTCCAACATCACTCACCCAGTCCAACATCACACTCACCCAGCCCGACATCACACTCACCCAGTTCGACATCACACTCACCCAGTCCAACATCACACTCACCCAGCCCAACATCACACTCACCCAGCCCAACATCACACTCACCCAGCCCGACATCACACTCACCCAGCCCGACATCACACTCACCCAGCCCGACATCACACTCACCCAGCCCGACATCACACTCACCCAGCCCGACATCACACTCACCCAGCCCGACATCACACTCACCCAGCCCGACATCACAGTCACCCAGCCCGACATCACACTCACCCAGTCCGACATCACACTCACCCAGTCCAACATCACACTCACCCAGCCCAACATCACACTCACCCAGCCCAACATCACACTCACCCAGCCCGACATCACACTCACCCAGCCCGACATCACACTCACCCAGTCCGACATCACACTCACCCAGCCCTACATCACACTCACCCAGCCCAACATCACACTCACCCAGCCCGACATCACACTCACCCAGTCCGACATCACACTCACCCAGCCCAACATCACACTCACCCAGCCCAACATCACACTCACCCAGTCCCACATCACACTCACCTAGTCCGACATCATACTCACCCAGCCCGACATCACACTCACCCAGTCCGACATCACACTCACCCAGCCCAACATCACACTCACCCAGCCCAACATCACACTCACCCAGTCCCACATCACACTCACCTAGTCCGACATCATACTCACCCAGCCCGACATCACACTCACCCAGTCCGACATCACACTCACCCAGCCCGACATCACACTCACCCAGTCCGACATCACACTCACCCAGCCCGACATCACACTCACCCAGTCCGACATCACACTCACCCAGTCCGACATCACACTCACCCAGCCCGACATCACACTCACCCAGCCCGACATCACACTCACCCAGTCCGACATCACACTCACCCAGTCCGACATCACACTCACCCAGCCCGACATCACACTCACCCAGCCCGACATCACACTCACCCAGTCCGACATCACACTCACCCAGCCCGACATCACACTAACCCCGACATCACACTCACCCAGTCCGACATCACACTCACCCAGCCCGACATCACACTCACCCAGTCCAACATCACACTCACCCAGTCCGACATCACACTCACCCAGCCCGACATCACACTCACCCAGTCCGACATCACACTCACCCAGTCCGACATCACACTCACCCAGTCCGACATCACACTCACCCAGCCCGACATCACACTCACCCAGTCCAACATCACACTCACCCAGCCCGACATCACACTCACCCAGCCCGACATCACACTCACCCAGCCCGACATCACACTCACCCAGCCCGACATCACACTCACCCAGCCCGACATCACACTCACCCAGTCCGACATCACACTCACCCAGCGCGACATCACACTCACCCAGTCCGACATCACACTCACCCAGTCCGACATCACACTCACCCAGTCCGACATCACACTCACCCAGCCCGACATCACACTCACCCAGCCCGACATCACACTCACCCAGTCCGACATCACACTCACCCAGCCCAACATCACACTCACCCAGTCCAACATCACACTCACCCAGTCCGACATCACACTGACCCAGTCCGACATCACACTCACCCAGCCCGACATCACACTCACCCAGTCTGACATCACACTCACCCAGCCCGACATCACACTCACCCAGTCCGACATCACACTCACCCAGTCCGACATCACACTCACCCAGTCCGACATCACACTCACCCAGTCCGACATCACACTCACCCAGTCCGACATCACACTCACCCAGTCCAACATCACACTCACCCAGCCCGACATCACACTCACCCAGTTCGACATCACACTCACCCAGTCCAACATCACACTCACCCAGCCCAACATCACACTCACCCAGCCCAACATCACACTCACCCAGCCCGACATCACACTCACCCAGCCCGACATCACACTCACCCAGCCCGACATCACACTCACCCAGTCCCACATCACACTCACCTAGTCCGACATCATACTCACCCAGCCCGACATCACACTCACCCAGTCCGACATCACACTCACCCAGCCCAACATCACACTCACCCAGCCCAACATCACACTCACCCAGCCCAACATCACACTCACCCAGCCCAACATCACACTCACCCAGTCCCACATCACACTCACCTAGTCCGACATCATACTCACCCAGCCCAACATCACACTCACCCAGCCCAACATCACACTCACCCCAGTCCCACATCACACTCACCTAGTCCGACATCATACTCACCCAGCCCGACATCACACTCACCCAGTCCGACATCACACTCACCCAGCCCGACATCACACTCACCCAGTCCGACATCACACTCACCCAGCCCGACATCACACTCACCCAGTCCGACATCACACTCACCCAGTCCGACATCACACTCACCCAGCCCGACATCACACTCACCCAGCCCGACATCACACTCACCCAGTCCGACATCACACTCACCCAGTCCGACATCACACTCACCCAGCCCGACATCACACTCACCCAGCCCGACATCACACTCACCCAGTCCGACATCACACTCACCCAGCCCGACATCACACTAACCCCGACATCACACTCACCCAGTCCGACATCACACTCACCCAGCCCGACATCACACTCACCCAGTCCAACATCACACTCACCCAGTCCGACATCACACTCACCCAGCCCGACATCACACTCACCCAGTCCGACATCACACTCACCCAGTCCGACATCACACTCACCCAGTCCGACATCACACTCACCCAGCCCGACATCACACTCACCCAGTCCAACATCACACTCACCCAGCCCGACATCACACTCACCCAGCCCAACATCACACTCACCCAGCCCGACATCACACTCACCCAGCCCGACATCACACTCACCCAGCCCGACATCACACTCACCCAGTCCGACATCACACTCACCCAGCCCGACATCACACTCACCCAGTACGACATCACACTCACCCAGTCCGACATCACACTCACCCAGTCCGACATCACACTCACCCAGCCCGACATCACACTCACCCAGTCCCGACATCACACTCACCCAGCCCAACATCACACTCACCCAGTCCAACATCACACTCACCCAGTCCGACATCACACTCGACCCAGTCCCGACATCACACTCACCCAGCCCAACATCACACTCACCCAGTCTGACATCACACTCACCCAGCCCGACATCACACTCACCCAGTCCGACATCACACTCACCCAGTCCCGACATCACACTCACCCAGTCCGACATCACACTCACCCAGTCCGACATCACACTCACCCAGTCCGACATCACACTCACCCAGTCCGACATCACACTCACCCACCCCGACATCACACTCACCCAGCCCGACATCACACTCACCCAGTCCGACATCACACTCACCCAGCCCGACATCACACTCACCCAGCCCGACATCACACTCACCCAGTCCGACATCACAACTCACCCAGCCCGACATCACACTCACCCAGTCCGACATCACACTCACACCCAGTCCGACATCACACTCACCCAGCCCGACATCACACTCACCCAGCCCGACATCACACTCACCCAGCACACTCACCCAGTCCGACATCACACTCACCCAGTCCGACATCACACTCTCCCAGTCCGACATCGCACTCACCCAGCCCGACATCACACTCACCCAGTCCGACATCACACTCTCCCAGTCCGACATCGCACTCACCCAGTCCGACATCACACTCACCCAGTCCGACATCACACTCACCCAGCCCGACATCACACTCACCCAGTCCGACATCACACTCACCCAGTCCGACATCACACCCACCCAGTCCGACATCACACTCACCCAGCCCGACATCACACTCACCCAGCCCGACATCACACTCACTCAGCCCGACATCACACTCACCCAGTCCGACATCACACTCACCCAGTCCGACATCACACTCACCCAGCCCGACATCACACTCACCCAGCCCGACATCACACTCACTCAGCCCGACATCACACTCACCCAGCCCGACATCACACTCACCCAGTCCGACATCACACTCACCCAGTCCGACATCACACTCACCCAGTCCTACATCACACTCACCCAGTCCGACATCACACTCACCCAGTCCGACATCACACTCACCCAGTCCGGCATCACACTCACCCAGTCCAACATCACACTCACCCAGTCCGACATCGCACTCACCCAGCCCGACATCACACTCACCCAGTCCAACATCACACTCACCCAGTCCGACATCGCACTCACCCAGCCCGACATCACACTCACCCAGCCCGACATCACACTCACCCAGTCCGAAATCGCACTCACCCAGCCCGACATCACACTCACCCAGCCCGACATCACACTCACCCAGCCCGACATCGCACTCACCCAGCCCGACATCGCACTCACCCAGTCCGACATCGCACTCACCCAGTCCGACATCACACTCACCCAGTCCGACATCACACTCACCCAGTCCGACATCACACTCACCCAGCCCGACATCACACTCACCCAGCCCGACATCACACTCACCCAGCCCGACATCGCACTCACCCAGCCTGACATCGCACTCACCCAGTCCGACATCACACTCACCCAGTCCGACATCACACTCACCCAGCCCGACATCACACTCACCCAGCCCGACATCACACTCACCCAGCCCGACATCACACTCACCCAGCCCGACATCACACTCACCCAGCCCGACATCACACTCACCCAGTCCCACATCACACTCACCCAGTCCCACATCACACTCACCCAACGCGACATCACACTCACCCAGCCCGACATCACACTCACCCAGCCCGACATCACACTCACCCAGCCCGACATCACACTCACCCAGTCCGACATCACACTCACCCAGCCCGACATCACACTCACCCAGTCCGACATCACACTCACCCAGTCCGACATCACACTCACCCAGTCCGACATCACACTCTCCCAGTCCGACATCGCACTCACCCAGCCCGACATCACACTCACCCAGTCCGACATCACACTCACCCAGTCCGACATTACACTCACCCAGTCCCACATCACACTCACCCAGCCCAACATCACACTCACCCAGTCCCACATCACACTCACCCAACGCGACATCACACTCACCCAGTCCGACATCACACTCACCCAGCCTGACATCACACTCACCCAGTCCGACATCACACTCACCCAGTCCAACATCACACTCACCCAGTCCGACATCACACTCACCCAGTCCAACATCACACTCACCCAGTCCGACATCACACTCACCCAGTCCGACATCACACTCACCCAGTCCGACATCACACTCACCCAGTCCGACATCACACTCACCCAGTCCGACATCACACTCACCCAGCCCATCACACTCACCCAGCCCAACATCACACTCACCCAGCCCGACATCACACTCACCCAGCCCATCACACTCACCCAGCCCAACATCACACTCACCCAGCCCGACATCACACTCACCCAGTCCCACATCACACTCACCCAGTCCAACATCACTCACCCAGTCCAACATCACACTCACCCAGCCCGACATCACACTCACCCAGTTCGACATCACACTCACCCAGTCCAACATCACACTAACCCAGCCCAACATCACACTCACCCAGCCCAACATCACACTCACCCAGCCCGACATCACACTCACCCAGCCCGACATCACACTCACCCAGCCCGACATCACACTCACCCAGTCCCACATCACACTCACCTAGTCCGACATCATACTCACCCAGCCCGACATCACACTCACACAGTCCGACATCACACTCACCCAGCCCAACATCACACTCACCCAGCCCAACATCACACTCACCCAGCCCAACATCACACTCACCCAGCCCAACATCACACTCACCCAGTCCCACATCACACTCACCTAGTCCGACATCATACTCACCCAGCCCAACATCACACTCACCCAGCCCAACATCACACTCACCCAGTCCCACATCACACTCACCTAGTCCGACATCATACTCACCCAGCCCGACATCACACTCACCCAGTCCGACATCACACTCACCCAGCCCGACATCACACTCACCCAGTCCGACATCACACTCACCCAGCCCGACATCACACTCACCCAGTCCGACATCACACTCACCCAGTCCGACATCACACTCACCCAGCCCGACATCACACTCACCCAGCCCGACATCACACTCACCCAGTCCGACATCACACTCACCCAGTCCGACATCACACTCACCCAGCCCGACATCACACTCACCCAGCCCGACATCACACTCACCCAGTCCGACATCACACTCACCCAGCCCGACATCACACTAACCCCGACATCACACTCACCCAGTCCGACATCACACTCACCCAGCCCGACATCACACTCACCCAGTCCAACATCACACTCACCCAGTCCGACATCACACTCACCCAGCCCGACATCACACTCACCCAGTCCGACATCACACTCACCCAGTCCGACATCACACTCACCCAGTCCGACATCACACTCACCCAGCCCGACATCACACTCACCCAGTCCAACATCACACTCACCCAGCCCGACATCACACTCACCCAGCCCAACATCACACTCACCCAGCCCGACATCACACTCACCCAGCCCGACATCACACTCACCCAGCCCGACATCACACTCACCCAGTCCGACATCACACTCACCCAGTCCGACATCACACTCACCCAGTCCGACATCACACTCACCCAGCCCGACATCACACTCACCCAGTCCGACATCACACTCACCCAGCCCGACATCACACTCACCCAGTCCAACATCACACTCACCCAGTCCGACATCACACTGACCCAGTCCGACATCACACTCACCCAGCCCAACATCACACTCACCCAGTCTGACATCACACTCACCCAGCCCGACATCACACTCACCCAGTCCGACATCACACTCACCCAGTCCGACATCACACTCACCCAGTCCGACATCACACTCACCCAGTCCGACATCACACTCACCCAGTCCGACATCACACTCACCCAGTCCGACATCACACTCACCCACCCCGACATCACACTCACCCAGCCCGACATCACACTCACCCAGTCCGACATCACACTCACCCAGCCCGACATCACACTCACCCAGCCCGACATCACACTCACCCAGTCCGACATCACACTCACCCAGCCCGACATCACACTCACCCAGTCCGACATCACACTCACCCAGTCCGACATCACACTCACCCAGCCCGACATCACACTCACCCAGCCCGACATCACACTCACCCAGTCCGACATCACACCCACCCAGTCCGACATCACACTCACCCAGCCCGACATCACACTCACCCAGCCCGACATCACACTCACCCAGCCCGACATCACACTCACCCAGCCCGACATCACACTCACCCAGTCCGACATCACACCCACCCAGTCCGACATCACACTCACCCAGTCCGACATCACACTCACCCAGTCCGACATCACACCCACCCAGTCCGACATCACACTCACCCAGCCCGACATCACACTCACCCAGTCCGACATCACACCCACCCAGTCCGACATCACACTCACCCAGTCCGACATCACACTCACCCAGCCCGACATCACACTCACTCAGCCCGACATCACACTCACCCAGCCCGACATCACACTCACCCAGTCCGACATCACACTCACCCAGTCCGGCATCACACTCACCCAGTCCAACATCACACTCACCCAGTCCGACATCGCACTCACCCAGCCCGACATCACACTCACCCAGTCCAACATCACACTCACCCAGTCCGACATCGCACTCACCCAGCCCGACATCACACTCACCCAGCCCGACATCACACTCACCCAGTCCGAAATCGCACTCACCCAGCCCGACATCACACTCACCCAGCCCGACATCACACTCACCCAGCCCGACATCGCACTCACCCAGCCCGACATCGCACTCACCAAGTCCGACATCACACTCACCCAGTCCGACATCACACTCACCCAGTCCGACATCACACTCACCCAGTCCGACATCACACTCACCCAGCCCGACATCACACTCACCCAGCCCAACATCACACTCACCCAGCCCGACATCGCACTCACCCAGCCTGACATCACACTCACCCAGTCCGACATCACACTCACCCAGCCTGACATCACACTCACCCAGCCCGACATCACACTCACCCAGCCCGACATCACACTCACCCAGCCCGACATCACACTCACCCAGCCCGACATCACACTCACCCAGTCCCACATCACACTCACCCAGTCCCACATCACACTCACCCAACGCGACATCACACTCACCCAGCCCGACATCACACTCACCCAGCCCGACATCACACTCACCCAGTCCGACATCACACTCACCCAGCCCGACATCACACTCACCCAGTCCGACATCACACTCACCCAGTCCGACATCACACTCACCCAGTCCGACATCACACTCTCCCAGTCCGACATCGCACTCACCCAGCCCGACATCACACTCACCCAGTCCGACATCACACTCTCCCAGTCCGACATCGCACTCACCCAGTCCGACATCACACTCACCCAGTCCGACATCACACTCACCCAGCCCTACATCACACTCACCCAGCCCGACATCACACTCACCCAGTCCGACATCACACTCACCCAGTCCGACATCACACTCACCCAGCCCTACATCGCACTCACCCAGCCCAACATCACACTCACCCAGCCCGACATCACACTCACCCAGCCCAACATCACACTCACTCAGCCCGACATCACACTCACCCAGCCCGACATCGCACTCACCCAGTCCGACATCACACTCACCCAGTCCGACATCACACTCACCCAGTCCCACATCACACTCACCCAGTCCAACATCACACTCACCCAGTCCGACATTACACTCACCCAGTCCCACATCACACTCACCCAGCCCAACATCACACTCACCCAGTCCCACATCACACTCACCCAACGCGACATCACACTCACCCAGTCCGACATCACACTCACCCAGCCTGACATCACACTCACCCAGTCCCACATCACACTCACCCAGTCCAACATCACTCACCCAGTCCAACATCACACTCACCCAGCCCGACATCACACTCACCCAGTTCGACATCACACTCACCCAGTCCAACATCACACTCACCCAGCCCAACATCACA
>NC_140987.1:3476136-3500354 GCF_052327205.1 Somniosus microcephalus | reverse complement strand
CCCTCCCTCCCCCACTTCAACCCTCTCCCCATCCCACCTCACCCCTCCCCCCCACCTCACCCCCCTCCCTCCCTCCCCCATCCCCACCTCACCCCCCTCCCCATCCCACCTCACTCCTCCCTCCCCACCCCATCCCACCTCACCCCCTCCCCACCTCACCCCCTCCCCACCCCCTCCCTCCCCACTTCACACCCCCTCCCCCATCCCACCTCACCCCCTCCCCTCCCTCCCCATCCCACCTCACTCCCTCCCCATCCCACCTCACCCCCTCCCCATCCCACCTCACTCCTCCCTCCCCACCCCCCTCCCCACACCCTCCCCATCCCACCTCACCCCCTCCCCCACCTCACCCCCTCACTCTCTCCCCATCCCACCACACCCCCTCCCCACCTAATCCCCCCCTCCCCAACTCACCCCCTCCACTCCCAACCTCACCCCCTTCCTCGCCACCCCCCTCCCCTTCCCAGTCTGACCCATGGTCTGAGCCACTCCCCGATACTTACCTCGATGTAGCTGGCATTGATGAATCCATCGGCCGCATGTTTGCCGCTTGTCAGCACGACCCGGCAGTAATCATCTGATCAAAGGCAGGAAACCAAACATCAAGGAAAAGGAGAGGCCATTCAACCTCTCAAAATCATCATTCTACAACCTCAACTCACCCAGTCCGACATCATACTCACCCAGTCAGACATCACAATCACCCAGCCCGACATCACACTCACCCAGTCCGACATCACACTCACCCAGTCCGACATCACACTCACCCAGTCCGACATCACACTCACCCAGTCCGACATCACAATCACCCAGCCCGACATCACACTCACCCAGTCCGACATCACACTCACCCAGCCCGACATCACACTCACCCAGTCCGACATCACACTCACCCAGCCCAACATCACACTCACCCAGTCCGACATCACACTCAACCAGCCCGACATCACACTCACCCAGTCCGACATCACACTCACCCAGTCCGACATCACACCCACCCAGCCCGACATCACACCCACCCAGCCCGACATCACACTCACCCAGTCCGACATCACACCCACCCAGCCCGACATCACACTCACCCAGTCCGACATCACACCCACCCAGCCCGACATCACACCCACCCAGCCCGACATCACACTCACCCAGCCCGACATCACACTCACCCAGCCCGACATCACACTCACCCAGCCCGACATCACACTCACCCAGCCCGACATCACACTCACCCAGCCCGACATCACACTCACCCAGCCCGACATCACACTCACCCAACCCGACATCACACTCACCCAGTCCGACATCACACTCACCCAGTCCGACATCACACTCACCCAGCCCGACATCACACTCACCCAGCCCGACATCACACTCACCCAGCCCGACATCACACTCACCCAGCCCGACATCACACTCACCCAGTCCCACATCACACTCACCCAGTCCGACATCACACTCACCCAGTCCCACATCACACTCACCCAACGCGACATCACACTCACCCAGCCCGACATCACACTCACCCAGCCCGACATCACACTCACCCAGTCCGACATCACACTCACCCAGCCCGACATCACACTCACCAGTCCGACATCACACTCACCCAGTCCGACATCACACTCACCCAGTCCGACATCACACTCTCCCAGTCCGACATCGCACTCACCCAGCCCGACATCACACTCACCCAGTCCGACATCACACTCTCCCAGTCCGACATCGCACTCACCCAGTCCGACATCACACTCACCCAGTCCGACATCAAAACTCACCCAGCCCTACATCACACTCACCCAGCCCGACATCACACTCACCCAGTCCGACATCACACTCACCCAGTCCGACATCACACTCACCCAGCCCTACATCACACTCACCCAGCCCAACATCACACTCACCCAGCCCGACATCACACTCACCCAGCCCAACATCACACTCACTCAGCCCGACATCACACTCACCCAGCCCGACATCGCACTCACCAGTCCGACATCACACTCACCCAGTCCGACATCACACTCACCCAGTCCCACATCACACTCACCCAGTCCAACATCACACTCACCCAGTCCGACATTACACTCACCCAGTCCCACATCACACTCACCCAGCCCAACATCACACTCACCCAGTCCCACATCACACTCACCCAACGCGACATCACACTCACCCAGTCCGACATCACACTCACCCAGCCCGACATCACACTCACCCAGTCCGACATCACACTCACCCAGCCCGACATCACACTCACCCAGTCCGACATCACACTCACCCAGTCCTACATCACACTCACCCAGTCCGACATCACACTCACCCAGTCCGACATCACACTCACCCAGTCCGACATCACACTCACCCAGTCCGACATCACACTCACCCAGTCCGACATCACACTCACCCAGCCCATCACACTCACCCAGCCCAACATCACACTCACCCAGCCCGACATCACACTCACCCAGCGATCACACTCACCCAGCCCAACATCACACTCACCCAGCCCGACATCACACTCACCCAGTCCCACATCACACTCACCCAGTCCAACATCACTCACCCAGTCCAACATCACACTCACCCAGCCCGACATCACACTCACCCAGTCCGACATCACACTCACCCAGTCCAACATCACACTCACCCAGCCCGACATCACACTCACCCAGCCCAACATCACACTCACCCAGCCCGACATCACACTCACCCAGCCCGACATCACACTCACCCAGCCCGACATCACACTCACCCAGCCCGACATCACACTCACCCAGCCCGACATCACACTCACCCAGCCCGACATCACACTCACCCAGCCCGACATCACACTCACCCAGCCCGACATCACACTCACCCAACCCGACATCACACTCACCCAGTCCGACATCACACTCACCCAGCCCTACATCACACTCACCCAGCCCAACATCACACTCACCCAGCCCGACATCACACTCACCCAGTCCGACATCACACTCACCCAGCCCGACATCACACTCACCCAGCCCGACATCACACTCACCCAGTCCCACATCACACTCACCTAGTCCGACATCATACTCACCCAGCCCGACATCACACTCACCCAGTCCGACATCACACTCACCCAGCCCAACATCACACTCACCCAGCCCAACATCACACTCACCCAGTCCCACAGCACACTCACCTAGTCCGACATCATACTCACCCAGCCCGACATCACACTCACCCAGTCCGACATCACACTCACCCAGCCCGACATCACACTCACCCAGTCCGACATCACACTCACCCAGCCCGACATCACACTCACCCAGTCCGACATCACACTCACCCAGTCCGACATCACACTCACCCAGCCCGACATCACACTCACCCAGCCCGACATCACACTCACCCAGTCCGACATCACACTCACCCAGTCCGACATCACACTCACCCAGCCCGACATCACACTCACCCAGCCCGACATCACACTCACCCAGTCCGACATCACACTCACCCAGCCCGACATCACACTAACCCCGACATCACACTCACCCAGTCCAACATCACACTCACCCAGCCCGACATCACACTCACCCAGCCCGACATCACACTCACCCAGTCCGACATCACACTCACCCAGCCCAACATCACACTCACCCAGTCTGACATCACACTCACCCAGCCCGACATCACACTCACCCAGTCCGACATCACACTCACCCAGTCCGACATCACACTCACCCAGTCCGACATCACACTCACCCAGTCCGACATCACACTCACCCAGTCCGACATCACACTCACCCAGTCCGACATCACACTCACCCACCCCAACATCACACTCACCCAGCCCGACATCACACTCACCCAGTCCGACATCACACTCACCCAGCCCGACATCACACTCACCCAGCCCGACATCACACTCACCCAGTCCGACATCACACTCACCCAGCCCGACATCACACTCACCCAGTCCGACATCACACTCACCCAGTCCGACATCACACTCACCCAGCCCGACATCACACTCACCCAGTCCGACATCACACTCACCCAGTCCGACATCACACCCACCCAGTCCGACATCACACTCACCCAGCCCGACATCACACTCACCCAGCCCGACATCACACTCACTCAGCCCGACATCACACTCACCCAGTCCGACATCACACTCACCCAGTCCGACATCACACTCACCCAGCCCGACATCACACTCACCCAGCCCGACATCACACTCACTCAGCCCGACATCACACTCACCCAGCCCGACATCACACTCACCCAGTCCGACATCACACTCACCCAGTCCGACATCACACTCACCCAGTCCTACATCACACTCACCCAGTCCGACATCACACTCACCCAGTCCGGCATCACACTCACCCAGTCCAACATCACACTCACCCAGTCCGACATCGCACTCACCCAGCCCGACATCACACTCACCCAGTCCAACATCACACTCACCCAGTCCGACATCGCACTCACCCAGCCCGACATCACACTCACCCAGCCCGACATCACACTCACCCAGTCCGAAATCGCACTCACCCAGCCCGACATCACACTCACCCAGCCCGACATCACACTCACCCAGCCCGACATCGCACTCACCCAGCCCGACATCGCACTCACCCAGTCCGACATCACACTCACCCAGTCCGACATCACACTCACCCAGTCCGACATCACACTCACCCAGTCCGACATCACACTCACCCAGCCCGACATCACACTCACCCAGCCCAACATCACACTCACCCAGCCCGACATCGCACTCACCCAGCCTGACATCACACTCACCCAGTCCGACATCACACTCACCCAGCCCGACATCACACTCACCCAGCCCGACATCACACTCACCCAGCCCGACATCACACTCACCCAGCCCGATATCACACTCACCCAGCCCGACATCACACTCACCCAGTCCGACATCACACTCACCCAGTCCCACATCACACTCACCCAACGCGACATCACACTCACCCAGCCCGACATCACACTCACCCAGCCCGACATCACACTCACCCAGTCCGACATCACACTCACCCAGCCCGACATCACACTCACCCAGTCCGACATCACACTCACCCAGTCCGACATCACACTCACCCAGTCCGACATCACACTCTCCCAGTCCGACATCGCACTCACCCAGCCCGACATCACACTCACCCAGTCCGACATCACACTCTCCCAGTCCGACATCGCACTCACCCAGTCCGACATCACACTCACCCAGTCCGACATCACACTCACCCAGCCCTACATCACACTCACCCAGCCCGACATCACACTCACCCAGTCCGACATCACACTCACCCAGTCCGACATCACACTCACCCAGCCCTACATCACACTCACCCAGCCCAACATCACACTCACCCAGCCCGACATCACACTCACCCAGCCCAACATCACACTCACTCAGCCCGACATCACACTCACCCAGCCCGACATCGCACTCACCCAGTCCGACATCACACTCACCCAGTCCGACATCACACTCACCCAGTCCCACATCACACTCACCCAGTCCAACATCACACTCACCCAGTCCGACATTACACTCACCCAGTCCCACATCACACTCACCCAGCCCAACATCACACTCACCCAGTCCCACATCACACTCACCCAACGCGACATCACACTCACCCAGTCCGACATCACACTCACCCAGCCTGACATCACACTCACCCAGTCCGACATCACACTCACCCAGTCCGGCATCACACTCACCCAGTCCGACATCACACTCACCCAGTCCAACATCACACTCACCCAGTCCGACATCACACTCACCCAGTCCGACATCACACTCACCCAGTCCGACATCACACTCACCCAGTCCGACATCACACTCACCCAGTCCGACATCACACTCACCCAGCCCATCACACTCACCCAGCCCAACATCACACTCACCCAGCCCGACATCACACTCACCCAGCCCATCACACTCACCCAGCCCAACATCACACTCACCCAGCCCGACATCACACTCACCCAGTCCCACATCACACTCACCCAGTCCAACATCACTCACCCAGTCCAACATCACACTCACCCAGCCCGACATCACACTCACCCAGTTCGACATCACACTCACCCAGTCCAACATCACACTCACCCAGCCCAACATCACACTCACCCAGCCCAACATCACACTCACCCAGCCCGACATCACACTCACCCAGCCCGACATCACACTCACCCAGCCCGACATCACACCCACCCAGCCCGACATCACACTCACCCAGCCCGACATCACACTCACCCAGCCCGACATCACACTCACCCAGTCCGACATCACACTCACCCAGTCCGACATCACACTCACCCAGCCCGACATCACACTCACCCAGCCCAACATCACACTCACCCAGCCCGACATCACACTCACCCAGCCCGACATCACACTCACCCAGTCCGACATCACACTCACCCAGCCCTACATCACACTCACCCAGCCCAACATCACACTCACCCAGCCCGACATCACACTCACCCAGTCCGACATCACACTCACCCAGCCCGACATCACACTCACCCAGCCCAACATCACACTCACCCAGTCCCACATCACACTCACCTAGTCCGACATCATACTCACCCAGCCCGACATCACACTCACCCAGTCCGACATCACACTCACCCAGCCCAACATCACACTCACCCAGCCCAACATCACACTCACCCAGTCCCACATCACACTCACCTAGTCCGACATCATACTCACCCAGCCCGACATCACACTCACCCAGTCCGACATCACACTCACCCAGCCCGACGTCACACTCACCCAGTCCGACATCACACTCACCCAGCCCGACATCACACTCACCCAGTCCGACATCACACTCACCCAGTCCGACATCACACTCACCCAGCCCGACATCACACTCACCCAGCCCGACATCACACTCACCCAGCCCGACATCACACTCACCCAGTCCGACATCACACTCACCCAGTCCGACATCACACTCACCCAGCCCATCACACTCACCCAGCCCAACATCACACTCACCCAGCCCGACATCACACTCACCCAGCCCATCACACTCACCCAGCCCAACATCACACTCACCCAGCCCGACATCACACTCACCCAGTCCCACATCACACTCACCCAGTCCAACATCACTCACCCAGTCCAACATCACACTCACCCAGCCCGACATCACACTCACCCAGTCCGACATCACACTCACCCAGTCCAACATCACACTCACCCAGCCCAACATCACACTCACCCAGCCCAACATCACACTCACCCAGCCCGACATCACACTCACCCAGCCCGACATCACACTCACCCAGCCCGACATCACACTCACCCAGCCCGACATCACACTCACCCAGCCCGACATCACACTCACCCAGCCCGACATCACACTCACCCAGCCCGACATCAGACTCACCCAGCCCGACATCACACTCACCCAGTCCTACATCACACTCACCCAGCCCAACATCACACTCACCCAGCCCAACATCACACTCACCCAGCCCGACATCACACTCACCCAGCCCGACATCACACTCACCCAGTCCGACATCACACTCACCCAGCCCTACATCACACTCACCCAGCCCAACATCACACTCACCCAGCCCGACATCACACTCACCCAGTCCGACATCACACTCACCCAGCCCGACATCACACTCACCCAGCCCAACATCACACTCACCCAGTCCCACATCACACTCACCTAGTCCGACATCATACTCACCCAGCCCGACATCACACTCACCCAGTCCCACATCACACTCACCTAGTCCGACATCATACTCACCCAGCCCGACATCACACTCACCCAGTCCGACATCACACTCACCCAGCCCAACATCACACTCACCCAGCCCAACATCACACTCACCCAGTCCCACATCACACTCACCTAGTCCAACATCATACTCACCCAGCCCGACATCACACTCACCCAGTCCGACATCACACTCACCCAGCCCGACATCACACTCACCCAGTCCGACATCACACTCACCCAGCCCGACATCACACTCACCCAGTCCGACATCGCACTCACCCAGCCCGACATCACACTCACCCAGCCCGACATCACACTCACCCAGTCCGACATCACACTCACCCAGCCCGACATCACACTCACCCAGCCCGACATCACACTCACCCAGTCCGACATCACACTCACCCAGTCCGACATCACACTCACCCAGCCCGACATCACACTCACCCAGCCCGACATCACACTCACCCAGTCCGACATCACACTCACCCAGCCCGACATCACACTAACCCCGACATCACACTCACCCAGTCCGACATCACACTCACCCAGCCCGACATCACACTCACCCAGTCCAACATCACACTCACCCAGTCCGACATCACACTCACCCAGCCCGACATCACACTCACCCAGTCCGACATCACACTCACCCAGTCCGACATCACACTCACCCAGTCCGACATCACACTCACCCAGCCCGACATCACACTCACCCAGCCCTACATCACACTCACCCAGCCCGACATCACACTCACCCAGCCCGACATCACACTCACCCAGCCCGACATCACACTCACCCAGCCCGACATCACACTCACCCAGCCCGACATCACACTCACCCAGTCCGACATCACACTCACCCAGCCCGACATCACACTCACCCAGTCCGACATCACACTCACCCAGTCCGACATCACACTCACCCAACGCGACATCACACTCACCCAGCCCGACATCACACTCACCCAGCCCGACATCACACTCACCCAGTCCGACATCACACTCACCCAGCCCGACATCACACTCACCCAGTCCGACATCACACTCACCCAGTCCGACATCACACTCACCCAGTCCGACATCACACTCTCCCAGTCCGACATCGCACTCACCCAGCCCGACATCACACTCACCCAGTCCGACATCACACTCTCCCAGTCCGACATCGCACTCACCCAGTCCGACATCACACTCACCCAGTCCGACATCACACTCACCCAGCCCTACATCACACTCACCCAGCCCGACATCACACTCACCCAGTCCGACATCACACTCACCCAGTCCGACATCACACTCACCCAGCCCTACATCACACTCACCCAGCCCAACATCACACTCACCCAGCCCAACATCACACTCACCCAGCCCGACATCACACTCACCCAGCCCTACATCACACTCACCCAGCCCAACATCACACTCACCCAGCCCGACATCACACTCACCCAGTCCGACATCACACTCACCCAGCCCGACATCACACTCACCCAGTCCGACATCACACTCACCCAGTCCGACATCACACTCACCCAGTCCGACATCACACTCACCCAGTCCGACATCACACTCACCCAGCCCGACATCACACTCACCCAGCCCAACATCACACTCACCCAGCCCGACATCGCACTCACCCAGCCTGACATCACACTCACCCAGTCCGACATCACACTCACCCAGCCCGACATCACACTCACCCAGCCCGACATCACACTCACCCAGCCCGACATCACACTCACCCAGCCCGATATCACACTCACCCAGCCCGACATCACAGTCACCCAGTCCCACATCACACTCACCCAGTCCCACATCACACTCACCCAACGCGACATCACACTCACCCAGCCCGACATCACACTAACCCAGCCCGACATCACACTCACCCAGTCCGACATCACACTCACCCAGCCCGACATCACACTCACCCAGTCCGACATCACACTCACCCAGTCCGACATCACACTCACCCAGTCCGACATCACACTCTCCCAGTCCGACATCGCACTCACCCAGCCCGACATCACACTCACCCAGTCCGACATCACACTCTCCCAGTCCGACATCGCACTCACCCAGTCCGACATCACACTCACCCAGTCCGACATCACACTCACCCAGCCCTACATCACACTCACCCAGCCCGACATCACACTCACCCAGTCCGACATCACACTCACCCAGTCCGACATCACACTCACCCAGCCCTACATCACACTCACCCAGCCCAACATCACACTCACCCAGCCCGACATCACACTCACCCAGCCCAACATCACACTCACTCAGCCCGACATCACACTCACCCAGCCCGACATCGCACTCACCCAGTCCGACATCACACTCACCCAGTCCGACATCACACTCACCCAGTCCCACATCACACTCACCCAGTCCAACATCACACTCACCCAGTCCGACATTACACTCACCCAGTCCCACATCACACTCACCCAGCCCAACATCACACTCACCCAGTCCCACATCACACTCACCCAACGCGACATCACACTCACCCAGTCCGACATCACACTCACCCAGTCCGACATCACACTCACCCAGTCCAACATCACACTCACCCAGTCCGACATCACACTCACCCAGTCCAACATCACACTCACCCAGTCCGACATCACACTCACCCAGTCCGACATCACACTCACCCAGTCCGACATCACACTCACCCAGTCCGACATCACACTCACCCAGTCCGACATCACACTCACCCAGCCCATCACACTCACCCAGCCCAACATCACACTCACCCAGCCCGACATCACACTCACCCAGCCCATCACACTCACCCAGCCCAACATCACACTCACCCAGCCCGACATCACACTCACCCAGTCCCACATCACACTCACCCAGTCCAACATCACTCACCCAGTCCAACATCACACTCACCCAGCCCGACATCACACTCACCCAGTTCGACATCACACTCACCCAGTCCAACATCACACTCACCCAGCCCAACATCACACTCACCCAGCCCAACATCACACTCACCCAGCCCGACATCACACTCACCCAGCCCGACATCACACTCACCCAGCCCGACATCACACTCACCCAGCCCGACATCACACTCACCCAGCCCGACATCACACTCACCCAGCCCGACATCACACTCACCCAGTCCGACATCACACTCACCCAGTCCGACATCACACTCACCCAGCCCGACATCACACTCACCCAGCCCAACATCACACTCACCCAGCCCGACATCACACTCACCCAGCCCGACATCACACTCACCCAGTCCGACATCACACTCACCCAGCCCTACATCACACTCACCCAGCCCAACATCACACTCACCCAGCCCGACATCACACTCACCCAGTCCGACATCACACTCACCCAGCCCAACATCACACTCACCCAGCCCAACATCACACTCACCCAGTCCCACATCACACTCACCTAGTCCGACATCATACTCACCCAGCCCGACATCACACTCACCCAGTCCGACATCACACTCACCCAGCCCAACATCACACTCACCCAGCCCAACATCACACTCACCCAGTCCCACATCACACTCACCTAGTCCGACATCATACTCACCCAGCCCGACATCACACTCACCCAGTCCGACATCACACTCACCCAGCCCGACATCACACTCACCCAGTCCGACATCACACTCACCCAGCCCGACATCACACTCACCCAGTCCGACATCACACTCACCCAGTCCGACATCACACTCACCCAGCCCGACATCACACTCACCCAGCCCGACATCACACTCACCCAGTCCGACATCACACTCACCCAGTCCGACATCACACTCACCCAGCCCGACATCACACTCACCCAGCCCGACATCACACTCACCCAGTCCGACATCACACTCACCCAGCCCGACATCACACTAACCCCGACATCACACTCACCCAGTCCGACATCACACTCACCCAGCCCGACATCACACTCACCCAGTCCAACATCACACTCACCCAGTCCGACATCACACTCACCCAGCCCGACATCACACTCACCCAGTCCGACATCACACTCACCCAGTCCGACATCACACTCACCCAGTCCGACATCACACTCACCCAGCCCGACATCACACTCACCCAGTCCAACATCACACTCACCCAGCCCGACATCACACTCACCCAGCCCAACATCACACTCACCCAGCCCGACATCACACTCACCCAGCCCGACATCACACTCACCCAGCCCGACATCACACTCACCCAGTCCGACATCACACTCACCCAGTCCGACATCACACTCACCCAGTCCGACATCACACTCACCCAGTCCGACATCACACTCACCCAGCCCATCACACTCACCCAGCCCAACATCACACTCACCCAGCCCGACATCACACTCACCCAGCCCATCACACTCACCCAGCCCAACATCACACTCACCCAGCCCGACATCACACTCACCCAGTCCCACATCACACTCACCCAGTCCAACATCACTCACCCAGTCCAACATCACACTCACCCAGCCCGACATCACACTCACCCAGTCCGACATCACACTCACCCAGTCCAACATCACACTCACCCAGCCCAACATCACACTCACCCAGCCCAACATCACACTCACCCAGCCCGACATCACACTCACCCAGCCCTACATCACACTCACCCAGCCCAACATCACACTCACCCAGCCCGACATCACACTCACCCAGTCCGACATCACACTCACCCAGCCCGACATCACACTCACCCAGCCCGACATCACACTCACCCAGTCCGACATCACACTCACCCAGTCCGACATCACACTCACCCAGCCCGACATCACACTCACCCAGCCCGACATCACACTCACCCAGTCCGACATCACACTCACCCAGCCCGACATCACACTAACCCCGACATCACACTCACCCAGTCCGACATCACACTCACCCAGCCCGACATCACACTCACCCAGTCCAACATCACACTCACCCAGTCCGACATCACACTCACCCAGCCCGACATCACACTCACCCAGTCCGACATCACACTCACCCAGTCCGACATCACACTCACCCAGTCCGACATCACACTCACCCAGCCCGACATCACACTCACCCAGTCCAACATCACACTCACCCAGCCCGACATCACACTCACCCAGCCCGACATCACACTCACCCAGCCCGACATCACACTCACCCAGCCCGACATCACACTCACCCAGCCCGACATCACACTCACCCAGTCCGACATCACACTCACCCAGCCCGACATCACACTCACCCAGTCCGACATCACACTCACCCAGTCCGACATCACACTCACCCAACGCGACATCACACTCACCCAGCCCGACATCACACTCACCCAGCCCGACATCACACTCACCCAGTCCGACATCACACTCACCCAGCCCGACATCACACTCACCCAGTCCGACATCACACTCACCCAGTCCGACATCACACTCACCCAGTCCGACATCACACTCTCCCAGTCCGACATCGCACTCACCCAGCCCGACATCACACTCACCCAGTCCGACATCACACTCTCCCAGTCCGACATCGCACTCACCCAGTCCGACATCACACTCACCCAGTCCGACATCACACTCACCCAGCCCTACATCACACTCACCCAGCCCGACATCACACTCACCCAGTCCGACATCACACTCACCCAGTCCGACATCACACTCACCCAGCCCTACATCACACTCACCCAGCCCAACATCACACTCACCCAGCCCAACATCACACTCACCCAGCCCGACATCACACTCACCCAGCCCTACATCACACTCACCCAGCCCAACATCACACTCACCCAGCCCGACATCACACTCACCCAGTCCGACATCACACTCACCCAGCCCGACATCACACTCACCCAGTCCGACATCACACTCACCCAGTCCGACATCACACTCACCCAGTCCGACATCACACTCACCCAGTCCGACATCACACTCACCCAGCCCGACATCACACTCACCCAGCCCAACATCACACTCACCCAGCCCGACATCGCACTCACCCAGCCTGACATCACACTCACCCAGTCCGACATCACACTCACCCAGCCCGACATCACACTCACCCAGCCCGACATCACACTCACCCAGCCCGACATCACACTCACCCAGCCCGATATCACACTCACCCAGCCCGACATCACAGTCAACCAGTCCCACATCACACTCACCCAGTCCCACATCACACTCACCCAACGCGACATCACACTCACCCAGCCCGACATCACACTCACCCAGCCCGACATCACACTCACCCAGTCCGACATCACACTCACCCAGCCCGACATCACACTCACCCAGTCCGACATCACACTCACCCAGTCCGACATCACACTCACCCAGTCCGACATCACACTCTCCCAGTCCGACATCGCACTCACCCAGCCCGACATCACACTCACCCAGTCCGACATCACACTCTCCCAGTCCGACATCGCACTCACCCAGTCCGACATCACACTCACCCAGTCCGACATCACACTCACCCAGCCCTACATCACACTCACCCAGCCCGACATCACACTCACCCAGTCCGACATCACACTCACCCAGTCCGACATCACACTCACCCAGCCCTACATCACACTCACCCAGCCCAACATCACACTCACCCAGCCCGACATCACACTCACCCAGCCCAACATCACACTCACTCAGCCCGACATCACACTCACCCAGCCCGACATCGCACTCACCCAGTCCGACATCACACTCACCCAGTCCGACATCACACTCACCCAGTCCCACATCACACTCACCCAGTCCAACATCACACTCACCCAGTCCGACATTACACTCACCCAGTCCCACATCACACTCACCCAGCCCAACATCACACTCACCCAGTCCCACATCACACTCACCCAACGCGACATCACACTCACCCAGTCCGACATCACACTCACCCAGCCTGACATCACACTCACCCAGTCCGACATCACACTCACCCAGTCCAACATCACACTCACCCAGTCCGACATCACACTCACCCAGTCCAACATCACACTCACCCAGTCCGACATCACACTCACCCAGTCCGACATCACACTCACCCAGTCCGACATCACACTCACCCAGTCCGACATCACACTCACCCAGTCCGACATCACACTCACCCAGCCCATCACACTCACCCAGCCCAACATCACACTCACCCAGCCCGACATCACACTCACCCAGCCCATCACACTCACCCAGCCCAACATCACACTCACCCAGCCCGACATCACACTCACCCAGTCCCACATCACACTCACCCAGTCCAACATCCCTCACCCAGTCCAACATCACACTCACCCAGCCCGACATCACACTCACCCAGTTCGACATCACACTCACCCAGTCCAACATCACACTCACCCAGCCCAACATCACACTCACCCAGCCCAACATCACACTCACCCAGCGCGACATCACACTCACCCAGCCCGACATCACACTCACCCAGCCCGACATCACACTCACCCAGCCCGACATCACACTCACCCAGCCCGACATCACACTCACCCAGCCCGACATCACACTCACCCAGTCCGACATCACACTCACCCAGTCCGACATCACAATCACCCAGCCCGACATCACACTCACCCAGCCCAACATCACACTCACCCAGCCCGACATCACACTCACCCAGCCCGACATCACACTCACCCAGTCCGACATCACACTCACCCAGCCCTACATCACACTCACCCAGCCCAACATCACACTCACCCAGCCCGACATCACACTCACCCAGTCCGACATCACACTCACCCAGCCCGACATCACACTCACCCAGCCCAACATCACACTCACCCAGTCCCACATCACACTCACCTAGTCCGACATCATACTCACCCAGCCCGACATCACACTCACCCAGTCCGACATCACACTCACCCAGCCCAACATCACACTCACCCAGCCCAACATCACACTCACCCAGTCCCACATCACACTCACCTAGTCCGACATCATACTCACCCAGCCCGACATCACACTCACCCAGTCCGACATCACACTCACCCAGCCCGACATCACACTCACCCAGTCCGACATCACACTCACCCAGCCCGACATCACACTCACCCAGTCCGACATCACACTCACCCAGTCCGACATCACACTCACCCAGCCCGACATCACACTCACCCAGCCCGACATCACACTCACCCAGTCCGACATCACACTCACCCAGTCCGACATCACACTCACCCAGTCCGACATCACACTCACCCAGCCCGACATCACACTAACCCCGACATCACACTCACCCAGTCCGACATCACACTCACCCAGCCCGACATCACACTCACCCAGTCCAACATCACACTCACCCAGTCCGACATCACACTCACCCAGCCCGACATCACACTCACCCAGTCCGACATCACACTCACCCAGTCCGACATCACACTCACCCAGTCCGACATCACACTCACCCAGCCCGACATCACACTCACCCAGTCCGACATCACACTCACCCAGCCCGACATCACACTCACCCAGCCCAACATCACACTCACCCAGCCCGACATCACACTCACCCAGCCCGACATCACACTCACCCAGCCCGACATCACACTCACCCAGCCCGACATCACACTCACCCAGTCCGACATCACACTCACCCAGTCCGACATCACACTCACCCAGTCCGACATCACACTCACCCAGTCCGACATCACACTCACCCAGTCCGACATCACACTCACCCAGCCCATCACACTCACCCAGCCCAACATCACACTCACCCAGCCCGACATCACACTCACCCAGCCCATCACACTCACCCAGCCCAACATCACACTCACCCAGCCCGACATCACACTCACCCAGTCCCACATCACACTCACCCAGTCCAACATCACTCACCCAGTCCAACATCACACTCACCCAGCCCGACATCACACTCACCCAGTCCGACATCACACTCACCCAGTCCAACATCACACTCACCCAGCCCAACATCACACTCACCCAGCCCGACATCACACTCACCCAGCCCGACATCACACTCACCCAGCCCGACATCACACTCACCCAGCCCGACATCACACTCACCCAGCCCGACATCACACTCACCCAGCCCGACATCACACTCACCCAGCCCGACATCACACTCACCCAGCCCTACATCACACTCACCCAGCCCAACATCACACTCACCCAGCCCAACATCACACTCACCCAGCCCGACATCACACTCACCCAGCCCGACATCACACTCACCCAGCCCGACATCACACTCACCCAGTCCGACATCACACTCACCCAGCCCTACATCACACTCACCCAGCCCAACATCACACTCACCCAGCCCGACATCACACTCACCCAGTCCGACATCACACTCACCCAGCCCGACATCACACTCACCCAGCCCAACATCACACTCACCCAGTCCGACATCACACTCACCCAGCCCAACATCACACTCACCCAGTCCCACATCACACTCACCTAGTCCGACATCATACTCACCCAGCCCGACATCACACTCACCCAGTCCGACATCACACTCACCCAGCCCAACATCACACTCACCCAGCCCAACATCACACTCACCCAGTCCCACATCACACTCACCTAGTCCGACATCATACTCACCCAGCCCGACATCACACTCACCCAGTCCGACATCCCACTCACCCAGCCCGACATCACACTCACCCAGTCCGACATCACACTCACCCAGCCCGACATCACACTCACCCAGTCCGACATCACACTCACCCAGCCCGACATCACACTCACCCAGCCCGACATCACACTCACCCAGTCCGACATCACACTTACCCAGTCCGACATCACACTCACCCAGCCCGACATCACACTCACCCAGCCCGACATCACACTCACCCAGTCCGACATCACACTCACCCAGCCCGACATCACACTAACCCCGACATCACACTCACCCAGTCCGACATCACACTCACCCAGCCCGACATCACACTCACCCAGTCCAACATCACACTCAACCAGTCCGACATCACACTCACCCAGCCCGACATCACACTCACCCAGTCCGACATCACACTCACCCAGTCCGACATCACACTCACCCAGTCCGACATCACACTCACCCAGCCCGACATCACACTGACCCAGTCCGACATCACACTCACCCAGCCTGACATCACACTCACCCAGCCTGACATCACACTCACCCAGCCCGACATCACACTCACCCAGCCCGACATCACACTCACCCAGCCCGATATCACACTCACCCAGCCCGACATCACAGTCAACCAGTCCCACATCACACTCACCCAGTCCCACATCACACTCACCCAACGCGACATCACACTCACCCAGCCCGACATCACACTCACCCAGCCCGACATCACACTCACCCAGTCCGACATCACACTCACCCAGCCCGACATCACACTCACCCAGTCCGACATCACACTCACCCAGTCCGACATCACACTCACCCAGTCCGACATCACACTCTCCCAGTCCGACATCGCACTCACCCAGCCCGACATCACACTCACCCAGTCCGACATCACACTCTCCCAGTCCGACATCGCACTCACCCAGTCCGACATCACACTCACCCAGTCCGACATCACACTCACCCAGCCCTACATCACACTCACCCAGCCCGACATCACACTCACCCAGTCCGACATCACACTCACCCAGTCCGACATCACACTCACCCAGCCCTACATCACACTCACCCAGCCCAACATCACACTCACCCAGCCCGACATCACACTCACCCAGCCCAACATCACACTCACTCAGCCCGACATCACACTCACCCAGCCCGACATCGCACTCACCCAGTCCGACATCACACTCACCCAGTCCGACATCACACTCACCCAGTCCCACATCACACTCACCCAGTCCAACATCACACTCACCCAGTCCGACATTACACTCACCCAGTCCCACATCACACTCACCCAGCCCAACATCACACTCACCCAGTCCCACATCACACTCACCCAACGCGACATCACACTCACCCAGTCCGACATCACACTCACCCAGCCTGACATCACACTCACCCAGTCCGACATCACACTCACCCAGTCCAACATCACACTCACCCAGTCCGACATCACACTCACCCAGTCCAACATCACACTCACCCAGTCCGACATCACACTCACCCAGTCCGACATCACACTCACCCAGTCCGACATCACACTCACCCAGTCCGACATCACACTCACCCAGTCCGACATCACACTCACCCAGCCCATCACACTCACCCAGCCCAACATCACACTCACCCAGCCCGACATCACACTCACCCAGCCCATCACACTCACCCAGCCCAACATCACACTCACCCAGCCCGACATCACACTCACCCAGTCCCACATCACACTCACCCAGTCCAACATCACTCACCCAGTCCAACATCACACTCACCCAGCCCGACATCACACTCACCCAGTTCGACATCACACTCACCCAGTCCAACATCACACTCACCCAGCCCAACATCACACTCACCCAGCCCAACATCACACTCACCCAGCCCGACATCACACTCACCCAGCCCGACATCACACTCACCCAGCCCGACATCACACTCACCCAGCCCGACATCACACTCACCCAGCCCGACATCACACTCACCCAGCCCGACATCACACTCACCCAGTCCGACATCACACTCACCCAGTCCGACATCACACTCACCCAGCCCGACATCACACTCACCCAGCCCAACATCACACTCACCCAGCCCGACATCACACTCACCCAGCCCGACATCACACTCACCCAGTCCGACATCACACTCACCCAGCCCTACATCACACTCACCCAGCCCAACATCACACTCACCCAGCCCGACATCACACTCACCCAGTCCGACATCACACTCACCCAGCCCGACATCACACTCACCCAGCCCAACATCACACTCACCCAGTCCCACATCACACTCACCTAGTCCGACATCATACTCACCCAGCCCGACATCACACTCACCCAGTCCGACATCACACTCACCCAGCCCAACATCACACTCACCCAGCCCAACATCACACTCACCCAGTCCCACATCACACTCACCTAGTCCGACATCACACTCACCCAGCCCGACATCACACTCACCCAGTCCGACATCACACTCACCCAGCCCGACATCACACTCACCCAGTCCGACATCACACTCACCCAGCCCGACATCACACTCACCCAGTCCGACATCACACTCACCCAGTCCGACATCACACTCACCCAGTCCCGACATCACACTCACCCAGCCCGACATCACACTCACCCAGCCGACATCACACTCACCCAGTCCCGACATCACACTCACCCCAGTCCGACATCACACTCACCCAGTCCCGACATCACACTCACCACCAGCCCGACATCACACTCACCCAGCCCGACATCACACTCACCCAGTCCGACATCACACTCACCCAGCCCGACATCACACTCACTCCAGCCGACATCACACACTCAAACACCAGTCCGACATCACACTCACCCAGTCCGACATCACACTCACCCAGTCCCGACATCACACTCACCCAGTCCCGACATCACACTCACCCAGTCCGACATCACACTCACCCAGTCCCGACATCACACTCACCCAGTCCGACATCACACTCACCCAGTCCCGACATCACACTCACCCAGCCCGACATCACACTCACCCAGCCCGACATCACACTCACCCAGCCCGACATCACACTCACCCCAGCCCGACATCACACTCACCCAGTCCCGACATCACACTCACCTCCAGCCCGACATCCACACTCACCCAGTCCCGACATCACACTCACCCAGTCCGACATCACACTCACACCAGTCCGACATCACACTCACCCAGTCCGACATCACACTCACCCAGTCCGACATCACACTCACCCAGACATCACACTCACCCAGCCCAACATCACACTCACCCAGCCCGACATCACATCACCCAGCCCATCACACTCACCCAGCCCAACATCACACTCACCCAGCCCGACATCACACTCACCCAGTCCCGACATCACACTCACCCAGTCCAACATCACACTCACCCAGTCCAACATCACACTCACCCAGCCCGACATCACACTCACCCAGTCCGACATCACACTCACCCAGCTCCAACATCACACTCACCCAGCCCAACATCACACTCACCCAGCCCGACATCACACTCACCAGCCCGACATCACACTCACCCAGCCCGACATCACACTCACCCAGCCCGACATCACACTCACCCAGCCCGACATCACACTCACCCAGCCCGACATCACACTCACCCAGCCCCGACATCACACTCACCCAGCCCGACATCACACTCACCCAGCCGACATCACACTCACCCAGTCCTACATCACACTCACCCCAGCCCAACATCACACTCACCCAGCCCAACATCACACTCACCCAGCCCCGACATCACACTCACCCAGCCCGACATCACACTCACCCAGTCCGACATCACACTCACCCCAGCCCTACATCACACTCACCCAGCCCAACATCACACTCACACCAGCCCGACATCACACTCACCCCAGTCCGACATCACACTCACCCAGCCCGACATCACACTCACCCAGCCCAACATCACACTCACCCAGTCCCACATCACACTCACCTAGTCCGACATCATACTCACCCAGCCCGACATCACACTCACCCAGTCCGACATCACACTCACTCCAGCCCGACATCACACTCACACCCAGCCCAACATCACACTCACCCAGCCCGACATCAACACTCACACCCAGTCCCGACATCACACTCACCCAGCCCGACATCACACTCACCCAGTCCGACATCACACTCACCCAGTCCGACATCACACTCACCCAGTCCGACATCACACTCACCCAGTCCGACATCACACTCACCCAGTCCGACATCACACTCCACCCAGCCCACATCACACTCACCCAGCCCAACATCACACTCACCCAGCCCGACATCACACTCACCCAGCCCCATCACACTCACCCAGCCCAACATCACACTCACCCAGTCCCGACATCACACTCACCCAGTCCCACATCACACTCACCCAGTCCAACATCACTCACCCAGTCCACATCACACTCACCCAGCCCGACATCACACTCACCCAGTCCGACATCACACTCACCCAGTCCAACATCACACTCACCCAGCCCAACATCACACTCACCCAGCCCAACATCACACTCACCCAGCCCGACATCACACTCACCCAGCCCGACATCACACTCACCCCAGCCCGACATCACACTCACCCAGCCCGACATCACACTCACCCAGCCCGACATCACACTCACCCCAGCCCCGACATCACACTCACCCAGCCCGACATCACACTCACCCAGCCCGACATCACACTCACCCAGTCCTACATCACACTCACCCAGCCCAACATCACACTCACCCAGCCCACACATCACATCTCACCCAGCCCGACATCACACTCACTCACCAGCCCGACATCACACTCACCCAGTCCGAGATCACACTCACCCAGCCCTACATCACACTCACCCAGCCCAACATCACACTCACCCAGCCCGACATCACACTCACCCAGTCCGACATCACACTCACCCAGGCCCGACATCACACTCACCCAGCCCAACATCACACTCACCCCAGTCCCACATCACACTCACCTAGTCCGACATCACTACTCCACCCAGCCCGACATCACACTCACCCAGTCCGACATCACACTCACCCAGCCCAACATCACACTCACCCAGCCCAACATCACACTCACCCAGTCCCACATCACACTCACCTAGTCCGACATCATACTCACACCAGCCCGACATCACACTCACCCAGTCCGACATCACACTCACCCAGTCCCGACATCACACTCACCCAGTCCGACATCACACTCACCCAGCCCAACATCACACTCACCCAGCCCAACATCACACTCCACCCCAGTCCCACATCACACTCACCTAGTCCGACATCATACTCACCCAGCCCGACATCACACTCACCCAGTCCGACATCACACTCACCCAGCCCGACATCACACTCACCCAGTCCGACATCACACTCACCCAGCCCGACATCACACTCACCCAGGTCCGACATCACACTCACCCCAGCCCGACATCACACTCACCCAGCCCGACATCACACTCACCCAGTCCGACATCACACTCACCCAGTTCCGACATCACACTCACCCAGCCCGACATCACACTCACCCAGCCCGACATCACACTCACCCAGTCCCGACATCACACTCACCCCAGCCCGACATCACACTAACCCCCGACATCACACTCCACCCAGCTCCGACATCACACTCACCCAGCCCGACATCACACTCACCCAGTCCAACATCACACTCACCCAGTCCGACATCACACTCACCCAGCCCGACATCACACTCACCCAGTCCGACATCACACTCACCCAGTCCGACATCACACTCACCCAGTCCGACATCACACTCACCCAGCCCGACATCACACTGACCCAGTCCAACATCACACTCACCGAGCCTGACATCACACTCACCCAGCCCGACATCACACTCACCCAGCCCGACATCACACTCACCCAGCCCGACATCACACTCACCCAGCCCGACATCACACTCACCGCCAGCCCGACATCACACTCACCCAGTCCGACATCACACTCACCCAGTCCCGACATCACACCACCACCCAGTCCCGACATCACACTCACCCAGCCCGACATCACACTCACCCAGCCCGACATCACACTCACTCAGCCCGACATCACACTCACCCAGTCCGACATCACACTCACCCAGTCCCGACATCACACTCACCCAGTCCTACATCACACTCACCCATTCCGACATGACACTCACTCCAGTCCGGCATCACACTCACGACCAGTCCAACATCACACTCAACCAGTTCCGACATCGCACTCACTCCAGCCCGACATCACACTCACCCAGTCCAACATCACACTCACCCAGTCCGACATCGCACTCACACCAGCCCGACATCACACTCACCCCAGCCCGACATCACACTCACCCAGCCGACATCACACTGACCCAGTCCCAACATCACACTCACCCAGCCTGACATCACACTCACCCAGCCCGACATCACACTCACCCAGCCCGACATCACACTCACCCAGCCCGACATCACACTCACCCAGCCCGGACATCACACTCACCCAGTCCGACATCACACTCACACCCAGTCCCCACATCACACTCACCTAGTCCGACATCATACTCACCCAGGCCCCGACATCACACTCACTCCAGTCCGACATCCCACTCACCCAGCCCGACATCACACTCACCCTCAGTCCGACATCACACTCACCCAGCCCAACATCACACTCACCCAGCCCAACATCACACTCACCCAGTCCCACATCACACTCACCTAGTCCGACATCATACTCACTCCCAGCCCGACATCACACTCACCCAGGTCCGACATCACAACTCACCCCAGCCCGACATCACACTCACCCAGTCCGACATCA
>NC_140987.1:3378234-3475636 GCF_052327205.1 Somniosus microcephalus | reverse complement strand
CCCAGCCCGACATCACACTCACCCAGTCCGACATCACACCTCACCCAGTCCGACATCACACTCACCCAGCCCTACATCGCACTCACCCAGCCCAACATCACACTCACCCAGCCCGACATCACACTCACCAGCCCAACATCACACTCCACTCAGCCCGACATCACACTCACCCAGCCGACATCGCACTCACCCAGTCCGACATCACACTCACCCAGTCCGACATCACACTCACCCAGTCCCCACATCACACTCACCCAGTCCAACATCACACTCACCCAGTCCGACATTACACTCACCCAGTCCCACATCACACTCACCCAGCCCGAACATCACACTCACCCAGTCCCACATCACACTCACCCCAACGCGACATCACACTCACCCAGTCCGACATCACACTCACCCAGCCTGACATCACACTCACCCAGTCCCACATCACACTCACCCAGTCCAACATCACTCACCCAGTCCAACATCACACTCACCAGCCCGACATCACACTCACCCAGTCGACATCACACTCACCCAGTCCAACATCACACTCACCCAGCCCAACATCACACTCACCCAGCCCAACATCACACTCACCCAGCCCGACATCACACTCACCCAGCCCGACATCACACTCACCCAGCCCGACATCACACTCACCCAGCCCGACATCACACTCACCCAGCCCGACATCACACTCACCCAGCCCGACATCACACTCACCCAGCCCGACATCACACGTCACCCAGCCCGACATCACACTCACCAGTCCGACATCACACTCACCCAGTCCGACATCACACTCACCCAGCCGACATCACACTCACCCAGCCCAACATCACACTCACCCAGCCCGACATCACACTCACCCAGCCCGACATCACACTCACCCAGTCCGACATCACACTCACCCAGCCCTACATCACACTCACCCAGCCCAACATCACACTCACCCAGCCCGACATCACACTCACCCAGTCCGACATCACACTCACCCAGCCCAACATCACACTCACCCAGCCGACATCACACTCACCCAGTCCCGACATCACACTCACCTAGTCCGACATCATACTCACCAGCCCGACATCACACTCACCCAGTCCGACATCACACTCACCCAGCCCAACATCACACTCACCCAGCCCAACATCACACTCACCCAGTCCCACATCACACTCACCTAGTCCGACATCATACTCACCCAGCCCGACATCACACTCACCCAGTCCGACATCACACTCACCCAGCCCGACATCACACTCACCCAGTCCCGACATCACACTCACCCAGCCCGACATCACACTCACCAGTCGACATCACACTCACCCAGTCGACATCACACTCACCCAGCCCGACATCACACTCACCCAGCCGACATCACACTCACCCAGTCCGACATCACACTCACCCAGTCCCGACATCACACTCACCCAGCCGACATCACACTCACCCAGTCCGACATCACACTCACCCAGTCCGACATCACACTCACCCAGCCCGACATCACACTCACCCAGCCCGACATCACACTCACCCAGTCCGACATCACACTCACCCAGCCCGACATCACACTCACCCAGTCCCACACTCACACTCACCCAGTCCGACATCACACTCACCCAGCCCGACATCACACTCACCCAGTCCGACATCACACTCACCAGTCCGACATCACACTCACCCAGTCCGACATCACACTCACCCAGCCCGACATCACACTCACCCAGTCCAACATCACACTCACCCAGCCCGACATCACACTCACCCAGCCCGACATCACACTCACCCAGCCCGACATCACACTCACCCAGCCCGACATCACACTCACCCAGCCGACATCACACTCACCCAGTCCGACATCACACTCACCCAGCGCGACATCACACTCACCCAGTCCGACATCACACTCACCCAGTCCGACATCACACTCACCCAGTCCGACATCACACTCACCCAGCCCGACATCACACTCACCCAGTCCGACATCACACTCACCCAGCCCCAACATCACACTCACCCAGTCCAACATCACACTCACCCAGTCCGACATCACACTGACCCAGTCCGACATCACACTCACCCAGCCCGACATCACACTCACCCAGTCCTGACATCACACTCACCCAGCCGACATCACACTCACCCAGTCCGACATCACACTCACCCAGTCCGACATCACACTCACCCAGTCCGACATCACACTCACCCAGTCCGACATCACACTCACCCAGTCCCGACATCACACTCACCCAGTCCAACATCACACTCACCCAGCCCGACATCACACTCACCCAGTTCGACATCACACTCACCCAGTCCAACATCACACTCACCCAGCCCTACATCACACTCACCCAGCCCAACATCACACTCACCCAGCCCGACATCACACTCACCCAGCCGACATCACACTCACCCAGCCCGACATCACACTCACCCAGTCCCACATCACACTCACCCTAGTCCGACATCATACTCACCCAGCCGACATCACACTCACCCAGTCCGACATCACACTCACCCAGCCCAACATCACACTCACCCAGCCCAACATCACACTCACCCAGCCCAACATCACACTCACCCAGCCCAACATCACACTCACCCAGTCCCACATCACACTCACCTAGTCCGACATCATACTCACCCAGCCCAACATCACACTCACCCAGCCCACATCACACTCACCCAGTCCCACATCACACTCACCCTAGTCCGACATCATACTCACCCAGCCCGACATCACACTCACCCAGTCCGACATCACACTCACCCAGCCCGACATCACACTCACCCAGTCCGACATCACACTCACCCAGCCCGACATCACACTCACCCAGTCCGACATCACACTCACCCAGTCCGACATCACACTCACCCAGCCCGACATCACACTCACCCAGCCCGACATCACACTCACCCAGTCCGACATCACACTCACCCAGTCCGACATCACACTCACCCAGCCCGACATCACACTCACCCAGCCCGACATCACACTCACCCAGTCCGACATCACACTCACCCAGCCCGACATCACACTAACCCCGACATCACACTCACCCAGTCCGACATCACACTCACCCAGCCCGACATCACACTCACCCAGTCCCAACATCACACTCACCCAGTCCGACATCACACTCACCCAGCCCCGACATCACACTCACCCAGTCCGACATCACACTCACCCAGTCCGACATCACACTCACCCAGTCCGACATCACACTCACCCAGCCCGACATCACACTCACCCAGTCCAACATCACACTCACCCAGCCCGACATCACACTCACCCAGCCCGAACATCACACTCACCCAGTCCGACATCACACTCACCCAGCCCGACATCACACTCACCCAGCCGACATCACACTCACCCAGTCCGACATCACACTCACCAGCCCGACATCACACTCACCCAGTACGGACATCACACTCACCCAGTCCGACATCACACTCACCCAGTCCGACATCACACTCACCCAGCCCGACATCACACTCACCCAGTCCGACATCACACTCACCCAGCCCGACATCACACTCACCCAGTCCAACATCACACTCACCCAGTCCGACATCACACTGACCCAGTCCGACATCACACTCACCCAGCCCGAACATCACACTCACCCAGTCGACATCACACTCACCCAGCCCGACATCACACTCACCCAGTCCGACATCACACTCACCCAGTCCGACATCACACTCACCCAGTCCGACATCACACTCACCCAGTCCGACATCACACTCACCCAGTCCGACATCACACTCACCCAGTCCGACATCACACTCACCCACCCCGACATCACACTCACCCAGCCCGACATCACACTCACCAGTCCGACATCACACTCACCCAGCCCGACATCACACTCACCCAGCCCGACATCACACTCACCCAGTCCGACATCACACTCACCCAGCCCGACATCACACTCACCCAGTCCGACATCACACTCACCCAGTCCGACATCACACTCACCCAGCCCGACATCACACTCACCCAGCCCGACATCACACTCACCCAGCCCGACATCACACTCACCCAGTCCGACATCACACTCACCCAGTCCGACATCACACTCACCCAGTCCGACATCACACTCTCCCAGTCCGACATCGCACTCACCCAGCCCGACATCACACTCACCCAGTCCGACATCACACTCTCCCAGTCCGACATCGCACTCACCCAGTCCGACATCACACTCACCCAGTCCGACATCACACTCACCCAGCCCGACATCACACTCACCCAGTCCGACATCACACTCACCCAGTCCGACATCACACCTCACCCAGTCCGACATCACACTCACCCAGCCCGACATCACACTCACCCAGCCCGACATCACACTCACTCAGCCCGACATCACACTCACCCAGTCCGACATCACACTCACCCAGTCCGACATCACACTCACCCAGCCCGACATCACACTCACCCAGCCCGACATCACACTCACTCAGCCCGACATCACACTCACCCAGCCCGACATCACACTCACCCAGTCCGACATCACACTCACCCAGTCCGACATCACACTCACCCAGTCCTACATCACACTCACCCAGTCCGACATCACACGTCAGCCCAGTCCGACATCACACTCACCCAGTCCGGCATCACACTCACCCAGTCCAACATCACACTCACCCAGTCCGACATCGCACTCACCCAGCCCGACATCACACTCACCCAGTCCAACATCACACTCACCCAGTCCGACATCGCACACGACCCAGCCCGACATCACACTCACCCAGCCCGACATCACACTCACCCAGTCCGACATCGCACTCACCCAGCCCGACATCACACTCACCCAGCCCGACATACCTCCCCACCGCACTCACCCAGCCCGACATCGCACTCACCCAGCTCCGACATCGCACTCACCCAGTCCGACATCACACTCACCCAGTCCGACATCACACTCACCCAGTCCGACATCACACTCACCCAGCCCGACATCACTCACCCAGCCCGACATCACACTCACCCAGCCCGACATCGCACTCACCCAGCCTGACATCGCACTCACCCAGTCCGACATCACACTCACCCAGTCCGACATCACACTCACCCAGCCCGACATCACACTCACCCAGCCCGACATCACACTCACCCAGCCCGACATCACACTCACCCAGCCCGACATCACACTCACCCAGCCCGACATCACACTCACCCAGTCCCACATCACACTCACCCAGTCCCACATCACACTCACCCAACGCGACATCACACTCACCCAGCCCGACATCACACTCACCCAGCCCGACATCACACTCACCCAGCCCGACATCACACTCACCCAGTCCGACATCACACTCACCCAGCCCGACATCACACTCACCCAGTCCGACATCACACTCACCCAGTCCGACATCACACTCACCCAGTCCGACATCACACTCTCCCAGTCCGACATCGCACTCACCCAGCCCGACATCACACTCACCCAGTCCGACATCACACTCACCCAGTCCGACATTACACTCACCCAGCCCACATCACACTCACCCAGCCCAACATCACACTCACCCAGTCCCACATCACACTCACCCAACGCGACATCACACTCACCCAGTCCGACATCACACTCACCCAGCCTGACATCACACTCACCCAGTCCGACATCACACTCACCCAGTCCAACATCACACTCACCCAGTCCGACATCACACTCACCCAGTCCAACATCACACTCACCCAGTCCGACATCACACTCACCCAGTCCGACATCACGACTCACCCAGTCCGACATCACACTCACCAGTCCGACATCACACTCACCCAGTCCGACATCCACACCTCACCAGCCGCATCACACTCACCCAGCCCAACATCACACTCACCCAGCCCGACATCACACTCACCCAGCCCATCACACTCACCCAGCCCAACATCACACTCACCCAGCCCGACATCACACTCACCCAGTCCCACATCACACTCACCCAGTCCAACATCACTCACCCAGTCCAACATCACACTCACCCAGCCGACATCACACTCACCCAGTTCGACATCACACTCACCCAGTCCAACATCACACTCACCCAGCCCAACATCACACTCACCCAGCCCAACATCACACTCACCCAGCCCGACATCACACTCACCCAGCCCGACATCACACTCACCCAGCCCGACATCACACTCACCCAGTCCACATCACACTCACCTAGTCCGACATCATACTCACCCAAGGCCGACATCACACTCACACAGTCCCGACATCACACTCACCCAGGCCCAACATCACACTCACCCAGCCCAACATCACACTCACCCAGCCCAACATCACACTCACCCAGCCCAACATCACACTCACCCAGTCCCACATCACACTCACCTAGTCCGACATCATACTCACCCAGCCAACATCACACTCACCCAGCCCAACATCACACTCACCCAGTCCCACATCACACTCACCTAGTCCGACATCATACTCACCCAGCCGACATCACACTCACCCAGTCCGACATCACACTCACCCCAGCCCGACATCACACTCACCCAGTCCGACATCACACTCACCCAGCCCGACATCACACTCACCCAGTCCGACATCACACTCACCCAGTCCGACATCACACTCACCCAGCCCCGACATCACACTCACCCAGCCCGACATCACACTCACCCAGTCCGACATCACACTCACCCAGTCCGACATCACACTCACCCAGCCCGACATCACACTCACCCAGCCCGACATCACACTCCACCCAGTCCCGACATCACACTCACCCCAGCCCGACATCACACTAACCCCGACATCACACTCACCCAGTCCGACATCACACTCACCCAGCCCGACATCACACTCACCCAGTCCAACATCACACTCACCCAGTCCGACATCACACTCACCCAGCCCGACATCACACTCACCCAGTCCGACATCACACTCACCCAGTCCGACATCACACTCACCCAGTCCGACATCACACTCACCCAGCCCGACATCACACTCACCCAGTCCCAACATCACACTCACCCAGCCCGACATCACACTCACCCAGCCCAACATCACACTCACCCAGCCCGACATCACACTCACCCAGCCGACATCACACTCACCCAGCCGACATCACACTCACCCAGTCCGACATCACACTCACCCAGTCCGACATCACACTCACCCAGTCCGACATCACACTCACCCAGCCCGACATCACACTCACCCAGTCCGACATCACACTCACCCAGCCCGACATCACACTCACCCAGTCCAACATCACACTCACCCAGTCCGACATCACACTGACCCAGTCCGACATCACACTCACCCAGCCCAACATCACACTCACCCAGTCTGACATCACACTCACCCAGCCCGACATCACACTCACCCAGTCCGACATCACACTCACCCAGTCCGACATCACACTCACCCAGTCCGACATCACACTCACCCAGTCCGACATCACACTCACCCAGTCCGACATCACACTCACCCAGTCCGACATCACACTCACCCACCCCGACATCACACTCACCCAGCCCGACATCACACTCACCCAGTCCGACATCACACTCACCCAGCCCGACATCACACTCACCCAGCCCGACATCACACTCACCCAGTCCGACATCACACTCACCCAGCCCGACATCACACTCACCCAGTCCGACATCACACTCACCCAGTCCGACATCACACTCACCCAGCCCGACATCACACTCACCCAGCCCGACATCACACTCACCCAGTCCGACATCACACCCACCCAGTCCGACATCACACTCACCCAGCCCGACATCACACTCACCCAGCCCGACATCACACTCACCCAGCCCGACATCACACTCACCCAGCCCGACATCACACTCACCCAGTCCGACATCACACCCACCCAGTCCGACATCACACTCACCCAGTCCGACATCACACTCACCCAGTCCGACATCACACCCACCCAGTCCGACATCACACTCACCCAGCCCGACATCACACTCACCCAGTCCGACATCACACCCACCCAGTCCGACATCACACTCACCCAGTCCGACATCACACTCACCCAGCCCGACATCACACTCACTCAGCCCGACATCACACTCACCCAGCCCGACATCACACTCACCCAGTCCGACATCACACTCACCCAGTCCGGCATCACACTCACCCAGTCCAACATCACACTCACCCAGTCCGACATCGCACTCACCCAGCCCGACATCACACTCACCCAGTCCAACATCACACTCACCCAGTCCGACATCGCACTCACCCAGCCCGACATCACACTCACCCAGCCCGACATCACACTCACCCAGTCCGAAATCGCACTCACCCAGCCCGACATCACACTCACCCAGCCCGACATCACACTCACCCAGCCCGACATCGCACTCACCCAGCCCGACATCGCACTCACCAAGTCCGACATCACACTCACCCAGTCCGACATCACACTCACCCAGTCCGACATCACACTCACCCAGTCCGACATCACACTCACCCAGCCCGACATCACACTCACCCAGCCCAACATCACACTCACCCAGCCCGACATCGCACTCACCCAGCCTGACATCACACTCACCCAGTCCGACATCACACTCACCCAGCCTGACATCACACTCACCCAGCCCGACATCACACTCACCCAGCCCGACATCACACTCACCCAGCCCGACATCACACTCACCCAGCCCGACATCACACTCACCCAGTCCCACATCACACTCACCCAGTCCCACATCACACTCACCCAACGCGACATCACACTCACCCAGCCCGACATCACACTCACCCAGCCCGACATCACACTCACCCAGTCCGACATCACACTCACCCAGCCCGACATCACACTCACCCAGTCCGACATCACACTCACCCAGTCCGACATCACACTCACCCAGTCCGACATCACACTCTCCCAGTCCGACATCGCACTCACCCAGCCCGACATCACACTCACCCAGTCCGACATCACACTCTCCCAGTCCGACATCGCACTCACCCAGTCCGACATCACACTCACCCAGTCCGACATCACACTCACCCAGCCCTACATCACACTCACCCAGCCCGACATCACACTCACCCAGTCCGACATCACACTCACCCAGTCCGACATCACACTCACCCAGCCCTACATCGCACTCACCCAGCCCAACATCACACTCACCCAGCCCGACATCACACTCACCCAGCCCAACATCACACTCACTCAGCCCGACATCACACTCACCCAGCCCGACATCGCACTCACCCAGTCCGACATCACACTCACCCAGTCCGACATCACACTCACCCAGTCCCACATCACACTCACCCAGTCCAACATCACACTCACCCAGTCCGACATTACACTCACCCAGTCCCACATCACACTCACCCAGCCCAACATCACACTCACCCAGTCCCACATCACACTCACCCAACGCGACATCACACTCACCCAGTCCGACATCACACTCACCCAGCCTGACATCACACTCACCCAGTCCCACATCACACTCACCCAGTCCAACATCACTCACCCAGTCCAACATCACACTCACCCAGCCCGACATCACACTCACCCAGTTCGACATCACACTCACCCAGTCCAACATCACACTCACCCAGCCCAACATCACACTCACCCAGCCCAACATCACACTCACCCAGCCCGACATCACACTCACCCAGCCCGACATCACACTCACCCAGCCCGACATCACACTCACCCAGCCCGACATCACACTCACCCAGCCCGACATCACACTCACCCAGCCCGACATCACACTCACCCAGCCCGACATCACAGTCACCCAGCCCGACATCACACTCACCCAGTCCGACATCACACTCACCCAGTCCAACATCACACTCACCCAGCCCAACATCACACTCACCCAGCCCAACATCACACTCACCCAGCCCGACATCACACTCACCCAGCCCGACATCACACTCACCCAGTCCGACATCACACTCACCCAGCCCTACATCACACTCACCCAGCCCAACATCACACTCACCCAGCCCGACATCACACTCACCCAGTCCGACATCACACTCACCCAGCCCAACATCACACTCACCCAGCCCAACATCACACTCACCCAGTCCCACATCACACTCACCTAGTCCGACATCATACTCACCCAGCCCGACATCACACTCACCCAGTCCGACATCACACTCACCCAGCCCAACATCACACTCACCCAGCCCAACATCACACTCACCCAGTCCCACATCACACTCACCTAGTCCGACATCATACTCACCCAGCCCGACATCACACTCACCCAGTCCGACATCACACTCACCCAGCCCGACATCACACTCACCCAGTCCGACATCACACTCACCCAGCCCGACATCACACTCACCCAGTCCGACATCACACTCACCCAGTCCGACATCACACTCACCCAGCCCGACATCACACTCACCCAGCCCGACATCACACTCACCCAGTCCGACATCACACTCACCCAGTCCGACATCACACTCACCCAGCCCGACATCACACTCACCCAGCCCGACATCACACTCACCCAGTCCGACATCACACTCACCCAGCCCGACATCACACTAACCCCGACATCACACTCACCCAGTCCGACATCACACTCACCCAGCCCGACATCACACTCACCCAGTCCAACATCACACTCACCCAGTCCGACATCACACTCACCCAGCCCGACATCACACTCACCCAGTCCGACATCACACTCACCCAGTCCGACATCACACTCACCCAGTCCGACATCACACTCACCCAGCCCGACATCACACTCACCCAGTCCAACATCACACTCACCCAGCCCGACATCACACTCACCCAGCCCGACATCACACTCACCCAGCCCGACATCACACTCACCCAGCCCGACATCACACTCACCCAGCCCGACATCACACTCACCCAGTCCGACATCACACTCACCCAGCGCGACATCACACTCACCCAGTCCGACATCACACTCACCCAGTCCGACATCACACTCACCCAGTCCGACATCACACTCACCCAGCCCGACATCACACTCACCCAGTCCGACATCACACTCACCCAGCCCAACATCACACTCACCCAGTCCAACATCACACTCACCCAGTCCGACATCACACTGACCCAGTCCGACATCACACTCACCCAGCCCGACATCACACTCACCCAGTCTGACATCACACTCACCCAGCCCGACATCACACTCACCCAGTCCGACATCACACTCACCCAGTCCGACATCACACTCACCCAGTCCGACATCACACTCACCCAGTCCGACATCACACTCACCCAGTCCGACATCACACTCACCCAGCCCGACATCACACTCACCCAGTCCGACATCGCACTCACCCAGCCCGACATCACACTCACCCAGCCCGACATCGCACTCACCCAGCCCGACATCGCACTCACCCAGTCCGACATCACACTCACCCAGTCCGACATCACACTCACCCAGTCCGACATCACACTCACCCAGTCCGACATCACACTCACCCAGCCCGACATCACACTCACCCAGCCCAACATCACACTCACCCAGCCCGACATCACACTCACCCAGTCCGACATCACACTCACCCAGTCCGACATCACACTCACCCAGCCCAACATCACACTCACCCAGCCCGACATCACACTCACCCAGTCCGACATCACACTCACCCAGTCCGGCATCACACTCACCCAGTCGAACATCACACTCACCCAGTCCGACATCACACTCACCCAGTCCGACATCACACTCACCCAGCCCGACATCACACTCACCCAGTCCGACATCACACTCACCCAGTCCGACATCACACTCACCCAGCCCGACATCACACTCACCCAGTCCGACATCACACTCGCCCAGCCCGACATCACACTCGCCCAGTCCGACATCACACTCACCCAGCCCGACATCACACTCACCCAGCCCGACATCACACTCACCCAGCCCGACATCACACTCACCCAGTCCGACATCACACTCACCCAGTCCGACATCACACTCACCCAGCCCGACATCACACTCACCCAGTCCCACATCACACTCACCCAGCCCGACATCACACTCACCTAGCCCGACATCACACTCACCCAGTCCGACATCACACTCACCCAGTCCGACATCACACCCACCCAGTCCAACATCACACTCACCCAGCCCGACATCACACTCACCCAGCCCGACATCACACTCACTCAGCCCGACATCACACTCACCCAGTCCGACATCACACTCACCCAGTCCGACATCACACTCACCCAGCCCGACATCACACTCACCCAGCCCGACATCACACTCACTCAGCCCGACATCACACTCACCCAGCCCGACATCACACTCACCCAGTCCGACATCACACTCACCCAGTCCGACATCACACTCACCCAGTCCGACATCACACTCACCCAGTCCGACATCACACTCACCCAGTCCGGCATCACACTCACCCAGTCCAACATCACACTCACCCAGTCCGACATCGCACTCACCCAGCCCGACATCACACTCACCCAGCCCGACATCACACTCACCCAGCCCGACATCGCACTCACCCAGCCCGACATCACACTCACCCAGCCCGACATCACACTCACCCAGTCCGACATCGCACTCACCCAGCCCGACATCACACTCACCCAGCCCGACATCACACTCACCCAGCCCGACATCGCACTCACCCAGCCCGACATCGCACTCACCCAGTCCGACATCACACTCACCCAGTCCGACATCACACTCACCCAGTCCGACATCACACTCACCCAGTCCGACATCACACTCACCCAGTCCGACATCACACTCACCCAGCCCGACATCACACTCACCCAGCCCAACATCACACTCACCCAGCCCGACATCACACTCACCCAGTCCGACATCACACTCACCCAGTCCGGCATCACACTCACCCAGTCGTACATCACACTCACCCAGTCCGACATCACACTCACCCAGTCCGACATCACACTCACCCAGCCCGACATCACACTCACCCAGTCCGACATCACACTCACCCAGTCCGACATCACACTCACCCAGTCCGACATCACACTCACCCAGTCCGACATCACACTCACCCAGTCCGACATCACACTCACCCAGTCCGACATCACACTCACCCAGTCCGACATCACACTCACCCAGTCCGACATCACACTCACCCAGTCCGACATCACACTCACCCAGTCCGACATCACACTCACCCAGCCCGACATCACACTCACCCAGCCCGACATCACACTCACCCAGCCCGACATCACACTCACCCAGCCCGACATCACACTCACCCAGCCCGACATCACACTCACCCAGTCCGACATCACACTCACCCAGTCCGACATCACACTCACCCAGCCCTACATCACACTCACCCAGCCCAACATCACACTCACCCAGCCCGACATCACACTCACCCAGCCCGACATCACACTCACCCAGTCCGACATCACACTCACCCAGCCCTACATCACACTCACCCAGCCCAACATCACACTCACCCAGCCCGACATCACACTCACCCAGTCCGACATCACACTCACCCAGCCCAACATCACACTCACCCAGCCCAACATCACACTCACCCAGTCCCACATCACACTCACCTAGTCCGACATCATACTCACCCAGCCCGACATCACACTCACCCAGTCCGACATCACACTCACCCAGCCCAACATCACACTCACCCAGCCCAACATCACACTCACCCAGTCCCACATCACACTCACCTAGTCCGACATCATACTCACCCAGCCCGACATCACACTCACCCAGCCCGACATCACACTCACTCAGCCCGACATCACACTCACCCAGTCCGACATCACACTCACCCAGTCCGACATCACACTCACCCAGTCTGACATCACACTCACCCAGTCCGACATCACACTCACCCAGTCCGACATCACACTCACCCAGTCCGACATCACACTCACCCAGCCCGACATCACACTCACCCAGCCCGACATCACACTCACCCAGCCCGACATCACACTCACCCAGCCCGACATCACACTCACCTAGCCCGACATCACACTCACCCAGTCCGACATCACACTCACCCAGTCCGACATCACACTCACCCAGCCCTACATCACACTCACCCAGCCCAACATCACACTCACCCAGCCCGACATCACACTCACCCAGCCCGACATCACACTCACCCAGTCCGACATCACACTCACCCAGCCCTACATCACACTCACCCAGCCCAACATCACACTCACCCAGCCCGACATCACACTCACCCAGTCCGACATCACACTCACCCAGCCCGACATCACACTCACCCAGTCCGACATCACACTCACCCAGTCCGACATCACACTCACCCAGTCCGACATCACACTCACCCAGTCCGACATCACACTCACCCAGTCCGACATCACACTCACCCAGTCCGACATCACACTCACCCAGTCCGACATCACACTCACCCAGTCCGACATCACACTCACCCAGTCCGACATCACACTCACCCAGCCCGACATCACACTCACCCAGCCCGACATCACACTCACCCAGTCCGACATCACACTCACCCAGTCCGACATCACACTCACCCAGCCCTACATCACACTCACCCAGCCCAACATCACACTCACCCAGCCCGACATCACACTCACCCAGCCCGACATCACACTCACCCAGTCCGACATCACACTCACCCAGCCCTACATCACACTCACCCAGCCCAACATCACACTCACCCAGCCCGACATCACACTCACCCAGTCCGACATCACACTCACCCAGCCCAACATCACACTCACCCAGCCCAACATCACACTCACCCAGTCCCACATCACACTCACCTAGTCCGACATCATACTCACCCAGCCCGACATCACACTCACCCAGTCCGACATCACACTCACCCAGCCCAACATCACACTCACCCAGCCCAACATCACACTCACCCAGTCCCACATCACACTCACCTAGTCCGACATCATACTCACCCAGCCCGACATCACACTCACCCAGCCCGACATCACACTCACTCAGCCCGACATCACACTCACCCAGTCCGACATCACACTCACCCAGTCCGACATCACACTCACCCAGCCCGACATCACACTCACCCAGCCCGACATCACACTCACTCAGCCCGACATCACACTCACCCAGCCCGACATCACACTCACCCAGTCCGACATCACACTCACCCAGTCCGACATCACACTCACCCAGTCCGACATCACACTCACCCAGTCCGACATCACACTCACCCAGTCCGGCATCACACTCACCCAGTCCAACATCACACTCACCCAGTCCGACATCGCACTCACCCAGCCCGACATCACACTCACCCAGTCCAACATCACACTCACCCAGTCCGACATCGCACTCACCCAGCCCGACATCACACTCACCCAGCCCGACATCACACTCACCCAGTCCGACATCGCACTCACCCAGCCCGACATCACACTCACCCAGCCCGACATCACACTCACCCAGCCCGACATCGCACTCACCCAGCCCGACATCGCACTCACCCAGTCCGACATCACACTCACCCAGTCCGACATCACACTCACCCAGTCCGACATCACACTCACCCAGTCCGACATCACACTCACCCAGCCCGACATCACACTCACCCAGCCCAACATCACACTCACCCAGCCCGACATCACACTCACCCAGTCCGACATCACACTCACCCAGTCCGGCATCACACTCACCCAGTCGAACATCACACTCACCCAGTCCGACATCACACTCACCCAGTCCGACATCACACTCACCCAGCCCGACATCACACTCACCCAGTCCGACATCACACTCACCCAGTCCGACATCACACTCACCCAGCCCGACATCACACTCACCCAGTCCGACATCACACTCGCCCAGCCCGACATCACACTCGCCCAGCCCGACATCACACTCACCCAGCCCGACATCACACTCACCCAGCCCGACATCACACTCACCCAGTCCGACATCACACTCACCCAGTCCGACATCACACTCACCCAGTCCGACATCACACTCACCCAGCCCGACATCACACTCACCCAGTCCCACATCACACTCACCCAGCCCGACATCACACTCACCCAGCCCGACATCACACTCACCCAGTCCGACATCACACTCACCCAGCCCGACATCACACTCACCCAGTCCGACATCACACTCACCCAGTCCGACATCACACTCACCCAGTCCGACATCACACTCACCCAGTCCGACATCACACTCACCCAGTCCGACATCACACTCACCCAGTCCGACATCACACTCACCCAGTCCGACATCACACTCACCCAGTCCGACATCACACTCACCCAGTCCGACATCACACTCACCCAGCCCGACATCACACTCACCCAGCCCGACATCACACTCACCCAGCCCGACATCACACTCACCCAGCCCGACATCACACTCACCCAGCCCGACATCACACTCACCCAGTCCGACATCACACTCACCCAGTCCGACATCACACTCACCCAGCCCTACATCACACTCACCCAGCCCTACATCACACTCACCCAGCCCGACATCACACTCACCCAGCCCGACATCACACTCACCCAGTCCGACATCACACTCACCCAGCCCTACATCACACTCACCCAGCCCAACATCACACTCACCCAGCCCGACATCACACTCACCCAGTCCGACATCACACTCACCCAGCCGAACATCACACTCACCCAGCCCAACATCACACTCACCCAGTCCCACATCACACTCACCTAGTCCGACATCATACTCACCCAGCCCGACATCACACTCACCCAGTCCGACATCACACTCACCCAGCCCAACATCACACTCACCCAGCCCAACATCACACTCACCCAGTCCCACATCACACTCACCTAGTCCGACATCATACTCACCCAGCCCGACATCACACTCACCCAGTCCGACATCACACTCACCCAGCCCGACATCACACTCACCCAGTCCGACATCACACTCACCCAGCCCGACATCACACTCACCCAGTCCGACATCACACTCACCCAGTCCGACATCACACTCACCCAGCCCGACATCACACTCACCCAGCCCGACATCACACTCACCCAGTCCGACATCACACTCACCCAGTCCGACATCACACTCACCCAGCCCGACATCACACTCACCCAGCCCGACATCACACTCACCCAGTCCGACATCACACTCACCCAGCCCGACATCACACTAACCCCGACATCACACTCACCCAGTCCGACATCACACTCACCCAGCCCGACATCACACTCACCCAGTCCAACATCACACTCACCCAGTCCGACATCACACTCACCCAGCCCGACATCACACTCACCCAGTCCGACATCACACTCACCCAGTCCGACATCACACTCACCCAGTCCGACATCACACTCACCCAGCCCGACATCACACTCACCCAGTCCAACATCACACTCACCCAGCCCGACATCACACTCACCCAGCCCGACATCACACTCATCCAGCCCGACATCACACTCACCCAGCCCGACATCACACTCACCCAGCCCGACATCACACTCACCCAGTCCGACATCACACTCACCCAGCCCGACATCACACTCACCCAGTCCGACATCATACTCACCCAGTCCGACATCACACTCACCCAGTCCGACATCACACTCACCCAGCCCGACATCACACTCACCCAGTCCAACATCACACTCACCCAGCCCAACATCACACTCACCCAGTCCAACATCACACTCACCCAGTCCGACATCACACTGACCCAGTCCGACATCACACTCACCCAGCCCAACATCACACTCACCCAGTCTGACATCACACTCACCCAGCCCGACATCACACTCACCCAGTCCGACATCACACTCACCCAGTCCGACATCACACTCACCCAGTCCGACATCACACTCACCCAGTCCGACATCACACTCACCCAGTCCGACATCACACTCACCCAGTCCGACATCACACTCACCCACCCCAACATCACACTCACCCAGCCCGACATCACACTCACCCAGTCCGACATCACACTCACCCAGCCCGACATCACACTCACCCAGCCCGACATCACACTCACCCAGTCCGACATCACACTCACCCAGCCCGATATCACACTCACCCAGTCCGACATCACACTCACCCAGTCTGACATCACACTCACCCAGCCCGACATCACACTCACCCAGTCCGACATCACACTCACCCAGTCCGACATCACACCCACCCAGTCCAACATCACACTCACCCAGCCCGACATCACACTCACCCAGCCCGACATCACACTCACCCAGCCCATCACACTCACCCAGCCCAACATCACACTCACCCAGCCCGACATCACACTCACCCAGCCCATCACACTCACCCAGCCCAACATCACACTCACCCAGCCCGACATCACACTCACCCAGTCCCACATCACACTCACCCAGTCCAACATCACTCACCCAGTCCAACATCACACTCACCCAGCCCGACATCACACTCACCCAGTCCGACATCACACTCACCCAGTCCAACATCACACTCACCCAGCCCAACATCACACTCACCCAGCCCAACATCACACTCACCCAGCCCGACATCACACTCACCCAGCCCGACATCACACTCACCCAGCCCGACATCACACTCACCCAGCCCGACATCACACTCACCCAGCCCGACATCACACTCACACAGCCCGACATCACACTCACCCAGCCCGACATCACACTCACCCAGTCCGACATCACACTCACCCAGTCCGACATCACACTCACCCAGTCCGACATCACACTCACCCAGCCCGACATCACACTCACCCAGCCCAACATCACACTCACCCAGCCCGACATCACACTCACCCAGCCCGACATCACACTCACCCAGTCCGACATCACACTCACCCAGCCCTACATCACACTCACCCAGCCCAACATCACACTCACCCAGCCCGACATCACACTCACCCAGTCCGACATCACACTCACCCAGCCCAACATCACACTCACCCAGCCCAACATCACACTCACCCAGTCCCACATCACACTCACCTAGTCCGACATCATACTCACCCAGCCCGACATCACACTCACCCAGTCCGACATCACACTCACCCAGCCCAACATCACACTCACCCAGCCCAACATCACACTCACCCAGTCCCACATCACACTCACCTAGTCCGACATCATACTCACCCAGCCCGACATCACACTCACCCAGTCCGACATCACACTCACCCAGCCCGACATCACACTCACCCAGTCCGACATCACACTCACCCAGCCCGACATCACACTCACCCAGTCCGACATCACACTCACCCAGTCCGACATCACACTCACCCAGCCCGACATCACACTCACCCAGCCCGACATCACACTCACCCAGTCCGACATCACACTCACCCAGTCCGACATCACACTCACCCAGCCCGACATCACACTCACCCAGCCCGACATCACACTCACCCAGTCCGACATCACACTCACCCAGCCCGACATCACACTAACCCCGACATCACACTCACCCAGTCCGACATCACACTCACCCAGCCCGACATCACACTCACCCAGTCCAACATCACACTCACCCAGTCCGACATCACACTCGCCCAGCCCGACATCACACTCACCCAGTCCGACATCACACTCACCCAGTCCGACATCACACTCACCCAGTCCGACATCACACTCACCCAGCCCGACATCACACTCACCCAGTCCAACATCACACTCACCCAGCCCGACATCACACTCACCCAGCCCGACATCACACTCACCCAGCCCGACATCACACTCACCCAGCCCGACATCACACTCACCCAGCCCGACATCACACTCACCCAGTCCGACATCACACTCACCCAGCCCGACATCACACTCACCCAGTCTGACATCACACTCACCCAGTCCGACATCACACTCACCCAGTCCGACATCACACTCACCCAGCCCGACATCACACTCACCCAGCCCAACATCACACTCACCCAGTCCAACATCACACTCACCCAGTCCGACATCACACTGACCCAGTCCGACATCACACTCACCCAGCCCAACATCACACTCACCCAGTCTGACATCACACTCACCCAGCCCGACATCACACTCACCCAGTCCGACATCACACTCACCCAGTCCGACATCACACTCACCCAGTCCGACATCACACTCACCCAGTCCGACATCACACTCACCCAGTCCGACATCACACTCACCCAGTCCGACATCACACTCACCCACCCCAACATCACACTCACCCAGCCCGACATCACACTCACCCAGTCCGACATCACACTCACCCAGCCCGACATCACACTCACCCAGCCCGACATCACACTCACCCAGTCCGACATCACACTCACCCAGTCCGACATCACACTCACCCAGCCCGACATCACACTCACCCAGTCCGACATCACACTCACCCAGTCCGACATCACACTCACCCAGCCCGACATCACACTCACCCAGCCCGACATCACACTCACCCAGTCCGACATCACACTCACCCAGTCCGACATCACACCCACCCAGTCCAACATCACACTCACCCAGCCCGACATCACACTCACCCAGCCCGACATCACACTCACTCAGCCCGACATCACACTCACCCAGTCCGACATCACACTCACCCAGTCCGACATCACACTAGCCCCGACATCACACTCACCCAGTCCGACATCACACACACCCAGACCGACATCACACTCACCCAGCCCGACATCACACTCACCCAGCCCAACATCACACTCACCCAGCCCGACATCACACTCACCCAGACCGACATCACACTCACCCAGCCCGACATCACACTCACCCAGCCCAACATCACACTCACCCAGCACAACATCACACTCACCCAGTCCGACATCATACTCACCCAGTCCGACATCACACTCACCCAGCCCGACATCACACTCACCCAGTCCAACATCACACTCACCCAGCCCGACATCACACTCACCCAGTCCGACATCACACTCACCCAGCCCGACATCACACTCACCCAGCCCGACATCACACTCACCCAGTCCGACATCACACTCACCCAGTCCGACATCACACTCACCCAGCCCGACATCACACTCACCCAGCCCGACATCACACTCACCCAGTCCGACATCACACTCACCCAGCCCGACATCACACTCACCCAGACCGACATCACACTCACCCAGCCCGACATCACACTCACCCAGTCCAACATCACACTCACCCAGTCCAACATCACACTCACCCAGTCCAACATCACACTCACCCAGCCCGACATCACACTCACCCAGCCCGACATCACTCTCACCCAGACCGACATCACACTCACCCAGCCCAACATCACACTCACCCAGTCCGACATCACACTCACCCAGCCCAACATCACACTCACCCAGCCCGACATCACACTCACCCAGTCCCACATCACACTCACCCAGTCCAACATCACACTCACCCAGTCCGACATCACACTCACCCAGCCCGACATCACACTCACCCAGCCCGACATCACACTCACCCAGACCGACATCACACTCACCCAGCCCGACATCACACTCACCCAGTCCAACATCACACTCACCCAGCCCGACATCACACTCACCCAGACCGACATCACACTCACCCAGCCCGACATCACACTCACCCAGCCCAACATCACACTCACCCAGCACAACATCACACTCACCCAGTCCGACATCATACTCACCCAGTCCAACATCACACTCACCCAGCCCGACATCACACTCACCCAGTCCAACATCACACTCACCCAGCCCGACATCACACTCACCCAGTCCGACATCACACTCACCCGGCCCGACATCACACTCACCCAGCCCGACATCACACTCACCCAGTCCGACATCACACTCACCCAGTCCAACATCACACTCACCCAGCCCGACATCACACTCACCCAGTCCGACATCACACTCACCCAGCCCGACATCACACTCACCCAGCCCGACATCACACTCACCCAGTCCGACATCACACTCACCCAGTCCAACATCACACTCACCCAGCCCGACATCACACTCACCCAGACCGACATCACACTCACCCAGTCCAACATCACACTCACCCAGCCCGACATCACACTCACCCAGTCCGACATCACACTCACCCAGCCCGACATCACACTCACCCAGACCGACATCACACTCACCCAGTCCGACATCACACTCACCCAGCCCGACATCACACTCACCCAGACCGACATCACACTCACCCAGCCTGACATCACACTCACCCAGTCCTACATCACACTCACCCAGCCCGACATCACACCCACCCAGACCGACATCACACTCACCCAGCCCGACATCACACTCACCCAGCCCAACATCACACTCACCCAGCACAACATCACACTCACCCAGTCCGACATCATACTCACCCAGTCCGACATCACACTCACCCAGCCCGACATCACACTCACCCAGTCCAACATCACACTCACCCAGCCCGACATCACACTCACCCAGTCCGACATCACACTCACCCAGCCCGACATCACACTCACCCAGCCCGACATCACACTCACCCAGTCCGACATCACACTCACCCAGTCCAACATCACACTCACCCAGCCCGACATCACACTCACCCAGTCCGACATCACACTCACCCAGTCCAACATCACACTCACCCAGCCCAACATCACACTCACCCAGTCCGACATCACACTCACCCAGCCCGACATCACACTCACCCAGACCGACATCACACTCACCCAGCCCGACATCACACTCACCCAGTCCAACATCACACTCACCCAGTCCAACATCAAACTCACCCAGCCCGACATCACACTCACCCAGCCCGACATCACACTCACCCAGACCGACATCACACTCACCCAGTCCGACATCACACTCACCCAGCCCGACATCACACTCACCCAGCCCGACATCACACTCACCCAGCCCGACATCACACTCACCCAGTCCGACATCACACTCACCCAGCCCGACATCACACTCACCCAGCCCGACATCACACTCACCCAGCCCGACATCACACTCACCCAGTCCGACATCACACTCACCCAGTCCGACATCACACTCACCCAGCCCGACATCACACTCACCCAGCCCGACATCACACTCACCCAGCCCAACATCACACTCGCCCAGTCCAACAGCACACTCTCCCAGACCGACATCACACTCACCCAGCCCGACATCACACTCACCCAGTCCCACATCACACTCACCCAGTCCCACATCACACTCACCCAGCCCGACATCACACTCACCCAGCCCGACATCACACTCACCCAGCCCAACATCACACTCACCCAGCCCGACATCACACTCACCCAGCCCGACATCACACTCACCCAGTCCAACATCACACTCACCCAGTCCGACATCACACTCACCCAGTCCGACATCACACTCACCCAGCCCGACATCACACTCACCCAGTCCAACATCACACTCACCCAGTCCCACATCGCACTCACCCAGTCCGACATCACACTCACCCAGTCCGACATCACACTCACCCAGTCCGACATCACACTCACCCAGCCCCACATCGTACTCACCCAGTCCGACATCCCACTCACCCAGTCCGACATCACACTCACCCAGTCCGACATCACACTCACCCAGCCCGACATCACACTCACCCAGCCCAACATCACACTCACCCAGTCCCACATCACACTCACCCAGCCCGACATCACACTCACCAAGTCCGAAATCACACTCACCCAGTCCGACATCACACTCACCCAGTCCGACATCGCACTCACCCAGTCCGACATCACACTCACCCAGCCCGACGTCACACTCACCCAGCCCGACATCACACTCACCAGTCCGACATCACACTCACCCAGCCCGACATCACACTAACCCAGCCCGACATCACACTCACCCAGTCCGACATCACACTCACCCAGCCCGACATCACACTCACCCAGCCCGACGTCACACTCACCCAGCCCGACGTCACACTCACCCAGTCCCACATCACACTCACCCAGCCCGACATCACACTCACCCAGCCCGACATCACACTCACCCAGTCCGACATCACACTCACCCAGTCCGACATCACACTCACCCAGTCCGACATCACACTCACCCAGTCCGACATCACACTCACCCAGCCCGACATCACACTCACCCAGTCCGACATCACACTCACCCAGCCCAACATCACACTCACCCAGCCCGACATCACACTCACCCAGTCCCACATCACACTCACCCAGTACGACATCACACTCACCCAGTCCAACATCACACTCACCCAGTCCGACATCACACTCACCCAGTCCGACATCACACTCACCCAGTCCGACATCACACTCACCCAGTCCGACATCACACTCACCCAGTCCGACATCACACTCACCCAGCCCGACATCACACTCACCCAGCCCACCATCACACTCACCCAGTCCCACATCACACTCACCCAGCCCGACATCACACTCACCCAGTCCGACATCACACTCACCCAGTCCGACATCACACTCACCCAGTCCGACATCACACCCACCCAGTCCGACATCACACTCACCCAGTCCGACATCACACTCACCCAGTCCGACATCGCACTCACCCAGTCCGACATCACACTCACCCAGTCCGACATCACACTCACCCAGCCCGACGTCACACTCACCCAGCCCGACATCACACTCACCCAGCCCGACATCACACTCACCCAGCCCGACATCACACTAACCCAGCCCGACATCACACTCACCCAGTCCGACATCACACTCACCCAGTCCGACATCACACTCACCCAGTCACACATCACACTCACCCAGTCCGACATCACACTCACCCAGCCCAACATCACACTCACCCAGTCCGACATCACACTCACCCAGCCCGACATCACACTCACCCAGCCCGACATCACACTCACCCAGTCCCACATCACACTCACCCAGTCCAACATCACACTCACCCAGTCCGACATCACACTCACCCAGCCCGACATCACACTCACCCAGTCCGACATCACACTCACCCAGCCCGACATCACACTCACCCAGCCCGACATCACACTCACCCAGACCGACATCACACTCACCCAGCCCGACATCACTCACCCAGTCCGACATCACACTCACCCAGCCCGACATCACACTCACCCAGACCGACATCACACTCACCCAGCCCGACATCACACTCACCCAGCCCAACATCACACTCACCCAGCACAACATCACACTCACCCAGTCCGACATCATACTCACCCAGTCCAACATCACACTCACCCAGCCCGACATCACACTCACCCAGTCCAACATCACACTCACCCAGCCCGACATCACACTCTCCCAGTCCGACATCACACTCACCCAGCCCGACATCACACTCACCCAGCCCGACATCACACTCACCCAGTCCGACATCACACTCACCCAGTCCGACATCACACTCACCCAGCCCGACATCACACTCACCCAGACCGACATCACACTCACCCAGTCCAACATCACACTCACCCAGCCCGACATCACACTCACCCAGTCCGACATCACACTCACCCAGCCCGACATCACACTCACCCAGACCGACATCACACTCACCCAGTCCGACATCACACTCACCCAGCCCGACATCACACTCACCCAGACCGACATCACACTCACCCAGCCCGACATCACACTCACCCAGTCCAACATCACACTCACCCAGCCCGACATCACACCCACCCAGACCGACATCACACTCACCCAGCCCGACATCACACTCACGCAGCCCAACATCACACTCACCCAGCACAACATCACACTCACCCAGTCCGACATCATACTCACCCAGTCCGACATCACACTCACCCAGCCCGACATCACACTCACCCAGTCCAACATCACACTCACCCAGCCCGACATCACACTCACCCAGTCCGACATCACACTCACCCAGCCCGACATCACACTCACCCAGCCCGACATCACACTCACCCAGTCCGACATCACACTCACCCAGTCCGACATCACACTCACCCAGCCCGACATCACACTCACCCAGTCCGACATCACACTCACCCAGTCCAACATCACACTCACCCAGCCCGACATCACACTCACCCAGTCCGACATCACACTCACCCAGCCCGACATCACACTCACCCAGCCCGACATCACACTCACCCAGTCCAACATCACACTCACCCAGTCCAACATCACACTCACCCAGTCCAACATCACACTCACCCAGCCCGACATCACACTCACCCAGCCCGACATCACACTCACCCAGACCGACATCACACTCACCCAGCCCAACATCACACTCACCCAGTCCGACATCACACTCACCCAGCCCAACATCACACTCACCCAGCCCGACATCACACTCACCCAGTCCCACATCACACTCACCCAGTCCAACATCACACTCACCCAGTCCAACATCACACTCACCCAGCCCGACATCACACTCACCCAGTCCGACATCACACTCACCCAGCCCGACATCACACTCACCCAGCCCGACATCACACTCACCCAGACCGACATCACACTCACCCAGCCCGACATCACACTCACCCAGTCCAACATCACACTCACCCAGCCCGACATCACACTCACCCAGACCGACATCACACTCACCCAGCCCGACATCACACTCACCCAGCCCGACATCACACTCACCCAGCACAACATCACACTCACCCAGTCCGACATCATACTCACCCAGTCCAACATCACACTCACCCAGCCCGACATCACACTCACCCAGTCCTACATCACACTCACCCAGCCCGACATCACACTCACCCAGTCCGACATCACACTCACCCAGCCCGACATCACACTCACCCAGCCCGACATCACACTCACCCAGTCCGACATCACACTCACCCAGTCCAACATCACACTCACCCAGCCCGACATCACACTCACCCAGTCCGACATCACACTCACCCAGCCCGACATCACACTCACCCAGCCCGACATCACACTCACCCAGTCCGACATCACACTCACCCAGTCCAACATCACACTCACCCAGCCCGACATCACACTCACCCAGACCGGCATCACACTCACCCAGTCCAACATCACACTCACCCAGCCCGACATCACACTCACCCAGTCCGACATCACACTCACCCAGCCCGACATCACACTCACCGAGACCGACATCACACTCACCCAGTCCGACATCACACTCACCCTGCCCGACATCACACTCACCCAGACCGACATCACACTCACCCAGCCCGACATCACACTCACCCAGTCCTACATCACACTCACCCAGCCCGACATCACACCCACCCAGACCGACATCACACTCACCCAGCCCGACATCACACTCACCAAGCCCAACATCACACTCACCCAGCACAACATCACACTCACCCAGCACAACATCACACTCACCCAGTCCGACATCATACTCACCCAGTCCGACATCACACTCACCCAGCCCGACATCACACTCACCCAGTCCAACATCACACTCACCCAGCCCGACATCACACTCATCCAGTCCGACATCACACTCACCCAGCCCGACATCACACTCACCCAGCCCGACATCACACTCACCCAGTCCGACATCACACTCACCCAGCCCGACATCACACTCACCCAGCCCGACATCACACTCACCCAGTCCAACATCACTCACCCAGCCCAACATCACACTCACCCAGCCCGACATCACACTCACCCAGTCCGACATCACACTCACCCAGCCCGACATCACACTCACCCAGCCCGACATCACACTCACCCAGTCCGACATCACACTCACCCAGTCCGACATCACACTCACCCAGTCCGACATCACACTCACCCAGCCCCACATCACACTCACCCAGTCCGACATCACACTCACCCAGTCCGACATCACACTCACCCAGTCCGACACCACACTCACCCAGTCCCACATCACACTCACCCAGTCCAACATCACACTCACCCAGCCCAACATCACACTCACCCAGCCCGACATCACACTCACCCAGTCCGACATCACACTCACCCAGTCCGACATCGCACTCACCCAGTCCGACATCACACTCACCCAGTCCGACATCACACTCACCCAGCCCGACATCACACTCACCCAGCCCGACATCACACTCACCCAGTCCGACATCACACTCACCCAGCCCGACATCACACTCACCCAGCCCAACATCACACTCACCCAGCCCGACATCACACTCACCCAGCCCGACATCACACTCACCCAGTCCGACATCACACTCACCCAGTCCGACATCACACTCACCCAGTCCGACATCACACTCACCCAGTCCGACATCACACTCACCCAGTCCGACATCACACTCACCCAGCCCCACATCGTACTCACCCAGTCCGACATCACACTCACCCAGTCCGACATCACACTCACCCAGCCCGACATCACACTCACCCAGCCCAACATCACACTCACCCAGTCCCACATCACACTCACCCAGCCCGACATCACACTCACCCAGTCCGACATCAAACTCACCCAGTCCGACATCACACTCACCCAGTCCGACATCACACTCACCCAGTCCGACATCGCACTCACCCAGTCCGACATCACACTCACCCAGTCCGACATCACACTCACCCAGCCCGACATCACACTCACCCAGTCCGACATCACACTCACCCAGTCCGACATCGCACTCACCCAGTCCGACATCACACTCACCCAGTCCGACATCACACTCACCCAGCCCGACATCACACTCACCCAGTCCGACATCACACTCACCCAGTCCGACATCGCACTCACCCAGTCCGACATCACACTCACCCAGTCCGACATCACACTCACCCAGCCCGACATCACACTCACCCAGCCCGACATCACACTCACCCAGTCCGACATCACACTCACCCAGCCCGACATCACACTCACCCAGTCCAACATCACACTCACCCAGCCCGACATCACACTCACCCAGCCCGACATCACACTCACCCAGTCCGACATCACACTCACCCAGTCCGACATCACACTCACCCAGTCCGACATCACACTCACCAGTCCGACATCACACTCACCCAGCCCGACATCACACTAACCCAGCCCGACATCACACTCACCCAGTCCGACATCACACTCACCCAGCCCGACATCACACTCACCCAGTCCGACATCACACTCACCCAGCCCAACATCACACTCACCCAGTCCGACATCACACTCACCCAGTCCGACATCACACTCACCCAGCCCGACGTCACACTCACCCAGCCCGACATCACACTCACCCAGCCCAACATCACACTCACCCAGCCCGACATCACACTCACCCAGCCCAACATCACACTCACCCAGCCCGACATCACACTCACCCAGTCCCACATCACACTCACCCAGTACGACATCACACTCACCCAGTCCAACATCACACTCACCCAGTCCGACATCACACTCACCCAGTCCGACATCACACTCACCCAGTCCGACATCACACTCACCCAGTCCGACATCACACTCACCCAGCCCAACATCACACTCACCCAGCCCGACATCACACTCACCTAGTCCGACATCACACTCACCCAGTCCCACATCACACTCACCCAGCCCGACATCACATTCACCCAGTCCGACATCACACTCACCCAGTCCGACATCACACTCACCCAGTCCGACATCACACCCACCCAGTCCGACATCACACTCACCCAGTCCGACATCACACTCACCCAGTCCGACATCGCACTCACCCAGTCCGACATCACACTCACCCAGCCCGACATCACACTCACCCAGTCCGACATCACACTCACCCAGTCCGACATCACACTCACCCAGTCCGACATCACACTCACCCAGTCCGACATCACACTCACCCAGTCCGACATCACACTCACCCAGCCCGACATCACACTCACCCAGCCCGACATCACACTCACCCAGTCCCACATCACACTCACCCAGCCCGACATCACACTCACCCAGCCCGACGTCACACTCACCCAGCCCGACTTCACACTCACCCAGCCCGACATCACACTCACCCAGTCCGACATCACACTCACCCAGCCCGACGTCACACTCACCCAGCCCGACTTCACACTCACCCAGCCCGACATCACACTCACCCAGTCCGACATCACACTCACCCAGCCCGACATCACACTCACCCAGCCCGACGTCACACTCACCCAGCCCGACATCACACTCACCCAGTCCGACATCACACTCACCCAGCCCGACATCACACTCACCCAGTCCGACATCACACTCACCCAGCCCGACATCACACTCACCCAGCCCGACATCACACTAACCCAGCCCGACATCACACTCACCCAGTCCGACATCACACTCACCCAGTGCGACATCACACTCACCCAGTCCCACATCACACTCACCCAGTCCGACATCACACTCACCCAGCCCAACATCACACTCACCCAGTCCCACATCACACTCACCCAGCCCGACATCACACTCACCCAGTCCGACATCACACTCACCCAGTCCCACATCACACTCACCCAGCCCGACATCACACTCACCCAGTCCGACATCACACTCACCCAGTCCGACATCACACTCACCCAGCCCAACATCACACTCACCCAGCCCGACATCACACTCACCCAGTCCCACATCACACTCACCCAGTCCAACATCACACTCACCCAGTCCAACATCACACTCACCCAGCCCGACATCACACTCACCCAGTCCGACATCACACTCACCCAGCCCGACATCACACTCACCCAGACCGACATCACACTCACCCAGACCGACATCACACTCACCCAGCCCGACATCACACTCACCCAGCCCGACATCACACTCACCCAGTCCGACATCACACTCACCCAGTCCGACATCACACTCACCCAGTCCAACATCACACTCACCCAGCCCGACATCACACTCACCCAGCCCGACATCACACTCACCCAGTCCGACATCACACTCACCCAGCCCGACATCACACTCACCCAGTCCGACATCACACTCACCCAGCCCGACATCACACTCACCCAGCCCGACATCACACTCACCCAGTCCGACATCACACTCACCCAGCCCGACATCACACTCACCCAGCCCGACATCACACTCACCCAGACCGACATCACACTCACCCAGCCCGACATCACACTCACCCAGTCCGACATCACACTCACCCAGCCCGACATCACACTCACCCAGACCGACATCACACTCACCCAGCCCGACATCACACTCACCCAGTCCGACATCACACTCACCCAGCCCAACATCACACTCACCCAGCCCGACATCACACTCACCCAGTCCGACATCACACTCACCCAGCCCGACATCACACTCACCCAGTCCGACATCACACTCACCCAGCCCGACATCACACTCACCCAGCCCGACATCACACTCACCCAGCCCAACATCACACTCACCCAGCCCGACATCACACTCACCCAGCCCGACATCACACTCACCCAGTCCGACATCACACTCACCCAGTCCGACATCACACTCACCCAGTCCAACATCTAACAGCAAGCGCACTGACAAACACACACACTGACACACGCACACACTGAGTGAGCATTCTGGAGGGGAAGGGTGAACTGCCAATTGTCGTGGTGCATATAGGTACCAACGATATTGGTAAAAACCGGGATGAGGTCCTAAAAGCTGAATATAGGGAGTTAGGAGATAAATTAAAAAATAGGACCTCAAAGGTAGTAATCTCAGGATTGCTACCAGTGCCACGTGCTAGTCAGTGTAGAAATAGAAGGATATTTCAGATGAATACGTGGCTAGAGGAATGGTGCAAGGGGGAGTGATTCAAATTCCTGGGACATTGGAACTGGTTCTGGGGAAGGTGGGACCAGTACAAACTGGACAGTTTGCACCTGGGCAGGACCGGGACCGATGTCTTAGGGGGAGTGTTTGCTCGTGCTTTGGGGAGGGTTTAAACTAAAATGGCAGGGGGTTGGGAACCTGTGCAGGGAGACAGACGAAAGGGAAGGAAGGATAGAAGCAAAAGACAGGAAGGAGAAAAGCAAAAGTGGAAGGAAGGGAAATCAAGGTTTTAAATCAAACATGGCCGCAGTAAACAATAATTCTAAAATGTCTAAGGGTGTTAAAAAAACAAGCCTGAAGGCTTTGTGTCTTAATGCGAGGAGCATTCGTAATAAGGTGGATGAATTAGCTGCGCAAATAGATGTAAACAGCTATGATATGATTGGGATTACGGAAACATGGCTCCAGGGTGGCCAAGGCTGGGAACTCAACATCCAGGGGTATTCAATATTCAGGAAAGACAGGCAAAAAGGAAAAGGAGGTGGGGTAGCATTGCTGGTTAAAGAGATTAACACAATAGTAAGGAAGGATATTAGCTCTGATGATGTGGAATCTGTATGGGTAGAACTGAGAAATACCAAGGGGCAGGAAATGTTAGTGGGAGTGGTATACAGACCCCCAAACAGTAATGCAGAGGTTGGGGATGGCATTAAACGGGAAATTAGAGATGTGTGCAATAAGGGCACAGCAGTTATCATGGGTGACTTTAATCTACATATGGATTGGGCTAACCAAATTAGTAACAATACTGTGGAGGAGGAATTCCTAGATTGCATACGGGATGGTTTCCTGGACCAATATGTCGAGGAACCAACTAGAGATCAGGCCATCTTAGACTGGGTATTATGTAATGAGAAAGGATTAATTAGCAATCTTGTTGTGCGAGGCCCCTTGGGGCGGAGCGATCATAGTATGATAGATATCTTAATTAAGATGGAGAGTGAAGTATTTGACTCAGAGACTAGGGTCCTGAATTTAAATAAAGGAAACTACGATGGTATGAGGTGCGAGTTGGCTAGGATGGATTGGGGAATGTTACTTAAAGGGTTGACGGTGGATAGGCAATGGCAAACATTTATAGATCGCATGGATGAAGTACAGAATTTATTCATCCCTGTTTGGCATAAAAATAAAACAAAAAAGGTGACTCAACCGTGGCTAACAAGGGAAATTAGGGATAGCATAAGATCCGAGGAGAGGAGATATAAATTGGCCAGAAAAAGCAGCAAACCTGAGGATTGGGAGCAGTTTAGTATTCAGCAAAGGAGGACAAAGGGATTAATTAAGAGGGGGAAAATAGAATATGAGAGTAAGCTTTCAGGGAACATAAAAACTGACTGTAAAAGCTTCTATAGATATGTGAAGAGAAAAAGATTGGTGAAGTCAAGTGTAGGCCCCTTGCAGTCAGAATCAGGGGAATTTATAATGGGGAACAAAGAAATGGCTGACCAATTAAATACATACTTTGGTTCTGTCTTCACAAAGGAGGACACAAATAACCTCCCAGAGATGTCGGGGAACATAGGGTCTAATGAGAGGGAGGAATTGAATGAAATCAGTATTTGTAGGGAAATGGTGTTAGGAAATTGACGAGATTGAAGGCCGCTAAATCCCCAGGGCCTGATAATCTACATCCTAGGGTACTTAAGGAAGTGGCCCTAGAAATAGTAGATGCATTGCTGGTCATCTTCCAAAATTCTATAGAGTCTGGAACAGTTCCCATGGATTGGAGGATAGCTAATATTACCCCATTATTCAAAAAAGGTGGTGGAGAGAAAACAGTGAAGCCTGACATCGGTAGTGGGGAAAATGCTAGATTCCATTATAAAAGATTTAATAGCAGAGCACTTGGAAAACAGTGACAGGATCGGACAAAGTCAACATGGATTTACAAAAAGTAAATCGTGCTTGACTAATCTACTGGAATTTTTTGAGGATGTAACTGGTAGAATAGATAAGGGAGAACTCATGGATGTGGTGTATTTGGACTTTCAGAAGGCTTTCGATAAGGTCCCGCATAAGAGATTAGCGTGTTAAGTGAAAGCACATGGGATTGGGGGCAAGGTATTGACTTGGATAGAGAACTGGTTGGCAGACAGGAAGCAAAGAGTTGGAATAAACGGGTCTTTTTCCGAGTGGCAGGCAGTGACTAGTGGGGTACCACAGGGATCAGTGCTAGGATCCCAGGTATTCACAATATATATTAATGATCTAGACGAGGAAGCTAGATGTAATATCTCCAAGTTTGCAGACGACACAAAGCTGGGTGGGCGTGTGTGCTGTGAGGAGGATGCTGAGAAACTCCAGTATGATTTGGACAGGTTGTGTGATTGGGCAGATGCATGGCAGATGGAGTATAATGTGGATAAATGCGAGGTTATCCACTTTGGTGGCAAAAACAGGGAGGCAGATTATTATCTGAACGGCAATAGATTGGGAGAAGGGGAAGTGCAACGAGACCTGGGTGTCGTTGTGCACCAGTCGCTGAAGGTAAGCATGCAGGTGCAGCAGGCGGTTAAGAAGGCAAATGGTATGTTGGCCTTCGTAGCGAGAGGATTCGAGTACAGGAGCAAGGCTGTCTTGCTGCAGTTGTACAGGGTCTTGGTGAGACCGCACCTTGAGTATTGTGTGCAGTTTTTGTTGCCTTATCTGAGGAAGGATGTTCTTGCCATGGAGGGAGTGCAGTGAAGATTCACCAGACTGATACCTGGGATGGCAGGAATGACGTATGAGGAGAGATTGGGTCGATTGAGCTTATACTGGTGAACCGGTGGAATTCTCTACCACAGAAGGCAGTAGAGGCCAATTCATTAAATATATTCAAGAATGAGTGAGACATATTTCTTAAGGCTAAAGGGATATGGGTACTGAATTTGGATGATTAGCCATGATCTCATTAAATGGCAGAGCAGGCTCGAGGGGCCGAATGGCCTACTCCTGTTCCTAACTTCTATGTTTCTATGTTTCTATGATATACACACACACTCACACACACACTCACACACACACACATTCACTGACACACACAACACACACACACACAAACTGACACACACTCACTGACACACGCAGCCACCCATCACACTTACATGGAAATATGTTTTGAAAGCGGTTCTTGTTTGCGTTGTGAGGATGTTTCGCGACATTGCAGGTCATTCTCGGGTGAGACGACAAACTCTGTAATCAGATAGTGCAGGAGGTGAGGTGCAGTCCTGGGATTGGTTACACAGTTAGCAAGGAATTGGTGACACATCCCATCAGGAATCTGGGAATTCCCCACAGTGCATGTTCATGTAACTGTGCTGACTAGTGCATTAGTCAGATGGGTGAGGGGCTGTATCACTCAGACACATTCCTTACAGCAAACATTGGACAGCATCTAATCACATTCAGCCCATGCCCTTGTTGTCCTTTCAGGAACACCCGACCATTCACCATCCAATAACATCCAATTGGTTCGATCGCCTCCAGTCCAGATCCAAGGTCGTCCCATCATCTGTCATCGAATGGGCACCAGGATGTAACATTAGAAAGAAGAAATAAAGTGCTCTAAGGATTGGGAGAGGCAGAGAGCTCTAAAGTAAGAAATAGTAAGGTATTAGGCGAGGTCATAAGAACATAAGAACATAAGAAATAGGAGCAGGAGTAGGCCATTCGGCCCTTCGAGCCTGCTCCACCATTCAATGAGATCATGGCTGATCTTCTGCCTCAACTCCATTCACCGGCCCTATCGCCATATCCCTTGATGCCCTTACTAGTCAGAAATCTATCGACTTCTGTTTTGAATATACCCAATGACTGAGCCTCCACAGCCCTCTGGGGTAGAGAATTCCAAAGATTCACCACCCTCTGTGTGAAGAAATTTCTTCTCATCTCAGTCCTGAATGGCCTATCCTTTATCCTGAGGCTGTGGCCCCTGGTTCTAGACTCCCCAGCCAAGGGAAACATTCTCCCAGCATCCATCCTATCAAGCCCTGTAATAATTTTGTATGCTTCAATGAGATCCCCTCTCATTCTTCTGAATTCAAGAGAATACAGGCCTAGTTTACTCAATCTCTTCTCATACGACAGTCCCGCCATCCCAGGAATCAAACTCGTGAACCTTCGTTGCACTCCCTCTATGGCAAGTATATCCTTCCTTAGGTAAGGGAACCAAAATTGTACACAGTACTCCAGGTGTGGTCTCACCAAGGCCCTATATAATTGGAGTAAGACTTCTTTACTCCTGTACTCAAATCCTCTTGTAATGAAGGCCAGCATACCATTTGCCTTCCTAATGGCTTGTTGCACCTGCACATTCACTTTCAGTGACTCATGTACAAGGACACCCAGGTCCCTTTGAGCATCTGTATTCCCCAATCTTTCACCATTTAGGAAATACTCTGCCTTTCTGTTTTTTCTACCAAAGTGGATAACTTCACATTTATCCACATTATATTCCATCTGCCATGTTTCTCGCCCACTCACTGAGCCTGTCGAGATCCCCTTGAAGCCTCTTCACATCCTCTTCGCAACTGCCACTGCCACCTAGCTTTGTATCATCAGCAAATTTGGAAATGTTACATTTAGTCCCCTCATCCAAATCATTGATATAGATTGTGAATAGCTGGGGCCCAAGCACCGATCCTTGCGGTACCCCACTAGTCACAGCCTGCCATCCTGAAAAAGACCCATTCATCCCTACTCTTTGTTTTCTGTCTGTTAACCAAAGAGAGAATACAGGATGGTCTAAAAACAACAGAAAATGCTGGAAAAACTCAGCAGGCCAGGCAACATCCGTGGAGAGAAAATAGAGTCAACGTTTCGGGTGAAAACCCTTTGTCAAGACTAAAGAAGCACAGGAAATGAAATAGATTAAGATGGGTTTACAGTGTATGTATGTGAACGCACGAAGCATAGTAAACAAGGTAAATGTGCTGCAGGCACAAATAGCCACCTGGGAATATGGGCCCAGAAATTCGGGTCGGGGGCTTCCCGCAGGTGTAAGCCCCCGACCTGCACTTACCTAGCGCGCCGGCCGTTGTGCTGTGGGCCCCCATGGAATTCCGATCCTGGGCCTGCTCCAGCTGCCGGCGCACAGTGCTTGCGTATCCCAGGGGCGCAGTTAGTTCGATGCGTCCCCTGGGATCACGTGAGCCACGGGGAGCCAATCGGAGCAGGGAATGCCCATTCATAAGTTTGAGGCCTGTCAAATCTTATAAATACTACGGGCCCCAAAACATCACTAAATCTTCAAATAAATTTTTTAAAAAATCACATTTTTAAAATAAGCTATAAATTACATGAAATAACTATTTTAAACAATAATTTAAATTTTTGAAAAAAATAATTTTATTTTCTAACGGGGCTAAAAATAAACTTACCTTGCTTTAAAGTATTTAAAAATAATAAACCTGTGGAAAAAATGTTTTAATTTTAATTAATTCACCACTTACCTTGTAAAAAGCAGGCCTTGCGACTGCTTTTTAAATGTCTAACTTCTGGAGACTTACCTTCCCGGGAAAACCTGCAAAAAAAAAGCAAGTTCGATGCGCACGCGTTGCCTCTCCCGCGCACGCGTTCAAACTCTGAACCCCTTCGTTCAGGGGAATGGAAGTGCCGGTTTCCCGCGTATGCGCAGTGCATGCAGGAAACCGGCACTTCCATTGGGCCTACGGGTGAGTACCCCGTGCGTACTCACCCGTGGAGACCCGAAGTTCTGGATGATGTTGCGGCAATAACTGAATTTCTGAAGTGTGTTCAGAAGAACTTTCTTGATCAGTATGTTTCCGACCCAAAGAGAGAGGAGGCATTGCTGGATCTGCTTCTGGGGAATGAGATCATAGAGTCATAACGGCACAGAAGGAGACCATTCGGCCCATCGAGTCCGTGCCGGTTCTCTGTAGAGCAAACCAGTCAGTCCCACTCCCCCGCTGTATCCCCATAACCCTGTATGTTTATTTCCCTCAAGCGCCTATCCAGTCTCCTCTTGAAAACATTGAGTGTCTCCACTTCCACCACTTCCGTCAGCAGTGAGTTCCAGGTGGTCACCACTCGCTGCGTAAAAAAGTTTTCCTCACATCCCCCCGTATCTTTTGCCCAAAACCTTAAATCTGTGTCCCCTAGTCCTTGTACCATCAACTAGTGGGAACAGCCTTTCCCCGTCTAGCCTATCCAAACCCGTCATAATCTTGTACACCTCTATCAAATCACTCCTCAACCTCCTTTGCTCTAATGAAAACAAATCCAGCTTCTCCAACCTGTCCTTGTAGCTAAGATCCCCCATCCCCGGAACCATTCTGGTAAATCTCCTCTGCACCCTCTCAAGGGCCTTCATATCCTTCCTAAAGTGTGGTGACCAGAACTGGACGCAATACTCCAGTTGTGACCTAACCAGCGCTTTATAAAGATTCAGCATAACTTCTTTACTTTTGTACTCAATACCTCTATTTATGAAGCCCAAGATCCCATATGCTTTGTTAACCACTCTCACTATGTCCCGCCACCTTCAGGGACCTATGCACATTAACTCCCAGGTCCCTCTGTCCCTGCACACTCTTTAAAACTGTGCCATTAAGTGTATATTGCCCCTCCCTGTTCCTTCTGCCAAAATGCATCACCTCACACTTCTCTGTATTAAATCCCATCTGCCACTTGTCTGCCCATTCTGCTAGCCTTTCTATGTCCTGTTGCAGTCGATTGGTATCATCCTCACTGTTTGCCACACCCCCAAGTTTGGTGTCATCGGCATTTTGTATCAGTCTTTACAGTAGAGGACACTAAAAATATCCCAACACTGGACAAACAGGGGCCAATGGGGGGGGGGGGGAGAGGAGCTAAACACGATTAAAATCACTAAGGAGGTGGTACTCGGTAAAATAATGCGACTTAAGGCGGATAAATCGCCCGGACCTGATGACCTACATCCTAGGGTCTTGAGAGAAGTGGCGGTAGGGATTGTGGATGCATTGGTGATTATTTTCCAAAACTCCCTGGACTCAGGAAAGGTCCCGGCAGATTGGAAAACTGCTAATGTAACACCCTTATTTAAGAAGGGTAGTAGACAAAAAGCCGGAAACTATAGACCAGTTAGCCTAACATCTGTGGTTGGCAAAATGTTGGAGTCCATTATTAAGGAAACAGTAACAGAGCATTTGGATAAACATAATTTAATAGGACAGAGTCAGCATGGTTTTATGAAGGGGAAGTCATGTTTGACGAATTTGCTCGAATTCTTTGAGGACGTAACATACAGGGTGGATAAAGGGGAACCAGTGGATGTGGTGTATTTGGACTTCCAAAAGGCATTTGACAAGGTTCCACACAAAAGATTACTGATCAAGATAAAAAATCACAGGATTGGGGGTAATATACTGGCATGGGTGGAAGATTGGCTATCTAACAGAAAACAAAGAGTTGGGATAAATGGTTCGTTCTCGGGCTGGCAATCAGTAACCAGTGGTGTTCCGCAGGGGTCAGTGCTGGGACCCCAACTCTTTACAATCTATATTAACGATTTGGAGGAAGGGACCGAGTGCAACGTATCCAAGTTTGCCGACGACACAAAGATGGGAGGGAAAGCAGGGAGTGAGGAGGACATAAAAAACCTGCAAAAGGACATAGACAGGCTAAGTGAGTGGGCAGAGATTTGGCAGATGCAATATAATGTTGGAAAGTGTGAGGTTATGCACTTTGGCAAAAAAAATCAAAGAGCAATGTAATGATCAATAACATGTCATTCTATAGTGGACACTAGGTGGAGCCGTAGAGCTGTGTAGAGCTGTATGTATAAGACTACACTACCCAGCTGTATGTATATTAAGACTACATTACCCATGGGGCACTAGGCTACCCACAAGGCAGCAGTCAAGATGGAAGCCTCTACAGATACTGTACCTAGTCCACATGTGCTCAATAAAGTAACTAGCAAAAGCTAGTTGTGTTCATAATAAGAATGTCTATTTATTAATGAACATAAGAAGCAAGTTATTATCTAAATGGAGAGAAACTGCAAAGTGCTACAGTACAAAGGGATCTGGGGGTCCTGGTGCATGAAACACAAAAAGTTAGTATGCAGGTGCAGCAGGTGATCAGGAAGGCCAATGGAATCTTGGCTTTTATTGCAAGGGGGATGGAGTATAAAAGCAGGGAAGTCTTGCTTCAGTTATACAGGGTATTGGTGAGGCCACACCTGGAATACTGCGTGCAGTTTTGGTTTCCATATTTAAGAAAAGATATACTTGCTCTCGAGGCGGTTCAGAGAAGGTTCACTCGGTTGATTCCGGAGATGAGGGGATTGACATATGAGGAAAGGTTGAGTAGATTGGGACTCCACTCATTGGAGTTCAGAAGAACGAGAGGCGATCTTATCGAAACATATAAGATTGTGAGGGGGCTTGATCGGGTGGATGCGGTGAGGATGTTTCCACTGATGGGTGAGACTAGAACTAGGGGGCATAATCTTAGAATAAAGGACTGCCCTTTCAAAACTGAGATGAGGAGAAACTTCTTCACTCAGAGGGTAGTAAATCTATGGAATTTGCTACCCCAGAAAGCTGTGGAAGCTGCAACATTAAATAAATTTAAAACGGAGATAGACAGTTTCCTAGCAGATAAGGGAATTAGGGGTTACAGGGAGAGGGCAGGGAAGTGGACGTGAGTCTAGATTTGGATCAGCCATGATCCTATTGAATGGCGGAGCAGGCCCGAGGGGCCGTATGGCCTACTCCTGCTCCTACTTCTTATGTTCTTATGTTCTTATGTAAGTGTCAGTAGGTGAACATTTAGGGAACAGTAATCATAGTATCATAAGGTTTAGATTAGCCATGGAAAAGGACAGGGAGCAATCTAGAGTAAGAATGTTTAACTGGGGGAAAGGCCAATTTTATTGGGATGAGAACGGATCTGGCCCGGGTAAACTGGAATCAAAGATTGGCAGGCAAAACTGTAATGGAACAATGGGCTGCCTTTAAAGAGATACCGCTAAACAGACGAGGCAATGGAACTACACTGCCTACATGCACACCAAGAACAGGAAGCTTGAGAAACTCGACATCACCACCAGCAGCAACCAAGCCTCCCCCGGTACCACGGTTGAAACCACAGGGAAGTCCATCGTCAACTTGTCCGACCACACCCTTCAACCAGACGAAATTGAAGTTCTCAGCCGAGGGCTCAATTTCTGCCCCACCACCAAAATGGACCCCATCGGTCTCGCGGTAGACACAGAGGAATTCATCAGGAGAATGAGGCTCCGGGAATTCTTCCACAAATCCCAAGATGTCAGCAGCGAACCCAATGAGACAACCGATGATCCGGAACAGCAGACAGAGGGATCCGCAGTGCAGCAACCGAAGAAGAAAGAGTCAAATTGGACCCCTCCGGAGGGTCGCTGCCCTAAGCTTGACATGTATGCTCAAGCTGTCAGGAGATGCATCAACGCCAGATTCATCAGCCGCACTCACAAGACAGTCCAGAATGTCACCCGAGCACAACGCAACGCCATCCACGCTCTCAAGACCAACCGCAACATCGTCATCAAACCAGTAGACAAAGGAGGAGCCATCGTCATACAGAACAGAACGGACTATTGCAAAGAAGCATACCGACAACTGGACAACCAGGAACACTACAGACAGTTACCCGCAGATCCGACCAAAGAACACACCCGCCAACTCAACAGACTGATCAAGACCTTCGATCCAGACCTTCAAAGCATCCTACGCGCTCTCATCCCATGTACTCCCCGCATGGGAGACTTCTACTGCCTCCCAAAGATACACAAAGCCAACACACCCGGACGTCCTATCGTATCAGGCAATGGAATCCTGTGTGAGAACCTCTCTGGATACATCGAGGGCATCCTGAAACCCATCGTACAAGGAACCCCCAGCTTCTGTCGCGAAACTACAGACTTCTTATAGAAACTCAGCACCCACGGACCAGTTGAACCAGGAACACTCCTCACCACGATGGACGTCTCGGCACTCTACACCAGTATCCCCCACGATGACGGCATCGCTGCGACAGCCTCAGTACTCAACACCAACAACAGCCAATCTCCAGACGCCATCCTACAACTCATCCGCTTCATCCTTGACCACAGTGTCTTCACCTTCGACAACCAGTTCTTTACCCAAACGCACGGAACAGCCATGGGGACCAAATTCGCACCCCAATATGCCAACATCTTCATGCACAAGTTCGAGCAAGACTTCTTCGCTGCACAGGACCTCCAACCAACGCTATACGCCAGATACATCGACAACATTTTCTTCCCATGGACCCACGGCGAAGAATCACTGAAAAGACTACACGATAACAAAATAGCTTACGAAAACAAGCTGGCGGAAAATATAAAAACTAACTCCAAAAGCTTTTATAAGTATATCAAAAGGAAAAGACTGGTGAAAACCAAAGTTGGTCCATTGCAGTCAGATACGGGGGAATATATAATGGGAAATAAGGAAATGGCAGATCAACTAAATGCATACTTTGGGTCAGTCTTTACGAAGGAAGACACAAAAAACCTCCCTGGGATATCGGGAAAAATAGGGACATTGGCAAAGGAGGAACTGACGCAAATCAATATCTCTAAGGATATGGTGTTAAGGAAGCTAAAGGGATTGAAGGTGGACAAATCCCCAGGGCCTGATAACATGCATCCTAGGGTACTGAAGGAGGTGGCCCTAGAGATAGCGGATGCACTAAGGATGATTTTTCAGAATTCATTAGACTCGGGAACAGTACCGATGGATTGGAGGGTAGCTAACGTTACCCCACTATTCAAAAAGGGGGGTAGGGAAAAAGCAGGTAATTACAGACCTGTAAGCCTTACATCAGTTGTGGGCAAAATGCTGGAGTCCATCATTAAGGATGAAATAGCGGAGCACTTAGCAAATGGGGACAGGATACATAGATACATAGATAGGACAGAGTCAACATGGATTTACAAAGGGTAAATCGTGCTTGACTAATCTATTGGAATTTTTTGAGGGAGTAACTGGTAGAATAGATGGGGGAGAGCCAGTAGATGTGGTGTACCTGGACTTCCAAAAGGCCTTCGATAAGGTCCCACATAAAAGATTAGCATGGAAAATTGAGGCTCATGGGATAAAGGGGAAAGTTTTGGCGTGGATAGGGAACTGGCTGTCAGATAGAAAACAGAGAGTTGGAATAAACGGCTCATTTTCTGAATGGCAGGCAGTAACAAGTGGGGTACCACAGGGATCTGTCCTGGGCCCCCAGCTGTTCACAATTTACATTAATGACCTGGATCAGGGAGTCGGATGCAGCATTTCCAAATTTGCAGACGACACTAAACTAGGAGGGGGGGTGGGCTCAGAGGAAGAGACCAGGAAGCTCCAGAGCGATTTGGACAGACTGGGCGATTGGGCGGATAAATGGCAGATGCACTATAATGTGGACAAGTGCGAAGTTATCCACCTTGGGTGCAGGAACGGGAGGGCAAATTATTATTTAAATGGCAATAGATTGGGAGAGGGGGAAGTACAGAGAGACCTGGGTGTTCTTGTACACCAGTCACTGAAGGCGAGCATGCAGGTGCAACAGGCGGTCAAGAAGGCAAACGGTATGCTGGCCTTCATAGCAAAAGGGTTAGAATACAGGAACAGGGATACCTTGCTGCAGCTGTACAGGGCACTGGTGAGACCACACCTCGAGTACTGTGTACAGTTTTGGTCGCCTCATCTGAGGAAGGATGTTCTTGCCATGGAGGGGGTGCAGCGGCGATTCACCAGGCTGATACCAGGAATGGCGGGAATGACCTATGAGGAGAGACTATGTAGTTTAGGGATGTACACACTGGAGTTTAGAAGATTGAGAGGGGACCTCATAGAAGTGTATAAAATTCTGACAGGTCTAGACAGACTGGATGCAGAAGGAATGTTTCCCTTGGCGGGTGAGAACAGAACTAGAGGACATAATTTAAGGATAAGGGCTAAACCATTTAGGACAGAGATGAGGGGGAATTTCTTCACTCAGAGAGTGGTGAACCTGTGGAACTCATTGCCACAGAGGGCAGTGTACGCCAGCTCATTAAATATATTTAAGAGGGAATTAGATATATTTCTACGGGCAAAAGGGGTTAAGGGTTACGGAGAGAAGGCGGGGACGGGATACTGAATTAAAGGATCAGCCATGATCTCATCGAATGGCGGAGCAGGCACGAAGGGCCGAATGGCCTACTCCTGCTCCTATCTTCTATGTATCTATGTATCTATGTAACATCAACAAGTTCCATCCCACCATCAAACTCACCATGGACTACTCCTCAGAATCGGTTTCATTCTTGGACACACGAATCTCCATCAAAGACGGACACCTCAGCACTTCACTCTACCGCAAGCCCACGGACAACCTCAGGATGCTCCACTTCTCCAGCTTCCACCCTAACCACGTTAAAGAAGCCATCCCCTATGGACAAGCCCTGCGAATACACAGGATCTGCTCAGACAAGGAGGAACGCGATGGACACCTACAGATGCTGAAAGACGCCATCGTAAGAACGGGATATGACGCTCGACTCGTCGATCGACAGTTCCGATGGGCCACAGCAAAAAATCGCATAGACCTCCTCAGAAGACAAACACGGGACACAAACAACAGAGTACCCTTCGTCGTCCAGTACTTCCCCGGAGCAGAGAAACTATGCCATGTTCTTCGCAGCCTTCAACATGTCATCGATGATGCCGAACACCTCACTAAGGCCATCCCCACGCCTCCACTACTCGCCTTCAAACAGCCGCCTAACCTCAAACAGACCATCGTTCGCAGCAAATTACCCAGCTTCCAGGAGAACAGCGACCATGACACCACACAACCCTGCCATGGCAACCTCTGCAAGACATGCCAGATCATCAACACAGATACCATCATCACACGTGAGGACACCACCCACCAGGTACATGGTACATACTCATGTGACTCGGCCAACGTTGTCTACCTCATACGTTGCAGGAAAGGATGCCCCGGAGCATGGTACATCGGCGAGACCATGCAGACACTGCGACAACGGATGAACGGACACCGCGCAACAATCACCAGGCAGGAGTGTTCCCTCCCAGTCGGGGAACACTTCAGCAGTCAAGGACATTCAGCCTCTGATCTTTGGGTAAGCATTCTCCAAGGCGGCCTACGAGACACACGACAACGCAAAATCGTAGTGCAGAAACTGATAGCCAAGTTCCGCACTCATGAGGACAGCCTCAACCGGGATCTTGGGTTCATGTCATGCTACATGTAACCCCACCTGACGTAGGGTCATCCAGACTCGAGTCGTCATTGGCTGGTTCTCGCTACACAGATGCGGCCGGACCTGCTGTGATTTCCAGCAAAAAAATGTTTTTTGTTTTTCATACAGACCCCAGCATCTGCAACATTTGACCCCTTGTGACTCCACCTCATTGTTCTTTGATGTAATGTTTTCCTGACTGACCTGTTTGGACACCATTCACACCTTTGATTGCTGTGATTATCTCTCTGCCGAGGTGTGATAAATGGCAGTTAGAAAGATTACCTGTAATCATCTGGCAGTATTCTCTGACTATATATGCTGTGCCTATATGCATCTCTCCACTTCACCTGACGAAGGAGCAGCGCTCCGAAAGCTTGTGATTTCAAATAAAACTGTTGGACTATAACCTCGTGTTGTGTGACTTCTTACATTTAAAGAGGAAATAGTTCGGGTACAGTTGAGGTATATTCCCACTAGGGGGAAAGGCAGGGCAGCTAAAGTCAGAGCTCCCTGGATGACGAAACAGATAGCCAATATGATGAAGCAGAAAAAGGGCGTGTATGACAGATGTCGGGTTGCAAATACATCTGAGAATCAGGCTACATATAGAAAGGTCAGAGGAGAAGTGAAAAAGAAAATAAGAGGGGCAAAGAGAGGGTATGAGAATAGAATGGCAGCCAACATAAAAGGTAATCCAAAAGTCTTCTATAGGCATATAAATAGTGAAAGGGTAGTAAGAGGAGGGGTGGGGCCGATTAGGGGCCAATTAGGAGACCTATGGATGGAGGCAGAGGGTATGGCTGAGGTACTAAATGAGTACTTTGTATCTGTCTTCGCCAAGGAAGAGGATGCTGCCATAGACATAGTGAAGGAGGAGGTAGTGGAGATACTTGATAGGATAAAAATTGATGAAGAGGAGGTATTAGAAAGGCTGGCTGTACTTAAAGTAGATAAATCACCAGGAACGGATGGGATGCATCCTAGGATGCTGAGGGAATTGAGGGCAGAAATCATGGAGGTACTGGCCACAATATTCCAATCCTCCATAGATACTGCGGGGGGCAGGGGGGGGGGGGTGCGGAGTGTGGTGCCAGAGATCTGGAGAATTTGCAAATGTTACACCATTGTTCAAAATAGGGTGTAAAGATAAACCCAGCAACTACAGGCCAGTCAGTTTAACCTCGGTAGTGGGGAAGCTTTTAGAAACAGTAATCAGGTTCAAAATTAACAGTCACTTGGACAAGTGTGGATTAATTAAGAAAAGCCAGCACGAATTTGTTGAAGGCAAATCATGTTTAACCAACTTGATTGAGTTTTTTGATGAGGTAACAGAGAGGGTTGATGAGGGCAATGCGGTTGACGTAGTGTTCATGGATTTCCAAAAGGCGTTCGACAAAGTGCCACATAATAGGCTCGCCAGCAAAGTTGAAGTCCATGGAATAAAAGGGACAGTGGCAGCATGGATACGGAATTGGCTAAGTGACAGGAAACAGAGAGTAGTGGTGAACGGTTGTTTTTCGGACTGGAGGAAGGTATACAGTGGTGTTCCCCAGGGGTCGGTACCAGGACCACTGCTTTTCTTGATATATATTAATAGCTTGAACATGGGTGTACAGGGCACAATTTCAAAATTTTCAGATGACACAAAACTTGGAAGTATAGTGAACAGTGAGGAGGATAGCGGTAGACTTCGAGAGGACATAGCCAGGCTGGTGGGAATGGGCGGACACGTGGCAGATGAAATTTAATGCAGAAAAGTGCAAAGTGATACATTTTGGTAGGAAGAACAAGGAGTGGCAATATAAACTAAAGGGTCCAATCCTAAAGGGGGTGCATGAACAGAGAGACCTGGGGGTATATGTGCACAACTCATTGAAGGTGGCAGGGCAGGTTGAGAAAGCGGTTAAAAAAGTATACAGGATACTGGGCTTCATAAATAGAGGCACAGAGTACAAAAGTGTGGAAATTATGATGAACCTTTATAAAACACTGGTTCGGCCCCAACTGGAGTATTGTGTCCAATTCTGGGCACCACGCCTTAGGAAGGATGTGAAGGCCTTAGAGAGGGTGCAGAAAAGATTTACGAGAATGGTTCCAGGAATGAGGGACTTCAGTTACATTGATAGACTGGAGAAGCTGGGGTTGTTCTCCTTGGACCAGAGAAGATTGAGAGCAGATTTGATAGAGGTGTTCAAAATCATGAGGGGTCTGGACAGAGTAGAGAGAAACTGTTCCCATTGGTGGAAGGGTCAAGAACCAGAGGACACAGGTTAAGGTGATTGGCAAAAGAACCAAAGGCGACGCAAGAAAAAACTTTTTTACGCAGCGAGTAGTTAGGATCTGGAATGCGCTGCCTGAAAGGGTGGTGGAGGCAGACTCAATCACGGCTTTCAAAAGGGAGTTGGATAAGTACCTGAAGGAAAAACATTTGCAGGGCTATGGGGAAAGGGCGGGGGGAGTGGGACTAGCTAAGAGTCGGCACAGGCTCAACGGGCCGAATGGCCTTCTTCCGTACTGTAACCGTTCTATGGTTCTATGGAAGATTCCTTTACATGTGCCGAAATATATCCATGACAGTGAGGAGGAGGTTAGAGGTCAGATTGTATGTCTGTATCAGCCTGGTACAGGTACAGGTACGGGATGGGTACAGTACGGGTAGGGTACGGGATGGGTACAGTATGGTAGGGCATGGGATGGGTACAGTAGGGTAGGGTACGGGATGGGTACAGTACGGGTAGGGTATGGGATGGGTACAGTAGGGTAGGATATGGGACGGGTACAGTAGGGTAGTGTACGGGATGGGTACAGTACGGGTAGGGAATGGGATGGGTACAGTAGGGTAGGGTACGGGATGGGTACAGTAGGGTAGGGTACGGGATGGGTACAGTACGGGTAGGGAATGGGATGGGTACAGTAGGGTAGGGTACGGGATGGGTACAGTAGAGTGGGGTACGGGATGGGTACAGTAGGGTAGGGTACGGGATGGGTACAGTAGGGTAGGGTACGGGATGGGTACAGTAGGGTAGGGTACGGGATGGGTACAGTAGAGTGGGGTACGGGATGGGTACGGGATGGGTACAGTAGGGTAGGGTACGGGATGGGTACAGTAGGGTAGGGTACGGGATGGGTACAGTAGGGTAGGGTACGGGATGGGTACAGTAGGGTAGGGTATGGGACGGGTACAGTAGGGTAGGGTATGGGACGGGTACAGTAGGGTAGGGTACGGGATGGGTACAGTAGGGTAGGGTACGGGATGGGTACAGTACGGGTAGGGTACGGGATGGGTACAGTAGGGTAGGGTATGGGATGGGTACAGTAGGGTAGGGTATGGGATGGGTACAGTACAGGTAGGGTACGGGATGGGTACAGTAGGGTAGGGTATGGGATGGGTACAGTAGGGTAGGGTACGGGATGGGTACAGTAGGGTAGGGTACGGGATGGGTACAGTAGGGTAGGGTACGGGATGGGTACAGTAGGGTAGGGTATGGGATGGGTACAGTAGGGTAGGGTACGGGATGGGTACAGTAGGGTAGGGTACGGGATGGGTACAGTAGGGTAGGGTACGGGATGGGTACAGTAGGGTAGGGTACGGGATGGGTACAGAAGAGTGGGGTACGGGATGGGTACAGTACGGGTAGAGTACGGGATGGGTACAGTAGGGTAGGGTACGGGATGGGTACAGTACGGGTATGGGATGGGTAGAGTAGGGTAGGGTACGGGATGGGAACAGTATGGGTATGGTACGGGATGGGTACAGTAGAGTGGGGTACGGGATAGGTACGGGATGGGTACAGTAGGGTAGGGTAGGGTACAGGACGGGTACAGTACGGGTAGGGTACAGGATGGGTACAGTAGGGTAGGGTATGGAATGGGTACAGTAGGGTAGGGTATGGGATGGGTACAGTAGGGTAGGGTATGGGACGGGTACAGTAGGGTACGGTATGGGATGGGTACAGTAGGGTAGGGTATGGGATGCGTACAGTAGGGTAGCGTACGGGTGTGGGTACAGTACGGGTAGGGTACGGGATGGGTACAGTAGGGTAGGGTACGGGATGGGTACAGTAGGGTAGGGTATGGAATGGGTACAGTAGGGTACGGTATGGGATGGGTACAGTAGGGTAGGGTATGGGATGCGTACAGTAGGGTAGGGTACGGGATGGGTACAGTACGGGTAGGGTACGGGATGGGTACAGTAGGGTAGGGTACGGGATGGGTACAGTAGGGTAGGGTATGGGACGGGTACAGTTGGGTAGGGTATGGGATGGGTACAGTACGGGTAGGGTACGGGATGGGTACAGTAGGGTAGGGTATGGGACGGGTACAGTAGGGTAGGGTACGGGGTGGGTACAGTAGGGTAGGGCACGGGACAGGTACTGTAGGGTAGGGTATGGGATGGGTACAGTAGGGAAGGGTACGGGACGGGCACAGTAGGGTAGGGTACGGGATGGGTACAGTAGGGTATGGGATGGGTACAGTAGGGTAGGGTACGGGACGGGTACAGTAGGGTAGGGTATGGGATGGGTAGAGTACAGGTATAGGATGGTACAGTAGGGTAGGGTATGGGATGGGTACAGTAGGGTAGGGTTTGGGATGGGTACAGTAGGGTAGGGTATGGGGCGGGTACAGTAGCGTAGGGTATGGGATGGGTACAGTAGGGTAGGGTATGGGATGGGTACAGTAGGGTAGGGTACGGGATGGGTACAGTAGGGTAGGGTATGGAACAGGTACAGTAGGGTAGGGTATGGGATGGGTACAGTAGGGTAGGGTATGGGATGGGTACAGTAGAGTAGGGTACGGGATGGGTACAGTAGGGTATGGGATGGGTACAGTAGGGTAGGGTATGGGATGGGTACAGTAGGGTAGCGTATGGGACGTGTACAGTAGGGTAGGGTATGGGATGGGTACAGTACAGGTATGGGATGGGTAGAGTAGGGTAGGGTACGGGATGGGTACAGTATGGGTATGGTACGGGATGGGTACAGTAGAGTGGGGTACGGGATAGGTACCGGATGGGTACAGTAGGGTAGGGTAGGGTACAGGACGGGTACAGTACGGGTAGGGTACAGGATGGGTACAGTAGGGTAGGGTATGGAATGGGTACAGTAGGGTAGGGTATGGGATGGGTACAGTAGGGTAGGGTATGGGACGGGTACAGTAGGGTACGGTATGGGATGGGTACAGTAGGGTAGGGTATGGGATGCGTACAGTAGGGTAGCGTACGGGTGTGGGTACAGTACGGGTAGGGTACGGGATGGGTACAGTAGGGTAGGGTACGGGATGGGTACAGTAGGGTAGGGTATGGAATGGGTACAGTAGGGTACGGTATGGGATGGGTACAGTAGGGTAGGGTATGGGATGCGTACAGTAGGGTAGGGTACGGGATGGGTACAGTACGGGTAGGGTACGGGATGGGTACAGTAGGGTAGGGTACGGGATGGGTAGAGTAGGGTAGGGTATGGGACGGGTACAGTTGGGTAGGGTATGGGATGGGTACAGTACGGGTAGGGTACGGGATGGGTACAGTAGGGTAGGGTATGGGACGGGTACAGTAGGGTAGGGTACGGGATGGGTACAGTAGGGTAGGGCACGGGACAGGTACTGTAGGGTAGGGTATGGGATGGGTACAGTAGGGAAGGGTACGGGACGGGCACAGTAGGGTAGGGTACGGGATGGGTACAGTAGGGTATGGGATGGGTACAGTAGGGTAGGGTATGGGACGGGTACAGTAGGGTAGGGTATGGGATGGGTAGAGTACAGGTATAGGATGGTACAGTAGGGTAGGGTATGGGATGGGTACAGTAGGGTAGGGTTTGGGATGGGTACAGTAGGGTAGGGTATGGGGCGGGTACAGTAGGGTAGGGTATGGGATGGGTACAGTAGGGTAGGGTATGGGATGGGTACAGTAGGGTAGGGTACGGGATGGGTACAGTAGGGTAGGGTATGGAACAGGTACAGTAGGGTAGGGTATGGGATGGGTACAGTAGGGTAGGGTATGGGATGGGTACAGTAGCGTAGGGTACGGGATGGGTACAGTAGGGTATGGGATGGGTACAGTAGGGTAGGGTATGGGATGGGTACAGTAGGGTAGCGTATGGGACGTGTACAGTAGGGTAGGGTATGGGATGGGTACAGTACAGGTATGGGATGGGTACAGTAGGGTAGGGTATGGGATGGGTACAGTAGGGTAGGGTACAGGATGGGTACAGTAGGGTATGGGATGGGTACAGTAGGGTAGGGTATGGGATGGGTACAGTAGGGTAGGGTATGGGACGTGTACAGTAGGGTAGGGTATGGGATGGGTACAGTACAGGTATGGGATGGGTACAGTAGGGTAGGGTATGGGATGGGTACAGTAGGGTAGGGTATGGTACGGGTACAGTAGGGTAGGGTATGGGACGGGTACAGTAGGGTAGGGTATGGGATGGGTACAGTAGGGTAGGGTATGGTATGGTACAGTAGGGTAGGGTACGGGATGGGTACAGTAGGGTAGGGTATGGAATGGGTACAGTAGGGTAGGCTATGGTACAGGTACAGTAGGGTAGGGTATGGGATGGGTACAGTAGGGTAGGGTATGGGATGGGTACAGTAGGGTAGGGTATGGGATGGGTACAGTAGGGTATGGTACAGGTACAGTAGGGTAGGGTATGGGACTGGTACAGTAGGGTAGGGTATGACACTGGTACAGTAGGGTAGGGTATGGGACGGGTACAGTAGGGTATGGTACAGGTACATTCGGGTAGGGTATGGGACTGGTACAGTAGGGTAGGGTATGGGACTGGTACAGTAGGGTAGGGTATGGGATGGGTACAGTAGGGTATGGTATGGGATGGGTACAGTAGGGTATGGTACGGGTACAGTAGGGTAGGGTATGGTACAGGTACAGTAGGGTAGGGTAAGGGATGGGCACAGTAGGGTAGGGTATGGGATGGGTACAGTAGGGTAGGGTATGGGATGGGTACAGTAGGGTATGGTACAGGTACAGTAGGGTAGGGTATGGGATGGGTACAGTAGGGTATGGTACGGGTACAGTAGGGTAGGGTATGGTACAGGTACAGTTGGGTAGGGTATGGAATGGGTACAGTAGGGTAGGGTATGGGATGGGTACAGTAGGGTAGGGTATGGGATGGGTAGTAAGGTAGGGTACGGGACGGGTACAGTAGGGTAGGGTATGGGACGGGTACAGTAGGGTAGGGTATGGGATGGGTACAGTAGGTAGGGTATGGGATGGGTACAGTAGGGTAGGGTATGGGATGGGTACAGTAGGGTAGGGTATGGGACGGGTACAGTAGGGTAGGGTATGGGATGGGTACAGTAGGGTAGGGTATGGGATGGCTACAGTAGGGTATGGAACAGGTACAGTAGGGTAGGGTATGGGATGGGTACAGTAGGGTAGGGTATGGGACGGGTACAGTAGGGTAGGGTATGGGATGGGTACAGTAGGGTATGGGATGGGTACAGTAGGGTATGGGATGGGTACAGTAGGGTATGGGATGGGTGCAGTAGGGTAGGGTATGGGATGGGTACAGTAGGGTATGGGATGGGTACAGTAGGGTATGGGATGGGTACAGTAGGGTAGGGTACGGGACGGGTACAGTAGGGTAGGGTACGGGACGGGTACAGTAGGGTAGGGTATGGAATGGGTACAGTACGGGTATGGGATGGGTAGAGTAGGGTAGGGTACGGGATGGGTACAGTATGGGTATGGTACGGGATGGGTACAGTAGAGTGGGGTACGGGATAGGTACGGGATGGGTACAGTAGGGTAGCGTAGGGTACAGGACGGGTACAGTACGGGTAGGGTACAGGATGGGTACAGTAGGGTAGGGTATGGAATGGGTACAGTAGGGTAGGGTATGGGATGGGTACAGTAGGGTAGGGTATGGGACGGGTACAGTAGGGTACGGTATGGGATGGGTACAGTAGGGTAGGGTATGGGATGCGTACAGTAGGGTAGCGTACGGGTGTGGGTACAGTACGGGTAGGGTACGGGATGGGTACAGTAGGGTAGGGTACGGGATGGGTACAGTAGGGTAGGGTATGGAATGGGTACAGTAGGGTACGGTATGGGATGGGTACAGTAGGGTAGGGTATGGGATGCGTACAGTAGGGTAGGGTACGGGATGGGTACAGTACGGGTAGGGTACGGGATGGGTACAGTAGGGTAGGGTACGGGATGGGTACAGTAGGGTAGGGTATGGGACGGGTACAGTTGGTTAGGGTATGGGATGGGTACAGTACGGGTAGGGTACGGGATGGGTACAGTAGGGTAGGGTATGGGACGGGTACAGTAGGGTAGGGTACGGGGTGGGTACAGTAGGGTAGGGCACGGGACAGGTACTGTAGGGTAGGGTATGGGATGGGTACAGTAGGGAAGGGTACGGGACGGGCTCAGTAGGGTAGGGTACGGGATGGGTACAGTAGGGTATGGGATGGGTACAGTAGGGTAGGGTATGGGACGGGTACAGTAGGGTAGGGTATGGGATGGGTAGAGTACAGGTATAGGATGGTACAGTAGGGTAGGGTATGGGATGGGTACAGTAGGGTAGGGTTTGGGATGGGTACAGTAGGGTAGGGTATGGGGCGGGTACAGTAGGGTAGGGTATGGGATGGGTACAGTAGGGTAGGGTATGGGATGGGTACAGTAGGGTAGGGTACGGGATGGGTACAGTAGGGTAGGGTATGGAACAGGTACAGTAGGGTAGGGTATGGGATGGGTACAGTAGGGTAGGGTATGGGATGGGTACAGTAGAGTAGGGTACGGGATGGGTACAGTAGGGTATGGGATGGGTACAGTAGGGTAGGGTATGGGATGGGTACAGTAGGGTAGCGTATGGGACGTGTACAGTAGGGTAGGGTATGGGATGGGTACAGTACAGGTATGGGATGGGTAGAGTAGGGTAGGGTACGGGATGGGTACAGTATGGGTATGGTACGGGATGGGTACAGTAGAGTGGGGTACGGGATAGGTACGGGATGGGTACAGTAGGGTAGGGTAGGGTACAGGACGGGTACAGTACGGGTAGGGTACAGGATGGGTACAGTAGGGTAGGGTATGGGACGGGTACAGTAGGGTACGGTATGGGATGGGTACAGTAGGGTAGGGTATGGGATGCGTACAGTAGGGTAGCGTACGGGTGTGGGTACAGTACGGGTAGGGTACGGGATGGGTACAGTAGGGTAGGGTACGGGATGGGTACAGTAGGGTAGGGTATGGAATGGGTACAGTAGGGTACGGTATGGGATGGGTACAGTAGGGTAGGGTATGGGATGCGTACAGTAGGGTAGGGTACGGGATGGGTACAGTACGGGTAGGGTACGGGATGGGTACAGTAGGGTAGGGTACGGGATGGGTAGAGTAGGGTAGGGTATGGGACGGGTACAGTTGGGTAGGGTATGGGATGGGTACAGTACGGGTAGGGTACGGGATGGGTACAGTAGGGTAGGGTATGGGACGGGTACAGTAGGGTAGGGTACGGGATGGGTACAGTAGGGTAGGGCACGGGACAGGTACTGTAGGGTAGGGTATGGGATGGGTACAGTAGGGAAGAGTACGGGACGGGCACAGTAGGGTAGGGTACGGGATGGGTACAGTAGGGTATGGGATGGGTACAGTAGGGTAGGGTATGGGATGGGTACAGTAGGGTAGCGTATGGGACGTGTACAGTAGGGTAGGGTATGGGATGGGTACAGTACAGGTATGGGATGGGTAGAGTAGGGTAGGGTACGGGATGGGTACAGTATGGGTATGGTACGGGATGGGTACAGTAGAGTGGGGTACGGGATAGGTACGGGATGGGTACAGTAGGGTAGGGTAGGGTACAGGACGGGTACAGTACGGGTAGGGTACAGGATGGGTACAGTAGGGTAGGGTATGGGACGGGTACAGTAGGGTACGGTATGGGATGGGTACAGTAGGGTAGGGTATGGGATGCGTACAGTAGGGTAGCGTACGGGTGTGGGTACAGTACGGGTAGGGTACGGGATGGGTACAGTAGGGTAGGGTACGGGATGGGTACAGTAGGGTAGGGTATGGAATGGGTACAGTAGGGTACGGTATGGGATGGGTACAGTAGGGTAGGGTATGGGATGCGTACAGTAGGGTAGGGTACGGGATGGGTACAGTACGGGTAGGGTACGGGATGGGTACAGTAGGGTAGGGTACGGGATGTGTAGAGTAGGGTAGGGTATGGGACGGGTACAGTTGGGTAGGGTATGGGATGGGTACAGTACGGGTAGGGTACGGGATGGGTACAGTAGGGTAGGGTATGGGACGGGTACAGTAGGGTAGGGTACGGGATGGGTACAGTAGGGTAGGGCACGGGACAGGTACTGTAGGGTAGGGTATGGGATGGGTACAGTAGGGAAGAGTACGGGACGGGCACAGTAGGGTAGGGTACGGGATGGGTACAGTAGGGTATGGGATGGGTACAGTAGGGTAGGGTATGGGACGGGTACAGTAGGGTAGGGTATGGGATGGGTAGAGTACAGGTATAGGATGGTACAGTAGGGTAGGGTATGGGATGGGTACAGTAGGGTAGGGTTTGGGATGGGTACAGTAGGGTAGGGTATGGGGCGGGTACAGTAGGGTAGGGTATGGGATGGGTACAGTAGGGTAGGGTATGGGATGGGTACAGTAGGGTAGGGTACGGGATGGGTACAGTAGGGTAGGGTATGGAACAGGTACAGTAGGGTAGGGTATGGGATGGGTACAGTAGGGTAGGGTATGGGATGGGTACAGTAGCGTAGGGTACGGGATGGGTACAGTAGGGTATGGGATGGGTACAGTAGGGTAGGGTATGGGATGGGTACAGTAGGGTAGCGTATGGGACGTGTACAGTAGGGTAGGGTATGGGATGGGTACAGTACAGGTATGGGATGGGTACAGTAGGGTAGGGTATGGGATGGGTACAGTAGGGTAGGGTACAGGATGGGTACAGTAGGGTATGGGATGGGTACAGTAGGGTAGGGTATGGGATGGGTACAGTAGGGTAGGGTATGGGACGTGTACAGTAGGGTAGGGTATGGGATGGGTACAGTACAGGTATGGGATGGGTACAGTAGGGTAGGGTATGGGATGGGGACAGTAGGGTAGGGTATGGGACGGGTACAGTAGGGTAGGGTATGGGATGGGTACAGTAGGGTAGGGTATGGTACGGGTACAGTAGGGTTGGGTATGGGACGGGTACAGTAGGGTAGGGTATGGGATGGGTACAGTAGGGAAGGGTATGGTATGGTACAGTAGGGTAGGGTACGGGATGGGTACAGTAGGGTAGGGTATGGAATGGGTACAGTAGGGTAGGGTATGGTACAGGTACTGTAGGGTAGGGTATGGGATGGTACAGTAGGGTAGGGTATGGGATGGGTACAGTAGGGTAGGGTATGGGATGGGTACAGTAGGGTATGGTACAGGTACAGTAGGGTAGGGTATGGGACTGGTACAGTAGGGTAGGGTATGGGACTGGTAGAGTAGGGTAGGGTATGGGACGGGTACAGTAGGGTATGGTACAGGTACATTCGGGTAGGGTATGGGACTGGTACAGTAGGGTAGGGTATGGGACTGGTACAGTAGGGTAGGGTATGGGATGGGTACAGTAGGGTATGGTATGGGATGGGTACAGTAGGGTATGGTACGGGTACAGTAGGGTAGGGTATGGTACAGGTACAGTAGGGTAGGGTAAGGGATGGGCACAGTAGGGTAGGGTATGGGATGGGTACAGTAGGGTAGGGTATGGGGTGGGTACAGTAGGGTATGGTACAGGTACAGTAGGGTAGGGTATGGGATGGGTACAGTAGGGTATGGTACGGGTACAGTAGGGTAGGGTATGGTACAGGTACAGTAGGGTAGGGTATGGAATAGGTACAGTAGGGTAGGGTATGGGATGGGTACAGTAGGGTAGGGTATGGGATGGGTAGTAAGGTAGGGTACGGGACGGGTACAGTAGGGTAGGGTATGGGACGGGTACAGTAGGGTAGGGTATGGGATGGGTACAGTAGGTAGGGTATGGGATGGGTACAGTAGGGTAGGGTATGGGATGGGTACAGTAGGGTAGGGTATGGGACGGGTACAGTAGGGTAGGGTATGGGATGGGTACAGTAGGGTAGGGTATGGGATGGCTACAGTAGGGTATGGAACAGGTACAGTAGGGTAGGGTATGGGATGGGTACAGTAGGGTAGGGTATGGGACGGGTACAGTAGGGTAGGGTATGGGATGGGTACAGTAGGGTATGGGATGGGTACAGTAGGGTATGGGATGGGTACAGTAGGGTATGGGATGGGTGCAGTAGGGTAGGGTATGGGATGGGTACAGTAGTGTATGGGATGGGTACAGTAGGGTATGGGATGGGTACAGTAGGGTAGGGTACGGGACGGGTACAGTAGGGTAGGGTACGGGACGGGTACAGTAGGGTAGGGTATGGAATGGGTACAGTAGGGTAGGGTATGGTACAGGTACAGTAGGGTAGGGTATGGGATGGTACAGTAGGGTAGGGTATGGGATGGGTACAGTAGGGTAGGGTATGGGATGGGTACAGTAGGGTATGGTACAGGTACAGTAGGGTAGGGTATGGGACTAGTACAGTAGGGTAGGGTATGGGACTGGTACAGTAGGGTAGGGTATGGGATGGGTACAGTAGGGTATGGTACAGGTAAAGTAGGGTAGGGTATGGGACTGGTACAGTAGGGTAGGGTATGGGACTGGTACAGTAGGGTAGGGTATGGGATGGTACAGTAGGGTATGGTACGGGTACAGTAGGGTAGGGTATGGGATGGGTGCAGTAGGGTAGGGTATGGGATGGGTACAGTAGGGTAGGGTATGGGATGGGTACAGTAGGGTATGGTACAGGTACAGTAGGGTAGGGTATGGTACAGGTACAGTAGGGTAGGGTATGGGATGGGTACAGTAGGGTATGGTACAGGTACAGTAGGGTAGGGTATGGTACAGGTACAGTAGGGTAGGGTATGGGATGGGTACAGTAGGGTAGGGTATGGGATGGGTACATTAGGGTAGGGTATGGGATGGGTACAGTAAGGTAGGGTACGGGACGGGTACAGTAGGGTAGCGTATGGGACGGGTACAGTAGGGTAGGGTATGGGATGGGTACAGTAGGGTAGGGTATGGGACGGGTACAGTAGGGTAGGGTATGGGACGGGTACAGTAGGGTAGGGTATGGGATGGGTACAGTAGGGTAGGGTATGGGACGGGTACAGTAGGGTAGTGTATGGGATGGGTACAGTAGGGTATGGGATGGGTACAGTAGGGTATGGGATGGGCACAGTAGGGTATGGGATGGGTACAGTAGGGTATGGGATGGGTACAGTAGGGTAGGGTATGGTACGGGTACAGTAGGGTAGGGTATGGGATGGGTACAGTAGGGTAGGGTATGGTACGGGTACAGTAGGGTAGGGCATGGGATGTGTACAGTAGGGTAGGGTATGGATGGGTACTGTACAGGTATGGGATGGGTACAGTAGGGTAGGGTATGGGACGGGTACAGTAGGGTAGGGTATGGGACGGGTACAGTAGGGTAGGGTACGGGATGGGTACAGTAAGGTAGGGTATGGGATGGGTACATTAGGGTATGGGATGGGTATAGTAGGGTAGGGTATGGGATGGGTACAGTAGGGTAGGGTATGGGTACAGTAGGGTAGGGTATGGGATGGGTATAGTAGGGTAGGGTATGGGATGGGTACAGTAGGGTAGGGTATGGGTACAGTAGGGTAGGGTATGGGATGGGTACAGTAGGGTAGGGTATGGGATGGGTACAGTAGGGTATGGTACAGGTACAGTAGGGTAGGGTAGGGGACTGTTACAGTAGGGTAGGGTATGGGACTGGTACAGTAGGGTAGGGTATGGGACGGGTACAGTAGGGTATGGTACAGGTACATTCGGGTAGGGTATGGGACTGGTACAGTAGGGTAGTGTATGGGACTGGTACAGTAGGGTAGGGTATGGGATGGGTACAGTAGGGTATGGTATGGGATGGGTACAGTAGGGTATGGTACGGGTACAGTAGGGTAGGGTATGGTACAGGTACAGTAGGGTAGGGTAAGGGATGGGCACAGTAGGGTAGGGTATGGGATGGGTACAGTAGGGTAGGGTATGGGATGGGTACAGTAGGGTATGGTACAGGTACAGTAGGGTAGGGTATGGGATGGGTACAGTAGGGTATGGTACGGGTACAGTAGGGTAGGGTATGGTACAGGTACAGTAGGGTAGGGTATGGGATGGGTACAGTAGGGTAGGGTATGGGATGGGTACAGTAGGGTAGGGTATGGGATGGGTAGTAAGGTAGGGTACGGGACGGGTACAGTAGGGTAGGGTATGGGACGGGTACAGTAGGGTAGGGTATGGGATGGGTACAGTAGGGTAGGGTATGGGATGGGTACAGTAGGGTAGGGTATGGGATGGGTACAGTAGGGTAGGGTATGGGACAGGTACAGTAGGGTAGGGTATGGGATGGGTACAGTAGGGTAGGGTATGGGATGGCTACAGTAGGGTATGGAACAGGTACAGTAGGGTAGGGTATGGGATGGGTACAGTAGGGTAGGGTATGGGACGGGTACAGTAGGGTAGGGTATGGGATGGGTACAGTAAGGTATGGGATGGGTACAGTAGGGTATGGGATGGGTGCAGTAGGGTATGGGATGGGTGCAGTAGGGTAGGGTATGGGATGGGTACAGTAGGGTATGGGATGGGTACAGTAGGGTATGGGATGGGTACAGTAGGGTAGGGTACGGGACGGGTACAGTAGGGTAGGGTACGGGACGGGTACAGTAGGGTAGGTTATGGAATGGGTACAGTAGGGTAGGGTATGGTACAGGTACAGTAGGGTAGGGTATGGGATGGTACAGTCGGGTAGGGAATGGGATGGGTACAGTAGGGTAGGGTATGGGATGGGTACAGTAGGGTATGGTACAGGTACAGTAGGGTAGGGTATGGGACTAGTACAGTAGGGTAGGGTATGGGATTGGTACAGTAGGGTAGGGTATGGGATGGGTACAGTAGGGTATGGTACAGGTACAGTAGGGTAGGGTATGGGATTGGTACAGTAGGGTAGGGTATGGGACTGGTACAGTAGGGTAGGGTATGGGATGGTACAGTAGGGTATGGTACGGGTACAGTAGGGTAGGGTATGGGATGGGTACAGTAGGGTATGGTACGGGTACAGTAGGGTAGGGTATTGTACAGGTACAGTAGGGTAGGGTATGGGATGGATGCAGTAGGGTAGGGTATGGGATGGGTACAGTAGGGTAGGGTATGGGATGGGTACAGTAGGGTATGGTACAGGTACAGTAGGGTAGGGTATGGTACAGGTACAGTAGGGTAGGGTATGGGATGGGTACAGTAGGGTATGGTACAGGTACAGTAGGGTAGGGTACGGGACGGGTACAGTAGGGTAGGGTATGGGATGGGTAGAGTACAGGTATAGGATGGTACAGTAGGGTAGGGTATGGGATGGGTACAGTAGGGTAGGGTTTGGGATGGGTACAGTAGGGTAGGGTATGGGGCGGGTACAGTAGCGTAGGGTATGGGATGGGTACAGTAGGGTAGGGTATGGGATGGGTACAGTAGGGTAGGGTACGGGATGGGTACAGTAGGGTAGGGTATGGAACAGGTACAGTAGGGTAGGGTATGGGATGGGTACAGTAGGGTAGGGTATGGGATGGGTACAGTAGAGTAGGGTACGGGATGGGTACAGTAGGGTATGGGATGGGTACAGTAGGGTAGGGTATGGGATGGGTACAGTAGGGTAGCGTATGGGACGTGTACAGTAGGGTAGGGTATGGGATGGGTACAGTACAGGTATGGGATGGGTAGAGTAGGGTAGGGTACGGGATGGGTACAGTATGGGTATGGTACGGGATGGGTACAGTAGAGTGGGGTACGGGATAGGTACCGGATGGGTACAGTAGGGTAGGGTAGGGTACAGGACGGGTACAGTACGGGTAGGGTACAGGATGGGTACAGTAGGGTAGGGTATGGAATGGGTACAGTAGGGTAGGGTATGGGATGGGTACAGTAGGGTAGGGTATGGGACGGGTACAGTAGGGTACGGTATGGGATGGGTACAGTAGGGTAGGGTATGGGATGCGTACAGTAGGGTAGCGTACGGGTGTGGGTACAGTACGGGTAGGGTACGGGATGGGTACAGTAGGGTAGGGTACGGGATGGGTACAGTAGGGTAGGGTATGGAATGGGTACAGTAGGGTACGGTATGGGATGGGTACAGTAGGGTAGGGTATGGGATGCGTACAGTAGGGTAGGGTACGGGATGGGTACAGTACGGGTAGGGTACGGGATGGGTACAGTAGGGTAGGGTACGGGATGGGTAGAGTAGGGTAGGGTATGGGACGGGTACAGTTGGGTAGGGTATGGGATGGGTACAGTACGGGTAGGGTACGGGATGGGTACAGTAGGGTAGGGTATGGGACGGGTACAGTAGGGTAGGGTACGGGATGGGTACAGTAGGGTAGGGCACGGGACAGGTACTGTAGGGTAGGGTATGGGATGGGTACAGTAGGGAAGGGTACGGGACGGGCACAGTAGGGTAGGGTACGGGATGGGTACAGTAGGGTATGGGATGGGTACAGTAGGGTAGGGTATGGGACGGGTACAGTAGGGTAGGGTATGGGATGGGTAGAGTACAGGTATAGGATGGTACAGTAGGGTAGGGTATGGGATGGGTACAGTAGGGTAGGGTTTGGGATGGGTACAGTAGGGTAGGGTATGGGGCGGGTACAGTAGGGTAGGGTATGGGATGGGTACAGTAGGGTAGGGTATGGGATGGGTACAGTAGGGTAGGGTACGGGATGGGTACAGTAGGGTAGGGTATGGAACAGGTACAGTAGGGTAGGGTATGGGATGGGTACAGTAGGGTAGGGTATGGGATGGGTACAGTAGCGTAGGGTACGGGATGGGTACAGTAGGGTATGGGATGGGTACAGTAGGGTAGGGTATGGGATGGGTACAGTAGGGTAGCGTATGGGACGTGTACAGTAGGGTAGGGTATGGGATGGGTACAGTACAGGTATGGGATGGGTACAGTAGGGTAGGGTATGGGATGGGTACAGTAGGGTAGGGTACAGGATGGGTACAGTAGGGTATGGGATGGGTACAGTAGGGTAGGGTATGGGATGGGTACAGTAGGGTAGGGTATGGGACGTGTACAGTAGGGTAGGGTATGGGATGGGTACAGTACAGGTATGGGATGGGTACAGTAGGGTAGGGTATGGGATGGGTACAGTAGGGTAGGGTATGGGACGGGTACAGTAGGGTAGGGTATGGGATGGGTACAGTAGGGTAGGGTATGGTACGGGTACAGTAGGGTAGGGTATGGGACGGGTACAGTAGGGTAGGGTATGGGATGGGTACAGTAGGGTAGGGTATGGTATGGTACAGTAGGGTAGGGTACGGGATGGGTACAGTAGGGTAGGGTATGGAATGGGTACAGTAGGGTAGGGTATGGTACAGGTACAGTAGGGTAGGGTATGGGATGGTACAGTAGGGTAGGGTATGGGATGGGTACAGTAGGGTAGGGTATGGGATGGGTACAGTAGGGTATGGTACAGGTACAGTAGGGTAGGGTATGGGACTGGTGCAGTAGGGTAGGGTATGACACTGGTACAGTAGGGTAGGGTATGGGACGGGTACAGTAGGGTATGGTACAGGTACATTCGGGTAGGGTATGGGACTGGTACAGTAGGGTAGGGTATGGGACTGGTACAGTAGGGTAGGGTATGGGATGGGTACAGTAGGGTATGGTATGGGATGGGTACAGTAGGGTATGGTACGGGTACAGTAGGGTAGGGTATGGTACAGGTACAGTAGGGTAGGGTAAGGGATGGGCACAGTAGGGTAGGGTATGGGATGGGTACAGTAGGGTAGGGTATGGGATGGGTACAGTAGGGTATGGTACAGGTACAGTAGGGTAGGGTATGGGATGGGTACAGTAGGGTATGGTACGGGTACAGTAGGGTAGGGTATGGTACAGGTACAGTAGGGTAGGGTATGGAATGGGTACAGTAGGGTAGGGTATGGGATGGGTACAGTAGGGTAGGGTATGGGATGGGTAGTAAGGTAGGGTACGGGACGGGTACAGTAGGGTAGGGTATGGGACGGGTACAGTAGGGTAGGGGTATGGGATGGTACAGTAGGTAGGGTATGGGATGGGTACAGTAGGGTAGGGTATGGGATGGGTACAGTAGGGTAGGGTATGGGACGGGTACAGTAGGGTAGGGTATGGGATGGGTACAGTAGGGTAGGTATGGATGGCTACAGTAGGGTATGGAACAGGTACAGTAGGGTAGGGTATGGGATGGGTACAGTAGGGTAGGGTATGGGACGGGTACAGTAGGGTAGGGTATGGGATGGGTACAGTAGGGTATGGGATGGGTACAGTAGGGTATGGGATGGGTACAGTAGGGTATGGGATGGGTGCAGTAGGGTAGGGTATGGGATGGGTACAGTAGGGTATGGGATGGGTACAGTAGGGTATGGGATGGGTACAGTAGGGTAGGGTACGGGACGGGTACAGTAGGGTAGGGTACGGGACGGGTACAGTAGGGTAGGGTATGGAATGGGTACAGTACGGGTATGGGATGGGTAGAGTAGGGTAGGGTACGGGATGGGTACAGTATGGGTATGGTACGGGATGGGTACAGTAGAGTGGGGTACGGGATAGGTACGGGATGGGTACAGTAGGGTAGGGTAGGGTACAGGACGGGTACAGTACGGGTAGGGTACAGGATGGGTACAGTAGGGTAGGGTATGGAATGGGTACAGTAGGGTAGGGTATGGGATGGGTACAGTAGGGTAGGGTATGGGACGGGTACAGTAGGGTACGGTATGGGATGGGTACAGTAGGGTAGGGTATGGGATGCATACAGTAGGGTAGCGTACGGGTGTGGGTACAGTACGGGTAGGGTACGGGATGGGTACAGTAGGGTAGGGTACGGGATGGGTACAGTAGGGTAGGGTATGGAATGGGTACAGTAGGGTACGGTATGGGATGGGTACAGTAGGGTAGGGTATGGGATGCGTACAGTAGGGTAGGGTACGGGATGGGTACAGTACGGGTAGGGTACGGGATGGGTACAGTAGGGTAGGGTACGGGATGGGTACAGTAGGGTAGGGTATGGGACGGGTACAGTTGGTTAGGGTATGGGATGGGTACAGTACGGGTAGCGTACGGGATGGGTACAGTAGGGTAGGGTATGGGACGGGTACAGTAGGGTAGGGTACGGGGTGGGTACAGTAGGGTAGGGCACGGGACAGGTACTGTAGGGTAGGGTATGGGATGGGTACAGTAGGGAAGGGTACGGGACGGGCTCAGTAGGGTAGGGTACGGGATGGGTACAGTAGGGTATGGGATGGGTACAGTAGGGTAGGGTATGGGACGGGTACAGTAGGGTAGGGTATGGGATGGGTAGAGTACAGGTATAGGATGGTACAGTAGGGTAGGGTATGGGATGGGTACAGTAGGGTAGGGTTTGGGATGGGTACAGTAGGGTAGGGTATGGGGCGGGTACAGTAGGGTAGGGTATGGGATGGGTACAGTAGGGTAGGGTATGGGATGGGTACAGTAGGGTAGGGTACGGGATGGGTACAGTAGGGTAGGGTATGGAACAGGTACAGTAGGGTAGGGTATGGGATGGGTACAGTAGGGTAGGGTATGGGATGGGTACAGTAGAGTAGGGTACGGGATGGGTACAGTAGGGTATGGGATGGGTACAGTAGGGTAGGGTATGGGATGGGTACAGTAGGGTAGCGTATGGGACGTGTACAGTAGGGTAGGGTATGGGATGGGTACAGTACAGGTATGGGATGGGTAGAGTAGGGTAGGGTACGGGATGGGTACAGTATGGGTATGGTACGGGATGGGTACAGTAGAGTGGGGTACGGGATAGGTACGGGATGGGTACAGTAGGGTAGGGTAGGGTACAGGACGGGTACAGTACGGGTAGGGTACAGGATGGGTACAGTAGGGTAGGGTATGGGACGGGTACAGTAGGGTACGGTATGGGATGGGTACAGTAGGGTAGGGTATGGGATGCGTACAGTAGGGTAGCGTACGGGTGTGGGTACAGTACGGGTAGGGTACGGGATGGGTACAGTAGGGTAGGGTACGGGATGGGTACAGTAGGGTAGGGTATGGAATGGGTACAGTAGGGTACGGTATGGGATGGGTACAGTAGGGTAGGGTATGGGATGCGTACAGTAGGGTAGGGTACGGGATGGGTACAGTACGGGTAGGGTACGGGATGGGTACAGTAGGGTAGGGTACGGGATGGGTAGAGTAGGGTAGGGTATGGGACGGGTACAGTTGGGTAGGGTATGGGATGGGTACAGTACGGGTAGGGTACGGGATGGGTACAGTAGGGTAGGGTATGGGACGGGTACAGTAGGGTAGGGTACGGGATGGGTACAGTAGGGTAGGGCACGGGACAGGTACTGTAGGGTAGGGTATGGGATGGGTACAGTAGGGAAGAGTACGGGACGGGCACAGTAGGGTAGGGTACGGGATGGGTACAGTAGGGTATGGGATGGGTACAGTAGGGTAGGGTATGGGACGGGTACAGTAGGGTAGGGTATGGGATGGGTAGAGTACAGGTATAGGATGGTACAGTAGGGTAGGGTATGGGATGGGTACAGTAGGGTAGGGTTTGGGATGGGTACAGTAGGGTAGGGTATGGGGCGGGTACAGTAGGGTAGGGTATGGGATGGGTACAGTAGGGTAGGGTATGGGATGGGTACAGTAGGGTAGGGTACGGGATGGGTACAGTAGGGTAGGGTATGGAACAGGTACAGTAGGGTAGGGTATGGGATGGGTACAGTAGGGTAGGGTATGGGATGGGTACAGTAGCGTAGGGTACGGGATGGGTACAGTAGGGTATGGGATGGGTACAGTAGGGTAGGGTATGGGATGGGTACAGTAGGGTAGCGTATGGGACGTGTACAGTAGGGTAGGGTATGGGATGGGTACAGTACAGGTATGGGATGGGTACAGTAGGGTAGGGTATGGGATGGGTACAGTAGGGTAGGGTACAGGATGGGTACAGTAGGGTATGGGATGGGTACAGTAGGGTAGGGTATGGGATGGGTACAGTAGGGTAGGGTATGGGACGTGTACAGTAGGGTAGGGTATGGGATGGGTACAGTACAGGTATGGGATGGGTACAGTAGGGTAGGGTATGGGATGGGTACAGTAGGGTAGGGTATGGGACGGGTACAGTAGGGTAGGGTATGGGATGGGTACAGTAGGGTAGGGTATGGTACGGGTACAGTAGGGTTGGGTATGGGACGGGTACAGTAGGGTAGGGTATGGGATGGGTACAGTAGGGAAGGGTATGGTATGGTACAGTAGGGTAGGGTACGGGATGGGTACAGTAGGGTAGGGTATGGAATGGGTACAGTAGGGTAGGGTATGGTACAGGTACAGTAGGGTAGGGTATGGGATGGTACAGTAGGGTAGGGTATGGGATGGGTACAGTAGGGTAGGGTATGGGATGGGTACAGTAGGGTATGGTACAGGTACAGTAGGGTAGGGTATGGGACTGGTACAGTAGGGTAGGGTATGGGACTGGTAGAGTAGGGTAGGGTATGGGACGGGTACAGTAGGGTATGGTACAGGTACATTCGGGTAGGGTATGGGACTGGTACAGTAGGGTAGGGTATGGGACTGGTACAGTAGGGTAGGGTATGGGATGGGTACAGTAGGGTATGGTATGGGATGGGTACAGTAGGGTATGGTACGGGTACAGTAGGGTAGGGTATGGTACAGGTACAGTAGGGTAGGGTAAGGGATGGGCACAGTAGGGTAGGGTATGGGATGGGTACAGTAGGGTAGGGTATGGGGTGGGTACAGTAGGGTATGGTACAGGTACAGTAGGGTAGGGTATGGGATGGGTACAGTAGGGTATGGTACGGGTACAGTAGGGTAGGGTATGGTACAGGTACAGTAGGGTAGGGTATGGAATAGGTACAGTAGGGTAGGGTATGGGATGGGTACAGTAGGGTAGGGTATGGGATGGGTAGTAAGGTAGGGTACGGGACGGGTACAGTAGGGTAGGGTATGGGACGGGTACAGTAGGGTAGGGTATGGGATGGGTACAGTAGGTAGGGTATGGGATGGGTACAGTAGGGTAGGGTATGGGATGGGTACAGTAGGGTAGGGTATGGGACGGGTACAGTAGGGTAGGGTATGGGATGGGTACAGTAGGGTAGGGTATGGGATGGCTACAGTAGGGTATGGAACAGGTACAGTAGGGTAGGGTATGGGATGGGTACAGTAGGGTAGGGTATGGGACGGGTACAGTAGGGTAGGGTATGGGATGGGTACAGTAGGGTATGGGATGGGTACAGTAGGGTATGGGATGGGTACAGTAGGGTATGGGATGGGTGCAGTAGGGTAGGGTATGGGATGGGTACAGTAGGGTATGGGATGGGTACAGTAGGGTATGGGATGGGTACAGTAGGGTAGGGTACGGGACGGGTACAGTAGGGTAGGGTACGGGACGGGTACAGTAGGGTAGGGTATGGAATGGGTACAGTAGGGTAGGGTATGGTACAGGTACAGTAGGGTAGGGTATGGGATGGTACAGTAGGGTAGGGTATGGGATGGGTACAGTAGGGTAGGGTATGGGATGGGTACAGTAGGGTATGGTACAGGTACAGTAGGGTAGGGTATGGTACAGGTACAGTAGGGTAGGGTATGGGATGGGTACAGTAGGGTATGGTACAGGTACAGTAGGGTAGGGTATGGTACAGGTACAGTAGGGTAGGGTATGGGATGGGTACAGTAGGGTAGGGTATGGGATGGGTACATTAGGGTAGGGTATGGGATGGGTACAGTAAGGTAGGGTACGGGACGGGTACAGTAGGGTAGCGTATGGGACGGGTACAGTAGGGTAGGGTATGGGATGGGTACAGTAGGGTAGGGTATGGGACGGGTACAGTAGGGTAGGGTATGGGACGGGTACAGTAGGGTAGGGTATGGGATGGGTACAGTAGGGTAGGGTATGGGACGGGTACAGTAGGGTAGTGTATGGGATGGGTACAGTAGGGTATGGGATGGGTACAGTAGGGTATGGGATGGGCACAGTAGGGTATGGGATGGGTACAGTAGGGTATGGGATGGGTACAGTAGGGTAGGGTATGGTACGGGTACAGTAGGGTAGGGTATGGGATGGGTACAGTAGGGTAGGGTATGGTACGGGTACAGTAGGGTAGGGCATGGGATGTGTACAGTAGGGTAGGGTATGGATGGGTACTGTACAGGTATGGGATGGGTACAGTAGGGTAGGGTATGGGACGGGTACAGTAGGGTAGGGTATGGGACGGGTACAGTAGGGTAGGGTACGGGATGGGTACAGTAAGGTAGGGTATGGGATGGGTACATTAGGGTATGGGATGGGTATAGTAGGGTAGGGTATGGGATGGGTACAGTAGGGTAGGGTATGGGTACAGTAGGGTAGGGTATGGGATGGGTATAGTAGGGTAGGGTATGGGATGGGTACAGTAGGGTAGGGTATGGGTACAGTAGGGTAGGGTATGGGATGGGTACAGTAGGGTAGGGTATGGGATGGGTACAGTAGGGTATGGTACAGGTACAGTAGGGTAGGGTAGGGGACTGTTACAGTAGGGTAGGGTATGGGACTGGTACAGTAGGGTAGGGTATGGGACGGGTACAGTAGGGTATGGTACAGGTACATTCGGGTAGGGTATGGGACTGGTACAGTAGGGTAGTGTATGGGACTGGTACAGTAGGGTAGGGTATGGGATGGGTACAGTAGGGTATGGTATGGGATGGATACAGTAGGGTATGGTACGGGTACAGTAGGGTAGGGTATGGTACAGGTACAGTAGGGTAGGGTAAGGGATGGGCACAGTAGGGTAGGGTATGGGATGGGTACAGTAGGGTAGGGTATGGGATGGGTACAGTAGGGTATGGTACAGGTACAGTAGGGTAGGGTATGGGATGGGTACAGTAGGGTATGGTACGGGTACAGTAGGGTAGGGTATGGTACAGGTACAGTAGGGTAGGGTATGGGATGGGTACAGTAGGGTAGGGTATGGGATGGGTACAGTAGGGTAGGGTATGGGATGGGTAGTAAGGTAGGGTACGGGACGGGTACAGTAGGGTAGGGTATGGGACGGGTACAGTAGGGTAGGGTATGGGATGGGTACAGTAGGGTAGGGTATGGGATGGGTACAGTAGGGTAGGGTATGGGATGGGTACAGTAGGGTAGGGTATGGGACGGGTACAGTAGGGTAGGGTATGGGATGGGTACAGTAGGGTAGGGTATGGGATGGCTACAGTAGGGTATGGAACAGGTACAGTAGGGTAGGGTATGGGATGGGTACAGTAGGGTAGGGTATGGGACGGGTACAGTAGGGTAGGGTATGGGATGGGTACAGTAAGGTATGGGATGGGTACAGTAGGGTATGGGATGGGTGCAGTAGGGTATGGGATGGGTGCAGTAGGGTAGGGTATGGGATGGGTACAGTAGGGTATGGGATGGGTACAGTAGGGTATGGGATGGGTACAGTAGGGTAGGGTACGGGACGGGTACAGTAGGGTAGGGTACGGGACGGGTACAGTAGGGTAGGTTATGGAATGGGTACAGTAGGGTAGGGTATGGTACAGGTACAGTAGGGTAGGGTATGGGATGGTACAGTCGGGTAGGGAATGGGATGGGTACAGTAGGGTAGGGTATGGGATGGGTACAGTAGGGTATGGTACAGGTACAGTAGGGTAGGGTATGGGACTAGTACAGTAGGGTAGGGTATGGGATTGGTACAGTAGGGTAGGGTATGGGATGGGTACAGTAGGGTATGGTACAGGTACAGTAGGGTAGGGTATGGGATTGGTACAGTAGGGTAGGGTATGGGACTGGTACAGTAGGGTAGGGTATGGGATGGTACAGTAGGGTATGGTACGGGTACAGTAGGGTAGGGTATGGGATGGGTACAGTAGGGTATGGTACGGGTACAGTAGGGTAGGGTATTGTACAGGTACAGTAGGGTAGGGTATGGGATGGATGCAGTAGGGTAGGGTATGGGATGGGTACAGTAGGGTAGGGTATGGGATGGGTACAGTAGGGTATGGTACAGGTACAGTAGGGTAGGGTATGGTACAGGTACAGTAGGGTAGGGTATGGATGGGTACAATAGGGTATGGTACAGGTACAGTAGGGTAGGGTATGGTACAGGTACAGTAGGGTAGGGTATGGGATGGGTACAGTAGGGTAGGGTATGGGATGGGTACATTAGGGTAGGGTATGGGATGGGTACAGTAAGGTAGGGTACGGGACGGGTACAGTAGGGTAGCGTATGGGACGGGTACAGTAGGGTAGGGTATGGGATGGGTACAGTAGGGTAGGGTATGGGACGGGTACAGTAGGGTAGGGTATGGGACGGGTACAGTAGGGTAGGGTATGGGATGGGTACAGTAGGGTAGGGTATGGGACGGGTACAGTAGGGTAGTGTATGGGATGGGTACAGTAGGGTATGGGATGGGTACAGTAGGGTATGGGATGGGCACAGTAGGGTATGGGATGGGTACAGTAGGGTATGGGATGGGTACAGTAGGGTAGGGTATGGTACGGGTACAGTAGGGTAGGGTATGGGATGGGTACAGTAGGGTAGGGTATGGTACGGGTACAGTAGGGTAGGGCATGGGATGGGTACAGTAGGGTAGGGTATGGATGGGTACTGTACAGGTATGGGATGGGTACAGTAGGGTAGGGTATGGGACGGGTACAGTAGGGTAGGGTATGGGACGGGTACAGTAGGGTAGGGTACGGGATGGGTACAGTAAGGTAGGGTATGGGATGGGTACATTAGGGTATGGGATGGGTATAGTAGGGTAGGGTATGGGATGGGTACAGTAGGGTAGGTTATGGGTACAGTAGGGTAGGGTATGGGATGGGTACAGTAGGGTAGGGTATGGGATGGGTACAGTAGGGTATGGTATGGGTACAGTAGGGTAGGGTATGGGATGGGTACAGTAGGGTAGGGTATGGGATGGGTACAGTAGGGTAGGGTATGGGATGGGTACAGTAGGGTGTGGTATGGGTACAGTAGGGTAGGGTAGGGTATGGGTACAGTAGGGTAGGGTATGGGATGGGTACAGTAGGGTAGGGTATGGGATGGGTACAGTAGGGTATGGTATGGGTACAGTAGGGTAGGGTATGGGATGGGTACAGTAGGGTAGGGTATGGACGGGTACAGTAGGGTAGGGTACGGGATGGGTACAGTAGGGTAGGGTATGGGATGGGTACAGTAGGGTAGGGTATGGGATGGGTACAGTACGGGTAGGGTATGGGATGGGTACAGTAGGGTAGGGTATGGGATGGGTACAGTAGGGCAGGGTATGGGATGGTACAGTAGGGTAGGGTATGGGACGGGTACTGTAGGGTCGGGTATGGAACAGGTACAGTAGGGTAGGGTATGGGACGGGTACAGTAGGGTAGTGTATGGGACGGGTACAGTAGGGTAGGGTATGGGACGGGTACAGTAGGGTAGGGTATGGGACGGGTACAGTAGGGTAGGGTATGGAACAGGTACTGTAGGGTAGGGTATGGGATGGGTACAGTAGGGTAGGGTATGGGATGGGTACAGTAGGGTAGGGTATGGGATGGGTACAGTAGGGTAGGGTATGGGATGGGTACAGTAGGGTAGGGTATGGGATGGGTACAGTAGGGTAGGGTATGGGGCAGGTACAGTAGGGTAGGGTATGGGACGGGTACAGTAGGGAAGGGTATGGGATGGGTACAGTAGGGTAGGGTATGGGACGGGTACAGTAGGGTAGGGTATGGTATGGGTACAGTAGGGTAGGTTACGGGTACAGTAGGGTAGGGTAAGGTACGGGTACAGTAGGGTAGGGTAGGTTATGGGTACAGTAGGGTAGGGTAAGCTACGGGTACAGAAGGGTAGGGTATGGGACGGGTACAGTAGGGTAGGGTATGGGACGGGTACAGAAGGGTAGGGTATGGGACGGGTACAGTAGGGTAGGGTATGGGATGGGTACAGTAGGGTAGGGTATGGTATGGGTACAGTAGTGTAGGTTACGGGTACAGTAGGGTAGGGTAAGGTACGGGTACAGTAGGGTAGGGTAGGTTATGGGTACAGTAGGGTAGGGTAAGCTACGTGTACAGAAGGGTAGGGTATGGGACGGGTACAGTAGGGTAGGGTATGGGACGGGTACAGTAGGGTATTGTACGGGTACAGTAGGGTAGGGTAAGGTACAGGTACAGTAGGGTAGGGTACGGGATGGGTACAGTAGGGTATGGTACGGGTACAGTAGGGTAGGGTATGGGACGGGTACAGTAGGGTAGGGTATGGGATGGCTACAGTAGGGAAGGGTACGGGCACGACCCACCTCCAGTTTTAAGGAAGTTGGGATGGGAGCAGCAACCCAGGAGGCGGGTTGGCACTTTACGGGAATGGTAGCAGAGTGGTGATGTCACTGGACTAGTAATCCAGAGGCCTGGACTAATGATCCAGAGACACGGGTTCAAATCCCACCACGGCAGCTGGGGAATTTAAATTCAGTTAATTAAATAAATCTGGAATAATTACTAGTATCAGTAATGGTGACCATAAAACTATCGGATTGTTGTAAAATCACATCTGGTTCACTAATGTCCTTTAGGAAAGGAAATCTGCCGTCTGGCCCATGTGACTCCTTCCCACAGCAATGTGGTTGACTATTAACTGCCCTCTGAAATGACCTAACCCTAACCCTAGCAAGCCACTCAGTTGTAACAACCCACTATGAAACACAATAATAAGAATGAAACCGGACAGAACACCCGGCATCGGCCTCGGCACCGGCTACGGACACAGCAACGGCACACTCAGCCCAGTCGACCCTGCAAAGTCCTCCTCACCAACATCTGGGGACTTGTGCCAAAATTGGGAGAGCTGTCCCACAGACTAATCAAGGAACAGCCTGACATAGTCATACTCACAGAATCCTACCTTTCAGCCAATGTCCCGAACTCCTCCATCACCATCCCTGGGTATGTCCTGTCCCACCAGCAGGACAGAACCACCAGTGGTATATAGTCAGGAAGGAATGGCCCTGGGAGTCCTCAACATTGACTCCGGACCCCATGAAGTCTCATGGCTCCAGGTCAAGCATGGGCAAGGAAACCTCCTGATTACCACCTACCGTCCTCCCTCAGCTGATGAATCAGTACTCCTCCATGTTGAACACCACTTGGAAGAAGCACCGAGAGTAGCAAGGGCACAGAATGTACTCTGGGTGGGGGACTTCAATGTCCATCACCAAGAGTGGTTCGGTAGCACCACTACTGACCGAGCTGGTCGAGTCCTGAAGGACATAGCTGCCAGTCTGGGCCTGCGACAGGTGGTGAGAGAATCAACACGAGGGAAAAACCTACTTGGCCTCGTCCTCACCAATCTACCTGTCGCAGGTACATCTGTCCGTGACAGTATCGGCAGCAGTGACCACCGCACAGTCATTGTGGAGACGAAGTCCCGTCCTCACACTGAGGACACCCTCCATCGTGTTGTGTGGCACTACCGCCGTGCAAAATGGGATAGATTCAGAACAGATCTAGCAGCTCAAACCTGGGCATCCATGAGGTGCTGTGGGCCATCAGCAGCAGCAGAATTATATTCCACCACAATCTGTAACCTCATGGCCCGGCATATCCCTCACTCTACAATTACCATCAAACCAGGGGACCCACCCTGGTTCAATAAGGAGTGTAGAAGAGCATGCCAGGAGCAGCACCAAGCGTACCTAAAAATGAGGTGCCAACCTGGGGAAGCTGCAACACAGGACTACATACGTGCTAAAAAGCAGAAACAGCATGCTATAGACAGGGCTAAGCAATCCCACAATCAACGGATCAGATCAAAGCTCTGCAGTCCTGCCACATCCAGTCGTGAATTGTGGTGGACCATTAAACAACTAACGGGAGGAGGCTCCATGAATATCCCCATCCTCAATGATGGTGGAGCCCAGCACGTAAGTGCACAAGACAAGGCTGAAGCGTTTGCAACCATTTCCAGCCAGAAGTGCCGAGTGGATGATCCATATCGGCCTCCTCCTGAGGTCCCCACCACCACAGAAGCCAGTCTTCAGCCAATTCGATTCACTCCATGTGATATGAAGAAACAGCCAAGAGCACTGGAAAGAGCAAAGGCTGTGGGCCCCGACAACATCCCGGCAATCGTGCTGAAGACTTGTACTCCAGAACTAGCCATGCTTCTAGCCAAGCTGTTCCAGGACAGCTACAACACTGGCATCTCTCCGACAATGCAGAAAACTGCCCAGGTAAGTCCTACTAAGAGGGAGTAAGCTTGCAGGGAACATAAAAACTGACTGTAAAAACTTCTATAGATATGTGAAGGGAAAAAGATTGGTGAAGTCAAGCGTAGGTCCCTTACAGTCAGAATCAGGGGAATTTATAATGGGGAACAAAGGAAAGGCAGACAAATTAAATACATACTTTGGTTCTGTCTTCACAAAGGAGGACACAAATAACCTCCCAGAGATGTCGGGGAACATAGGGTCTAATGAGAGGGGGGAACTGAATGAAATCAGTGTTTGTAGGGAAATGGTGTTAGGGAAATTGACGGGATTGGAGGCCGATAAATCCCCAGGGCCTGATAATCTACATCCTACGGTACTTAAGGAAGTGGCCCTAGACATAGTAGATGCATTGCTGGTCATCTTCCAAAATTCGATAGACTCTGGAACAGTTCCCATGCATTGGAGGATAGCTAATGTAACCCCGCTATTTAAAAAAGGTGGTAGAGAGAAAACGGGGAATTATAGACCGGTAAGTCTGACATCGGTAGTGGGGAAAATGCTAGAGTCCATTATAAAAGATGTAATAGCAGAGCACTTGGAAAACAGCGACAGGATCGGACAAAGTCAACATGGATTTACAAAAGGTAAATCATGCTTGACTAATCTACTGGAATTTTTTGAGGATGTAACTGGTAGAATAGATAAGGGAGAACCAGTGGATGTGGTGTATTTGGACTTTCAGAAGGCTTTCGATAAGGTCCCACATAAGAGATTAGCATGCAAAGTTAAAGCACATGGGATTGGGGGCAAGGTACTGACTTGGATAGAGAACTGGTTGGCAGACAGGAAGCAAAGAGTTGGAATAAACGGGTCTTTTTCCGAGTGGCAGGCAGTGACTAGTGGGGTACCGCAGGGATCGGTGCTAGGACCCCAGTTATTCACAATATATATTTATGATCTAGACGAGGAAACTAGATGTAATATCTCTAAGTTTGCAGACGACACAAAGCTGGGTGGGCGTGTGTGCTGTGAAGAGGATGCCGAGAAACTCCAGTATGATTTGGACAGGTTGGGTGATTTGACAGATGCATGGTAGATGCAAAATAACGTGGATAAATGCGAGGTTATCCACTTTGGTGGCAAAAACAGGAAGGCAGATTATCTGAACGGCAACAGATTGGGAAAAGGGGAAGTGCAACGAGACCTGGGTGTCCTTGTGCACCAGTCGCTGAAGGTAAGCATGCAGGTGCAGCAGGCGGTTAAGAAGGCAAATGGTATGTTGGCCTTCATAGCGAGAGGATTCGAGTACAGGAGCAAGGATGTCTTGCTGCAGTTGTACAGGGCCTTGGTGAGACCACACCTTGAGGATTGTGTGCAGTTTTGGTCACCTTATCTGAGGAAGGATGTTCTTGCCATGGAGGGAGTGCAGCGAAGATTCACCAGACTGATACCTGGGATGGCAGGAATGACGTATGAGGAGAGATTGGGTCGATTGGGCTTATATTCGCTGGAGTTTAGAAGAATGAGAGGGGATCTCATCGAAACTTATAAAATTCTAACAGGACTGGACAGACTAGATGCAGGAAGGATGTTCCCGATGGCCGGGGAGTCCAGAACCAGGGGTCACAGTCTAAGGATAAGGGGTAAGCTATTTAGGGCAGAGATGAGGAGGAATTTCTTCACCCAGAGAGTGGTGAACGAGTGGAATTCTCTACCACAGAGGGCCATTGAGGCCAATTCATTAAATATATTCAAGAAGGAGTTAGATATATTTCTTAAGTCTAAAGGGATGAATGGATATGGGGAGAAGGCAGGGACCGGGTACTGAGTTTGGATGATCAGCAATGATCTCATTGAATGGCGGAACAGACTCGAGGGGCCGAATGGCCTACTCCTGCCCCTATTTCTTATGTTCTTATGTTCTTATGACAGTGCTATCATCACAGCCCCAGGACATTGCTGCAGGACTTCCTCAGGGCAGTGTCCTAGGCCCAACCATCTTCAGCTGCTTCACCAATGACCTTCCCTCCAACATAAGGTCAGAAGAGGGGATGTTTGCTGGTAACTGCACAGTGTTCAGCACCATTCACAACTCCTCAGACAATGAAGCAGTCCATGCCCGCATGCAGCAAGATCTGGATGACGTTCAGGCTTGGGCTGATAAGTGGCAGGTAACATTTGCGCCACACAAGTGCCAGGCAATGACTATCTCCAACAAGCGAGCGTCTAACCACTGCCCCTTGACTTTCAACGGCATTAGCATCGCCGAATCCCCCACCATCAATATCCTGGGGGGGTCACCACTGACCAGAAACTTAACTGGACCAGCCACATAAATACTGTGGCAACAAGAGCAGGTCAGAGGCTGGGTATTCTGTGGCAAGTGTCTCACCTCCTGACTCCCCAAAGCCTTTCCACCATCTACAAGGCACAAGTCAGGAGTGTGATGGAATACTCTCCACTTGTCTGGATGAGTGCAGCTCCAACAACACTCAAGAAGCTCGACACCATCCAGGACAAAGCAGCCCGCTTGATTGGCACCCCATCCACCACCTTAAACATTCACTCCCTCCACCACCGGTGCACCGTGTCTGCAGTGTGTACCATCTACAAGATGCAATGCAGCAACTCGCCAAGGCTTCTTCAGCAGCACCTCCCAAACCCGCAACCCCTTCCACCTAGAAGGACAAGGGCAGCAGGCGCATGGGAACACCACCACCTCCAAGTCACACACCATCCTGACTTGGAAATATATCGGCCGTTCCTTCATCGTCGCTGGGTCAAAATCCTGGAACTCCCTCCCTAACAGCACTGTGGGAGCACCTTCACCACACGGACTGCAGCGGCTCAAGAAGGCGGCTCACCGACACCTTCTCAAGGGCAATTAGGGATGGGCAATAAATGCTGGCCTTGCCAGCGACGCCCACATCACGTGAACGAAAAAAATAAAATCTATTGGTGAGGCTGGAAGCCTCGGATTTAACAGGCTGTGGCTGGCCGGGGTCCCCGGGCCTTGGGAATCCTGGCGGCTGCAGCGAGGCGCAGACAGCCTCGGGGAGCAATCCTTGTGGGCCGGGGGGAGCGGGAGTGCTTCCACCCATCATCACACCCCTAAACAAACCCCCCTCTCCCCCCAGGATCGGACCCCACACCCCGGGGTCGAGGATCGGACCCCCCGGGATCGGACCCCCCCAGGATCGGAGCGCCTCCCATTCTCCCAGGGTCGGAGCGTCTCCCATTCCCCCGGGGTTGGAGCCTTCTCCCCATTCCCCCGGGGTCGAAGCGTCCCCCCATTCCCCCGGGGTCGGAGCGCGCCCATTCCCCCGGGGTCGGAGCGCCCCCCCATTCCCCCGGGGTCGGAGCGCCCCCCCATTCCCCCGGGGTCGGAGCGTCCCCCCATTCCCCCGGGGTCGGAGCGCGCCCATTCCCTCGGGGTCGGAGCGCCCCCCCATTCCCCCGGGGTCGGAGCGCCCCCCCATTCCCCCGGGGTCGGAGCGTCCCCCCATTCCCCCGGGGTCGGAGCGCCCCCCATTCCCCCGGGGTCGGAGCGCCCCCCCATTCCCCCGGGGTCGGAGCGTCCCCCCATTCCCCCGGGGTCGGAGCGCCCCCCCATTCCCCCGGGGTCGGAGCGTCCCCCCATTCCCCCGGGGTCGGAGCGCCCCCCATTCCCCCGGGGTCGGAGCGCCCCCCCATTCCCCCGGGGTCGGAGCGTCCCCCCATTCCCCCGGGGTCGGAGCGTCCCCCCATTCCCCCGGGGTCGGAGGCCCCCCATTCCCCTGGGGTCGGAGCGCCCCCCCATTCCCCCGGGGTCGGAGCCTTCTCCCCATTCCCCCGGGGTCGGAGCGCCCCCCCATTCCCCCGGGGTTGGAGCGCCCCCCCATTCCCCCGGGGTTGGAGCGCCCCCCCATTCCCCCGGGGTCGGAGCGTCCCCCCATTCCCCCGGGGTCGGAGCGTCCCCCCATTCCCCCGGGGTCAGAGCCCCCCCATTCCCCCGGGGTCGGAGCGCCCCCCCATTCCCCCGGGGTCGGAGCGCCCCCCCATTCCCCCGGGGTTGGAGCCCCCCCATTCCCCCGGGGTCGGAGCGTCCCCCCATTCCCCCGGGGTCGGAGCGCCCCCATTCCCCCGGGGTCGGAGCCCCCCCCATTCCCCCGGGCCGGAGCCCCCCCATTCCCCCGGGGTCGGAGCGTCCCCCCATTCCCCCGGGGTCGGAGCGCCCCCCCCATTCCCCCGGGGTCGGAGCCCCCCATTCCCCCGGGGTCGGAACCCCCCCATTCCCCCGGGGTTGGAGCGCCCCCCCATTCCCCCGGGGTCGGAGCGCCCCCCCATTCCCCCGGGGTCGGAGCGCCCCCCCATTCCCCCGGGGTCGGAGCGCCCCCCCATTCCCCCGGGGTCGGAGCGCCCCCCCATTCCCCCGGGGTCGGAGCCCCCCCATTCCCCCGGGGTCGGAGCGCCCCCCCATTCCCCCGGGGTCGGAGCCCCCCCATTCCCCCGGGGTCGGAGCGCCCCCGCATTCCCCCGGCGTCGGAGCCCCCCCATTCCCCCGGGGTCGGAGCGCCCCCCCATTCCCCCGGGGTCGGAGCCCCCCCATTCCCCCGGGGTCGGAGCCCCCCCATTCCCCCGGGGTCGGAGTGCCCCCCCATTCCCCCGGGGTCGGAGCCCCCCCATTCCCCCGGGATCAGAGCCCCCCCATTCCCCCGGGGTCGGAGCGTCCCCCCATTCCCCCGGGGTCGGAGCCCCCCCATTCCCCCGGGGTCGGAGCGTCCCCCCATTCCCCCGGGGTTGGAGCGCCGCCCCATTCCCCCAGGGTTGGAGCGCCCCCCCCATTCCCCCGGGGTCGGAGCGTAAATATTCTGGCCATAGTCTCAGTGAGGAGTTGAGGATTCGTTTGGTTCATTGACATTTACTGTTGGGATACCGAAGCCGTGTATTCTTACCATGAGCATGGGCTGATTGGTGAACAGGACTTGGTGTGAGTCCGGACACGGGCAGGCGAGTTTTGGATGAGCTGAACTTTACGGAGGGTGCGGTGGGATTCCGGCTGATTTACTCACCTGATACTCTTTCACCAGCCCAACAACCTTCTCATCATCGTCATCTTCATCTTCCTGCTCCAGTTTCTGCATCTTTGTGAGGAACTTCAAGAGGTCGGGGACTTTAATCTCTGTGTTCTTCTTCACTGTAAGAAACATAATGGGGGAGAAATTGGGTGAGTAGCGCCACCTGTTAGCGCCTAAAGAGGCAGTCAGTGGCTGTAGCGCCACTGGCTGCGTCTCCGGCGATATTCAGTAGGGGCGCTAATGGTGGCGTTAGGCATTTGCGCTGCGCCGCCACCGATGATGTCATCGGTGTGCGCAGCGCCCCGTTCGCGATATTTGGTAGCGAACGCCGCAGTTGCGCCGCTCGCTACCCGCGCCCGGTTCACGGGGCCTTACTGTGCCGGCAGCGGCGCAAGTTAAGGTGGAGGTGCGGGGCGGCCGCCTGCCAGCACCTCCGTCCCCGGCCTCCTAACCCCCCCCCTGCGGCATTGCCGGCTGTTTCCCGAGAGCCCGGCACTTCTCCTTGGTGCCGGGCTCATTTGCCGGCACTCGTGATCGGGGATCGCGCTGTTGCAGGCACCTCCCCCTTAACAGTGGGAGGAAGGCCTGCAGTACCGCAGCGTGCCATGCCGCAGCGTGTGGCGCTGCGGCACGTTGCGCTGCGATAATCAGTTTCAGCGCCCTAAGAGGGACGTGGAGCGCCTCGAGCCTCGCCCCGTGTCCCTCGAGGGGCACTGAAACTGAATTTCTGGCGATCGGTATCACTCCGATCGCTGTGCTAAATCCTGCGCTCAGCCGACTTTTGCGCCACTTTGGTGCCCCAACCCAATTTCTAGGCCAATGAGTTAAAAGAATGGTTTTACAGTGTTAAAGAGAAAAGGAGAGATCGAGAGATGGAAGAAGAGACTCACACACTCACACTCACACTCACACTAGGGAGTTAGGAGGTAAATTCAAAAATTGGACCTCAAAGGTAGTAATCTCGGGATTGCTACCAGTGCCACGTGCTAGTCAGAGTAGAAATAGAAGGATATTTCAGATGAATACGTGGCTAGAGGAATGGTGCAAGGGGGAGGGATTCAAATTTCTGGGACATTGGAACCGGTTCTGGGGGAGGTGGGACCAGTACAAACTGGATGGTTTGCACCTGGGCAGAGCCGGGACCGATGTCCTAGGGGGAGTGTTTGCTAGTGCTCTGGGGGAGGGTTTAACCTAAAGTGGCCGGGGGTTGGGAACCTGTGCAGGGAGACAGAGGAAAGGAAAGCAAGGATAGAAACAAAAGACAGGAAGGAGAAAAGCAAAAGTGGAAGGCAGAGAAATCAAGGGTGTAAATCAAACAGGGCCACAGTAAATAATAATTCTAAAAGGGCTAACAGTGTTAAAAAAACAAGCCTGAAGGCTTTGGGGGAGAAATTCAGTTGTTAGCGCCGCCCGTTAACGCCTTAAGAGGGCGATAAGTGGGGCGCGATGCAGCTAGCGCCCGGGCGCGGCGAGACCTGCGCCTCTCGCGAAATTGAGCGGACATTTAGCGGCGGCGCAAAACCGCAACGCCCGCTCAGCTTCGCGCGCAGATCCTGACGTCATTTCATCGTGCAACGTTCTTGGGGCGCCCCGAACCGGAACTTCAGTGGCGCCCACCTCCTTTCCACCTGGCGCTCCCAGCGACTGGTTGACTGAACGGTTCCCAGTTGCTGTGGGACTGGAGGGGGGGCGCTATTTAAAGGGGGCTCTTCCTGGCTTCTTTGTGGTAGCCATTTTTGGACCACTCCTTCTGTGAGAGAGAGAGAGAGATTTGCAGAGGGACAAAGGGAGAGAGCTTTCTGCATTGAGTCAGCGCTCGCAGAGGTACTTCTGGCTTCGGCCCAGAACTTTGTAGTTGGTTTGCTTTTTCACTGGCATAACCTTGAGTGGCCACATACTATGGGGGCTGCAATGGGTGGAAACGTTGGGTTTCTCCATTACATTGAGAGGGCTCAGAGACGCCGAGAGAGAGTGCCAATCATGGCCAGACGGAGGAGGGCCAACAGGCATCGGCACAGGAGACCTTGCCCTCCCAGGGTATTCCGCCAACAGTTCTCATACCTCAACATGTCTGAGGAGCAGTGTTTTCGGAGGCTTCGATTCAGCAGGGAGGTGGTCACTGAGCGCTGCCACCTGCTTCAGCCAGATCTGCAGCCTCAACTGAGGAGCAGGACGTCTCTGTCGGTGGCAGTGAAGGTGACAGTGGCTCTCAACTTCTATGCCACTGGCTCCTTCCAATCTGCTACTGGGGACATTGCCAATATCTCCCAGTTCGCGGTGCATTGCTGCATCCGTCAAGTCACGAATGCCCTCTTTAAAAGGAGACGTCAGTACATTTCCTTCCCCATGACCCTGGACAAGCAGCAAGAGCGCGCAATGGGATTTGAAAGAATAGCAGGCTTCCCCATGGTCCAGGGCGCCATTGACTGCACGCATGTGGCTTTGCGGGCGCCGCAAGAGAATGCCGAGGATTACCGCAACTGGAAGGGGTTCTATTCGTTGAACGTCCAGTTGTTGTGTGACCACAGACAGCTGATACTCGCTGTCAATGCCCGCTTTCCAGGCAGCAGCCACGACGCCTTCATCCTGCGCCAGACTTCTGTGGCAGACCTTTTCGAAGCCCCGGCTCACCCAGGAGGCTGGCTTCTCGGGGACAAGGGCTATCCTCTGTGCACCTGGCTGATGACCCCGCTCCGTGCGCCCAGCACCCCTGCTGAAGAACGATACAATGAGAGCCATCAAACGACCAGGAACATCATTGAGCACACAATCGGCGTGCTCAAGCAACAGTTCCGCTGTCTGGACCGTTCCGGGGGAACCCTTCAGTACTCACCTGAGCGAGTCTCCCATTTCGTTGTAGTGTGCTGCATGCTGCATAACCTGGCAATCCTCAGGACCCAGCCACTGCCACCAGACATTGGAGCACCAGCAGAGGAGGAGGAGGAGGAGGAGGAGGAGGAGGAGCACCAAGACGGGAGGGAGGCACAAAGTGCAAGGGCCGTCCGTCAGCAGCTTATTGCAAGTCGGTTCTAGGCCCCCTCTGAGGGAATGGCTTCTGCCATTCAAAGAACATGAATGGAACCGTGCCGCAACCCCTAAGCCGGTCAAGGCAACAAATAGTTCAAGGAGCAAATATGCACATACTGAATAAAGACACTTCTTTATTTAACAAACTGTGTGCCCTTCCCGCATGACAAAGCAATAGAGAAAACCCCCCAAAAAAGCAGTCAGTCACATTACTGTCTCTCACAACCTGGAGACAATGAACAAAACAGTAACCAAAAAATGACCACAGTCCTCGGCCTTCAATAAAAAATTTAACAGCATTTTGCCACACCTCCTACTTCTTGCCCTTTGAGGGTGATCTGCTTCGCTTGCGAGATTGGCCCCTTCCCACCCTGCAGCTCCTCCGCAATGGGACGCCAGTGGCTGCAGCAAGGCTGGGGGTAGGCTGCTGAGGGTCAGAAACTGAGACTGCAGATGCCCTTGAGGGACGGCCTGGACCAGCTCTGGGCCTGGAGGGCCCGGCTGCAGACTGCACCAACTCTGCATGGGCGGCAGCAGTCTGTTCCACAGGTGGTGGCAACTGCAGTGGAGAAGTGACAGTGTTGGCAGCGGGAATGCTGTCATCCTGAGAGAGGACAGCAACTCCCTGGTTGGACGACACACTGGCACTCCCATGGGGCAGCACTGCAGCATGCGGAGCAATCTGCTGAAGCACAGACTGCTGGCCTTCTGCGGCACGGTGAGGGCCCCGGCGATTCGTGCCCGATCCAGCGAGGGTGGCAGCAGTCAGTGCTCGTGTGGCATCAATCTGCGTCTGCATCAGACCAGCCACTGACTGCATTGCACCACTAAGCACTTGCGTGGAAGCCGCCTGTGCTGCGCCAAAGTCCTGCAGACTCCTTGCCTGTGCTGCGCCAAAGTCCTGGACACTCCTTGCCAGTGACTCAATGGATTCGGGCATCCTTTCCACTGCAGCCATGAGCTCAGTGTGCCTGTGCTCCGCCTGGGCGCTCATTTCAGCGAGGAGCCGCACCTCTTCTGCGCTCACTGTAGCAGGACTGGAGGCCAGACTCTCCCTCCGGGGAGAAGGCCGCCGAGCTTCCTTACCCCCCCCCGACGTTGCTGCAGCCTGCTGGGCCCCAGAGCTTCACCCTCCTCACAGCATTCCCCCCTGCTCCCCTCCAGGGAAGATGTGTCCCCATTATGGCCATGGGCTGCCTCGGCTGAGGGTGGCACTGATGGTCCGGCTTCCTCTTCCTCCTCGCCTTCAGAATCACTCACCGTGGCAGCTTGAGGGCGCGCCTCCTCACCTGGCGATTCACCATCTGAAAGCAGGGAGGTACAAGAGCTTCTTTAGCGTGAGGACAGGGCGGCAGTGAGGGAGGCATGAGTGCTGCAATGCACTGTATTGGTTCGATAGTGGCAAAGGATGCTGGTATGAGGCACAGCTGGAAGGAGAGAGGTCAAAAAGGTGATGACCTTACCATTGCTGTCCACAACGGGGTTGGCATCTCCAGTGGCGACGGGGCCAATCATCCGGCCTGCCATAATCTGCTCGACTCGCTGCTCCAGATCGCTGAGGTCTTGAAGGTGAGGCCGGCCTCCCCCGGTCCATTGCTGCTGCCTCCTGTTATGGGCCAGCTTGTCCTGCAAGAGAAAGGACGGGCTCGGAGTACAGTGTGAAGCCCTGATCTTGGCTGCACTGTCTCCCATGGTCGAATAGCCCTTACAGCGTGAAGCCCTGATCTTGGCTGCACTGCCTCCCATGGTCAAATAGCCCTTACAGTGTGTAAAGTGTTGAATGTGCATGTGAGTTTCATGAAAGGCCCATAGGTGTTGGATGAGGGCTGGGCATCGGGGCTTTCAGGACCCTTTGGCCATAAAGTGAGGTGGACATGCAGGGATGAAGAGGATACTGAAAAGGGCACTCACCCTGACGACCCGAGTGAGGTCATTGAACTTCTTCCTGCATTGCACAGGGGTCCTAGGCACCATGCTGCTGGAGGTCACTCTGTGTGCCACCTCCCTCCAAGCTTTGCGATATTCGTTGGGCAGCGGCCTCCTGCCACTGTCCGGAAACAGGATCGATCGCCTGCGCTCCAGTGCGCCAACCAGAACCTGCAAGGCCCCCTCACTGAACCGCTGCGCTCGCTTCTTGGCCCTCTCCATGGTCCTAGGCGTTAGAATGTGGCAGCAGGTCTGTCCAGGCCGAGAATCAGGGCTCCGATGCGCAGGGTGTGGCTGCAATCCAAGATCGAACCTCCCCTTTAAGAGCTGACCGGCGCCAGCGTGCCTGCGTGCAATCGCTAACTGGCCGCACTTGCGCTGCGCCCGCCCTCGGTGGTAGCGCCTCGCTTCTCCAGCTTAGTGCCTTAAAGACAGTCGTGCAGCGCCTGTTTTAGTGCTCCAAGCACCTCCTGGGGCGAAGCAGGTCAATTTAGCAGTAGGTGGCGATAATTTGCACCGGGCGCTAAATTTAGCGCCCGCTCGAGTATAACGCCCCAAACGTGGTGATACTGAATTTCTCCCCCTTTGTGTCTTAATGCGAGGAGCATTCGTAATAAGGTGGATGAATTAGCTGCGCAAATAGATATAAACGGATATGATGTAATTGGAATTACGGAGACATGGCTCCAGGGTGACCAAGGCTGGGAATTCAACATCCCGGGGTATTCAATATTCAGGAAGGACAGGCAAAAATGAAACGGAGGTGGGGTAGCATTGCTGGTTAAAGAGGAGATTAACACAATAGTAAGGAAGGATATTAGCTCTGATGATGTGGAATCTGTATGGGTAGAGCTGAGAAATACCAAGGGGCAGAAAACGTTAGTGGGAGTTGTATACAGACCCCACAAACAGTAATGCTGAGGTTAGGGATGGCATTAAACGGGAAATTAGAGACGCGTGCAATAAGGGCACAGCAGTTATCATGGGTGACTTTAATCTACATATAGATTGGGCTAACCAAATTAGTAACAATACTGTGGAGGAGGAATTCCGAGAGTGTATACGGGATGGTTTCCTGGACCAATATGTCGAGGAACCAACTAGAGGTCAGGCGTTCTTAGATTGGGTATTATGTAATGAGAAAGGATTAATTAGCAATTTGTTGTGTGAGGCCCCTTGGGGAGGAGCGATCATAATATGATAGAATTCTTCATTAAGATGGAGAGTGAAGTAGTTGACTCAGAGACTAGGGTCCTGAATTTAAATAAAGGAAACTACGATGGTATGAGGCACGAGTTGGCTAGGATGGATTGGGGAACATTACTTAAAGGGTTGAAGGTGGATAGGCAATGGCAAACATTTAAAGATTGCATGGATGAACTTCAGAATTTGTTCATCCCTGTTTGGCATAAAAATAAAACAAACAAGGTGACTCAACCGTGGCTAACAAGGGAAATTAGGGATAACATAAGATCCAAGGAGAGGACATAGAAATTGGCCAGAAAAAGCAGCAAAACTAAGGATTGGGAGCAGTTTAGGATTCAGCAAAGGAGGACAAAGGGATTAATTAAGAGGGGGAAAATAGAATATGAGAGCAAGCTTGCAGGGAACATAAAAACTGACTGTAAAAGCTTCTATAGATACGTGAAGAGAAAAAGATTGGTGAAGTCAAGTGTAGGTCCCTTGCAGTCAGAATCAAGGGAATTTATAATGGGGAACAAAGAAATGGCAGACCAATTAAATACATACTTTGGTTCTGTCTTCACAAAGGAGGACACAAATAACCTCCCAGAGATGTCGGGGAACATAGGGTCTAACTCCACAAATAAACACTAAAGCCTGCACATCTGTCAATGCACTTTATTATGGTCATGTTTATGCTAATATACTGCAAGCCAAATGTATAAATGTATGTTGAATGTTTAAGTGTCCTAATCCAAATTGTACACTCTCGGGAGCCGCAAGCCTATATTTCGTTGTACTGCACTTGTGCACTAACAATGACAATAAAAGTTGATTTGATTTGATTTGATTTGATTTAATGAGAGGGAGGAACTGATAGAAATCAGTATTTGTAGGGAAATGGTGTTGGGGAAATTGACGGGATTGAAGGCCGATAAATCCCCAGGGCCTGATAATCTACATCCTGGGGTACTTAAGGAAGTGGCCCTAGAAATAGTAGATGCATTGCTGATCATCTTCCAGAACTTGATAGACTCTGGAACAGTTCCCATGGATTGCAGGATAGCTAATGTAACCCCACTATTCAAAAAAGGTGGTAGAGAGAAAACGGGGAATTATAGACCAGTAAGCCTGACATCGGTAGTGGGGAAAATGCTAGAGTCCATTAACATAGAAACATAGAAGATAGGAGCAGGAGTAGGCCATTCGGCCTCTCGAGCCTGCTCCGCCATTCAATGCGATCATGGCTGATCATCCAAATTCAGTACCCTGTCCCTGCCTTCTCCCCATACCCCTTGATCCCTTTAGCCTTGAGAAATATATCCAACTCCTTCTTGAATATATTTAATGAATTGGCCTCTACTGCCTTCTGTGGTAGAGAATTCCACAGGTTCACCACTCTCTGGGTGAAGAAATTCCTCCTCATTTCTGTCCTAAATGGCTTACCCCTTATCCTTAAACTGTGACCCCTGGTTCTGGACTCCCCGACCATCGGGAACATCCTTCCAGCATCTAGTCTGTCTAGTCCTGTTAGAATTTTATCAGTTTCAATGAGATCACCTCTCATTCTTCTAAACTCCAGCGAGTACAAGTCCAATCGACCCAATCTCTCCTCATACATCATTCTTGCCATCCCAGGTATCAGCCTGGTGAATCTTCGCTGAACTCCTTCCATGGCAAGAACATCCTTCCTCAGATAAGGCGACCAAAACTGCACACAATACTCAAGATGTGGTCTCACCAAGGCCCTGTACAACTGCAGCAAGACATCCTTGTTCCTGTACTCAAACCCTCTCGCTACAAAGGCCAACATACCATTTGCCTTCTTAACCGCCTGCTGCACCTGCATGCTTACCTTCAGCGACTGGTGCACAAGGACACCCAGGTCTCGTTGCACTTCCCCTTCTCCCAATCTATTGCCATTTAGATAATAATCTGCCTTCCTGTTTTTATAAAAGATGTAATAGCAGAGCACTTGGAAAACAGTGACAGGATCGGACAATATCAACATGGATTTACAAAAGGTAAATCATGCTTGACTAGTCTACTGGAATTTTTTGAGGATGTAACTGGTAGGATAGATAAGGGAGAACCAGTGAATTTGGTGTATTTGGACTTTCAGAAGGCTTTCCCGCATAAGAGATTAGCGTGCAAAGTTAAAGCACATGGGATTGGGGGCAAGGTACTGACTTGGATAAAGAACTGGTTGGCAGACAGGAAGCAAAGAGTTGGAATAAACGGGTCTTTTTCCGAGTGGCAGGCAGTGACTAGTGGGGTACCGCAGGGATCGGTGCTAGGACCCCAGCTATTCACGATATATATGTTAATGATCTAGATGAGGGAACTAGATGTAATATCTCCAAGTTTGCAGACGACACAAAGCTGGGTGGGCGTGTGTGCTGTGAGGAGGATGCAGAGAAACTCCAGTATGATTTGGACAGGTTGGGTTATTGGGCAGATGCCTGGCAGATGCAGTATAATGTGGATAAATGCGAGGTTATCCACTTTGGTGGCAAAAACAGGAAGACAGATTATTATCTGAACGGCAATAGATTGGGAAAAGGGGAAGTGCAACGAGACCTGGGTGTCCTTGTGCACCAGTCACTGAAGGTAAGCATGCAGGTGCAGCAGGCGGTTAAGAAGGCAAATGGTATGTTGGCCTTCATAGCGAGAGGATTCAAGTACAGGAACAAGGATGTCTTGCTGTATTTGTACAGGGCCTTGGTGAGACCACACCTTGAGTATTGTGTGCAGTTTTGGTCGCCTTAACTGAGGAAGGATGTTCTTGCCATGGAGGGAGTGCAGTGAAGATTCACCAGACTGATACCTGGGATGGCAGGAATGACGTATGAAGAGAGATTGGGTCGATTGGGTTTATATTCGCTGGGGTTTCGAAGAATGAGAGGGGATCTCATTGAAACTTATAAAATTCTAACAGGACTAGACAGACTAGATGCAGGAAGGATGTTCCCGATGGCCGGGGAGTCCAGAACCAGGGGTCACAGTCTAAGGATAAGGGGTAAGCCATTTAGGACTGAGATGAGAAGGAATTTCTTCACCCAGAGAGTGGTGAACCTGTGGAATTCTCTACCACAGAAGGCAGTTGAGGCCAATTCATTAAATATATTCAAGAAGGAGTTGGATATATTTCTTAAGGCTAAAGGGATCAAGGGATATGGGGAGAAAGCAGCGACAGGGTACTGAATTTGGATGATCAGCCATGATCGCATTGAATGGCGGAGCAGGCTCGAGGGGCCGAATGGCCTACTCCTTCTCCTATCTTCTATGTTTCTATGTTTCACACTCACACTCACACACTCACTCACTCACACTCACTCACACTCACTCACTCACACTCACATTCACTCACACTCACTCACACTCACTCACACTCACACACACTCACACTCACTCTCACTCACTCACACTCACTCACACTCACACACTCACTCACACTCACACACACTCACACTCACTCTCACTCACTCACACTCACTCACACTCACTCACACTCACACTCACTCACACTCACTCACACTCACACTCACACACACTCACACACACTCACACACAATCACTCACACTCACACACACTTACACTCGCACACTCACACTCACACACAGTGAGAGTGAGAGACAGAGAGAGAGACAGAGAGAGAGAAAGAGAGAGAGAAAGAGAGCGAGAGACAGAGAGAGAGAGACAGAGAGAGAGAGAAAGAGAGAGAGAGAGAGGGAGAAAGAGACAGAGAGAGGGAGAGAGAGAGACAGAGAGAAGCCGGGTGCAGCAGGATGATGTGGGCTCAATCACAGAGCCCTGCAACAGCACATTGGCCACTGACACGGTCAGCTTGGCGAAGGTACCAGGGTGCATCTCCAGCCACCGAGGGGAGCAGTCAAGCTTTCGTGTCTCACCTGACTTCCTAGTGCTCACCAGCGGCGCAAAGACCAGCTCACTCGATTCCCCAAACTTTTGCAGCCGCTTTCTCCTGTGTGAGAGGGAATAAACCGCGGGTTAGACCAGATTCTCAGCAAGTTATCCAGTTAGTGTTAATCACAGCCCAGAGTCCGAGACCCAGAGTCCGAGAGACAGACCGGGGGGTCCAAGAGGCAGACCCGGGGGTCCGAGGGACAGATCCGGGGGTCCGAGAGACAGACCCGGGGCCCGAGACACAGCCCGGGGGCCCGAGAGACAGACCCGGGGCCCGAGGGACAGACCCGGGGCCCGAGAGACAGACCCGGGGGTCCGAGAGACAGACCCGGGGGTCCGACAGACAGACACAGGGTCCGACAGACAGACCGGGGGGTCCGAGAGACAGACCCGGGGGTCCGAGAGACAGAACCGGGGGTCGAGAGACAGACCCGAGGGTCCGAGAGACAGACCCGGGGGTCCGAGAGACAGACCCGGGGGCCCGAGAGACAGACCCGGGGCCCGAGACACAGACCCGGAGCCCGAGAGACAGACCCGGGGGTCCGAGAGACAGACCCGGGGGTCTGAGACCCAGCCCCGAGAGACAGACCCGGGGGTCCGAGAGACAGACCCAGGGGTCCAAGAGGCAGACCCGGGGCCCGGGAGACAGACCCGGGGCCCGAGAGACAGACCCGGGGCCCGAGAGACAGACCCGGGGGTCCGAGACCCAGCCCGGGGGTCCGAGAGACAGACCCAGGGCCCGAGAGACAGACCCGGGGCCCGAGAGACAGACCCGGGGGCCCGAGAGGCAGACCCGGGGGTCCGAGAGACAGACCCGGGGGTCCGAGAGACAGACCAGGGGTCCCGAGAGACAGACCCGGGGGTCTGAGAGACAGACTTGGGATCTGCGAAATCCATAGAATCACAGAATGATACAGCTCAGAGGAGGCCATTCGGCCCATCGTGCCTGTGCCAGCTCTTTGAAAGTCATAGAGTCATAGAGTTTTACAGCACAGAAAGAGGCCCTTCGGCCCATCGTGTCTGCGCCGCCCATCCATCCCTGTCCAGTCTAATCCCATTTTCCAGCATTTGGTCCATAGCCTTGTATGCAATGGCATTTCAAGTGCTCATCCAAATGCTTCTTGAATGTTGTGAGGGTTCCTGCCTCCACCACCCTTTCGGGCATTGAGTTCCACATTCCAACCACCCTCTGGGTGAAAAGTGCTATCCAATTAATCCCACTCACCCGCTCTTTCCCCATAGACTACTTTGTAACAGTGACTACACTTCAAAAAGTACTTCATTGGCTGTAAACGCTCTGGGACATCCGGTGGTTGTAAAAGGCGCTATAGAAATACAAGTCTGTCTTTTTTTTTAGCCCTGTAACATTTTTTCCCTTCAGGTATTTATCCAACTCTCTTTTGAAAGTTACATTGAATCTGCTTCCACCGCCCTTTCAGGCAGCGCATTCCAGATCACAACAACTCGCTGCACAAAAAAGTTTTTCCTCATGTCGTCTTTGGATGTTTTGCCAATCACCTTAAATCTCTGTCCTCTGGTTATCAACCCTCCTGCCACTGGAAACAGTTTCTCTCTACTCGATCAAAACCCTTCATGATTTTGAACACCTCTATCAAATCTCCTCTTAACCTTCTCTGCTCCAAGGAGAACAATCCCAGCTTCTCCAATCTATCCACACTGAAGTCCCTCATCCCTGGAACCATTCTTGTAAATCTTTCCTGCACCCTCGCTAAGGCCTTCACATCCTTCCTAAAGTGCGGTGCCCAGAATTGGACACAATACTCCAGTTGTGGCCGAACCAGTGTTTTATACAGGTTCATCATAACTTCCTTGCTTTTATACTCTATGCCTCTATTAATATTAAAGGGAAATCATGTTTAACTAACTTGATCGACTTTTTTGATGAGGTAAGAGAGGGTTGATGAGGGTAATGCGGTTGACGTGGTGTACATGGATTTCCAAAAGGCGTTTGACAAAGTGCCACATAATAGACTTGCCAGCAAAGTTGAAGCCCATGGAATGAAAGGGACAGTGGCAGCATGGATACGGAATTAGCGGAGAGTAGTGGTGAACGGTTGTTTTTCGGACTGGAGGAAGGTACACAGTGGTGTTCCCCAGGGGTCGGTTCTAGGACCACTGTTTTTCTTGTTATAAATTAATGACTTAGACTTGGGAGTACAAATTTCAAACTTTGCAGATGACATAAAACTTGGAAGTATAGTGAACAGCGAGGAGGATAGTGATAGACTTCGAGAGGCTGGTGGAATGGGTGGACACGTGGCAGATGAAAAGTGCGAAGTGATACATTTTGGTAGGAAGAATGAGGAGAGGCAATATAAACTAACGGGTACAATTCTAAAGGGGGTGCATGAACAGAGAGACCTGGGGATATATGTGCACAAATCGTTGAAGGTGGCAGGGCAGGTTGAGAAAGCGGTTAAAAAAGCTTACAGGATCCTGGGCTTCATAAATAGAGGTATAGAGTACAAAAGCAAGGAAGTTATGATGAGCCTTTATAAAACACTGGCCCGACCTCAACTGGAGTACTGTGTCCAATTCTGGGCACCGCACTTTAGGAAGGATGTGAAGGCCTTAGAGAGGGTGCAGAAAAGATTTACGAGAATGATTCCAGGGATGAGGGACTTCAGTTACATGGATAGACTGGAGATGCTGGAGTTGTTCTCCTTAGAGATCATGAGGGGTCGAGAGGAGATTTGATAGAGGTGTTCAAAATCATGAGGGGTCTGGACAGAGTAGAGAGAAACTGTTCCCATTGGCGGAAGGGTCGAGAACCAGAGGACACAGATTTAAGGTGATTGGCAGAAGAACCAAAGGCGACATGAGGAAAAACTGTTTTACGCAGCGAGTGGTTCGGATCGGGAATTCACTGCCTGAGAGGGCGGTGGAGGCAGATTCAATCACGGCTTTCAAAAGGGAATTGGATAAATACCTGAAGGAAAAAAAATTGCAGGGCTCCGGGGAAAGGGCAGGGAGTGGGACTAGCTGAAGTGCTCTTGCAGAGAGCCGGCATTATTACCTGAGCCACGAGCAAATTGGCATAGGGTAAATAAAATTAGAGAGATGAATGCGTGGCTCAAAGACTGGTGTGGGAGAAATGGGTTTCAATTCCTGGGACACTGGCACCAGTACTGGGGAAAGTGGGATCTGTATTGTTGGGATGGTCTTCACCTGAACCGTGCTGGGACCAGTGTTCTGGCGAGTCCTATAACTAGGGCGGTAGAGAGGGCTTTAAACTAAATAGTGGGGGCAAGGGATCAAATTTGGGAAGATGTGGGAATTGAAAGAGTAGAGACAAGGCAATAGAGAAAGGTATTAATATGGGAAATGATAAACAGACCGTGACAGGGAGGGATAGAGAGGACAAATCTAAGAGTAAATCAACAGATAAGGCTAGAGGTTACAAAAATAATAAAAGGACAAAACTAAAGGCTCTGCATCTGAATGCACGTAGCATTCGAAACAAAACAGATGAACTGATAGCGCAAATAGAAATAAATAAATATGATCTGATCGCCATTACAGGAACATGGCTGCAGGATGACATAGATTGGGACCTGAATATTGAAGGGCACATGACATTTAGGAAGGACAGCAAGCTAGGAAAAGGTGGAGGGGTGGCTCTGTTAATTAATGATGGTATTAGCACAATAGGGAGGGATGACCTAAGTTCAGGAAACCAGGATGTAGAAGCGGTTTGGGTAGAGATGAGAAATAAAAAAGGCAAAAAGTCACTTGTGGGAGTGGTGTACAGGCCCCCTAACAGTAACCACATGGTAGGATGGAGTATAAAGGAAGAAATAATGGGAGCTTGTCGGAAAGGTACGGCAATAATCATGGGGGATTTTAATCTACATATAGACTGGAAAAATCAGATGGGCAAAGGTAGCCTAGATGAGGAGTTCGTGGAATGTTTTCGGGACAGTTTCTTACAACAGCACGTTCTGGAGCCAACCAGAGAGCAGGCTATACTCGACCTGGTATTGTGCAACGAGATAGGATTAATTAATGACCTCATAGTGAAGGCGCCCCTAGGTAGCAGCGATCATAATATGATTGAATTTTACATTCAGTTTGAGAGAGAGAAGAGTGGGTCCAAGACTAGTATTTTAAACTTAAATAAGGGCAATTATGAGGGCATGAAAGCAGAGCTCGCTAAAGTGAACTGGCAAATCAGGTTAAGGGATCGGTCAATAGAGTTACAGTGGCAGACATTTAAGGGGATATTTCAGAATACACAGAATATATACATTCCAACAAGAAAGAAAAATTCCAAGGGGAGGGCCCACCATCCGTGGTTAACTAAAAAAGTTAAAGATAGTATTAAACTTAAAGAAAAAGCATATAATTGCACAAAGATGGGTGGCAGGTCAGAAGATTGGACAAAATATAAAAAACAGCAAAGAATGACTAAAAGACTAATAAGGAGAAAAAAATTAGAGTACGAGAGAAAGCTAGCTAGAAATATAAAAACAGATAGTAAGAGTTTCTATAGATATTTTAAAAAGAAAAGAGTTAACAAAGTGAGCACTGGTCCTATAAAAAGTGAGTCTGGGGAATTAATAATGGAAAATAAGGCGATGGCAGTTAAATTGAACAGATATTTTGCATCGGTCTTCACTATAGAGGATACAAGTAACATCCCAGAAATAGCTGTAAATCAGGAAATGGAAAGGAGGGAGGAACTCGAGAAAATTACATTCACCAGGGAAGTGGTACTTAGCAAATTGTTGGAGCTGCGGGCTGACAAGTCCCCGGGTCCTGATGGACTTCATCCTAGGGTCTTAAAAGAAGTGGCGATTGAGATAGTTGATGCATTGGTTTTAATTTTCCAAAATTCCCTAGAATCGAGGAAGGTTCCATTAGATTGGAAAATAGCAAATGTAACTCCTTTATTCAAAAATGGGGGGAGACAGAAAGCAGGAAACTACAGGCCAGTTAGCTTAACATCTGTCCTAGGGAAGATGTTAGAAGCTATTATTAAAGACGTTATAGCAGGGCACTTAGAAAAGTTCAAAGTAATCAGGCAGAGTCAACATGGTTTTGTGAAAGGGAAATCATGTTTAACCAATTTATTGGAGTTCTTTGAGGAAGTAACATGTGCTGTGGATAAAGGGGAACTGGTGGATGTACTGTACTTAGATTTCCAGAAGGCATTTGATAAGGTGCCACATCAAAGGTTATTGTGGAAAATAAAAGCTCATGGTGTAGGGGGGTAACATATTGGCATGGATAGAAGATTGGTCAGCTAACACGAAACAGAGAGTAGGCATAAATGGGTCATTTCCTGATTGGCAAGATGTAACGAGTGGTGTGTCACAGGGATCAGTGCTGGGGCCTCAACTTTTTACAATTTATATAAATGACTTGGATGAAGGGACCGAAGGTATGGTTGCTAAATTTGCTGATGACACAAAGATAGGTAGGAAAGTAAATTGTGAAGAGGACATAAGGAGGCTACAAAGGGATATAACTAAGTTAAGTGAGTGGGCAAAGATCTGGCAAATGGAGTATAATGTGGGAAAATGTGAAGTTGTCCATTTTGGCAGGAAGAATAAAAAAGAACCATATTATCTAAATGGTGAGAGATTGCAGAGCTCTGAGATGGAGGGATCTGGGTGTCCTAGTGCATGAATCGCAAAAGATTACTGTGCAGGTACAGCAAGTAATTAGGAAAGCTAATAGAATGTTATTGTTTATTGCGAGGGGAATTGAATATAAAAGTAGGGAGGGTATGCTTCAGTTATAGAGGGCATTCGTTAGACCGCATCTGGAGCACTGTGTACAGTATTGGTCTGCTTATTTAAGGAAGGATGTAAATGCGTTGGAAGCAGTTCAGAGAAGGTTTACTGGACTAATACCTGGAATGGGCGGCTTGTCTTATGAGGAAAGGTTGGACAGGCTGGGCTTGTATCCGCTGGAGTTTAGAAGAATAAGAGTTGACTTGATTGAAACATATAAGATCCTGAGGGGTCTGGACAGGGTGGATGTGGAGAGGATGTTTCCTCTTGTGGGAGAATCTAGAACTAGTGGTCACTGTTGAAAAATAAGGGGTCGCCCATTTAAGACAGAGATGAGGAGAATTTTTTCTCACAGAGGGTCGTGAGTCTTTGGAACTCTCTTCCTCAGAGGGCGGTGGAAGCAGAGTCTTTGAATATTTTTAAGGCAGAGGTAGATAGATTCTTGGTAAGCAAGGGGGTGAAAAGTTATCGGGGGTAGGTGGGAATGTGGAGTAATCGGATCAGCCACGATCTTATTGAATGGCGGAGCAGGCTCGAGGGGCCGAGTGGCCTACTCCTGCTCCTAATTCGTATGTTCCTGGGTCTTGCAGCTCAGCTTTGTCTTTGAGGGTCTCACAGAGCAGCTGATTGAAGGTTCAACCCCTTCTGTTCCAGCAGCCGAGGGCTAGGGGGGTGGGGGGGTGAAGGGTACAGGGGGTGAAGGGTAAGGGGGTGAGGAGAAGGGGGGTGAGGAGTAGGGGGGTATGAGGGTGAAGTGTACAGGGGGTGAGGCGTGAGGGGTACTGGTGGGCGTAGGGTACGGGGGATACAGGGATGTGTGGGGTACAGGATGCAGTGTACGGGGCATATGGGAGGTATGGGGCGTACGGGGGTTACGGGGGTTACGGGGGTACGTGAGGTTATGGGGGTTATGGGGGGTTTGGGGTTTACGGGGGTTACGGGGGGAATGGGGGTACGGGGGGGGTACGGGGGGTTACGGGGGTACGGGGGGTTACGGGGGTATGGGGGGTATGGGGGTTACGGGGGTATGGGGGTACGGGGGGTTACGGGGGTAGGGGGGTTACGGGGGTATGGGGGTTAGGGGGGTACGGGGTGTACGGGGGTTACAGGGGGTTACAGGTGGGTTAGGGGGTTAGGGGTTACGGGGGATTACGGGGGTACGGGGGGTTAGGGGGTACTGGGGGTTGGGGGGGTACGGCGGGGTTACGGGGGTACAGGGGGTAGGGGGGTTACGGGGGTACAGGGGTTACAGGGGGTACAGGGGTTACAGGGGGTATGGGGGTTACGGCGGTAATGGGGTTACGGGGGGTGAGGGGTACGGGGGTACGGGGCGGGGGGAACCTGTTCTTGCCGCAGTGTCTGTATCAACTGTTGAACAACGGGAATCAACAACAACAACTTGCATTTATATAGCGCCTTTAACATAGCAAGACATCAATCAAGTAGAAACCAAGTGCTTGAGGTTGCAATAACCCTGCGGACCGAGCTGGGGAATCCCTCGCTCTCACCGTCAATGGGACACGCCCACTTACAGCGCCCGTGCGTACCTGTAGAATATTAAGGCAAGGACCAGGATCACCGCCAGAAACACAATCAGGAAGAAAATTGAAACAATCTTGCTGATTCTCCCACTCGATACTATCAGAAATAAAGGCAATGCAAGGAAGTTAGTTTCAGAACAGACAGAAAATATCGGTACATCATCAGTATCACCAAAAAGTTAAGGATTTAACAATCTGCAATGTTCCCTGTCATTTCTTTTGGGCTGCGTGGCCCATTCAAAATTCAAAATTCAAAATTCAAAATTCAAAATTTCCACATGCGCTGATTTTTTTTCAATTTAAAAGCCAGCTCACTGGGTGGGCGGAAACGTTGGCAATCAGCCATTTATATTCTGCCACAGTCCCATTCCCGTGAATCCCTCAAAGTCATTCCCAGAGTAAAGACGGGAGCGATATTTCTGAAACTCTTCACACCACATTACTCCAACCAGCGAGATCACCGGACACAGGCCATTCGGCCGCACCAGTCCGTGTGGGTGTTTACCCTCCACACCAGTAAATAGTTCTAATCACATTTACCCCGCCCTGTTCCCAAAACCCTTCCTCACCTTTCCTCCATCCCCCTCTCCAATCTAATCCTGAATATTGACACAGTTTCTGCCTCAACCACTGACCCTGGGAGTGAATCCCAGACCCACAACTCTCTGAAGAAGTCTGTCCTGCCCTCTGTTCTAAATCCCTCGCAATTAATCTTGTCTCTCCGGCCCCTCCTCCTGGGCCCCTCCACTA
>NC_140987.1:3360705-3377734 GCF_052327205.1 Somniosus microcephalus | reverse complement strand
GAGAACACACGATCAGGGTAGATAAAAGTATGCCAACGGTCATACATCCATGCAGAAAAGTTCCGTTTGCTCTTCAAAAGCAACTGAAGGCAGAGTTGGACAGGATGGAAAGCCTGAACGTGATTCAGAAGATAGATGAGCCAACTGAGTGGGTGAGTTCCCTCGTCGTTGTGGACAAAAAGAATGGAAAGCTCAGAATTTGCCTGGATCCAAGAGATCTAAACAGAGCAATAAAGAGAGAGCACTTCAAGCTTCCTACACGTGAGGAAATCATGTCACAGTTTGCAAATGCAAAGTATTTCAGCAAGTTAGATGCATCATCAGGATTTTGGCAGATGAAACTGGACGAAGCAAGTTCAAGACTGTGCACGTTCAACAGTCCATTTGGCAGATACAGATTCCTAAGGTTACCATTTGGCATTGCCTCAGCTCCTGAAGTGTATCACAAAACTATCCATATGATCTATGAGCACCTGGAGGGAGTTGATACATCGATGGATGACATCATAGTATGGGGAACCACGAGAACTGAGCATGACGAGAGACTGAAAAAAGTGCTGGAAGCAACAAGGAAAACAAACCTGAAGCTGAAGAGAGAGAAATGCCAGCTCGGGGTGACAGAACTGACATTCGTGGGAGATATCCTTAGCAGTGAGGGCATCAGACCAGATCCCAGAAAGGTGTCCACCATTGAGAATATGCCAAAGCCACAATGCAAAAAGGACGTGCAGAGGTTTAATGGAATGATCAACTACATGGGTAAATTCATATCCAACCTCTCAGAAAAGATGGCGCCACTGAGAAGACTAACTGAAAAGAACATAGAATGGGAATGGAATCATGAGCATGAGAAGTCATGGAGCGATCTAAAGAAACTGCTCACAGAGGAACCAGTTCTGAGGTTTTATGACCCAGCGAGACCCATCAAGATATCATCAGACGCATCACAGAGTGGGCTCGGTGCCGTTCTTCTGCAAAAATATGACTACTGGCAACCTATTGCATATGCATCACACTCAGTGACAGACGCGGAGACGCGATATGCTCAAATAGAAAAGGAGCTGCTCAGCATCACATACGCCTGTGAAAGATTTCACCAGTTTGTGGCAGGACAAGCAATCAGTGTAGAGACTGACCATAAGCCCTTGATTGCATTGTTCCAAAAGCCACTAAATAGCTGTCCGCTTAGAATACAAAGAATGATGATCAGGCTGCAACGCTATACACTGAATGTTGCGTACACTCCGGGTAAACTGATGTATACAGCAGACACGTTGTCCAGAGCTGTTGACCCAAGTGAGCCCGCAAACACCAAAATGGATGAAAAAGTGAACGCCTACGTGGACATGATCACAAGTGCACTGCCCATAGCAGATGCAAAAATGGAGCTCATAAAGACTGAGACAAACAAAGATGAAACACTGAGACGACTGAGGAAAAGCATCTTGGATGGATGGCCCAACATGAAGCAAGACTGCTCACCTGACATGGCAGAGTACTGGAACTGCAGGGCGGAACTATCAGTGGTCGAAGACATCATCTACAAAGGAAGTAAAATAGTTATCCCAAAGAGTCTGAGAAAAGAGATGCTAAAAAGGATCCATGGAGGACATCTGGGAATCGAAAAGTGTAAGAAAAGAGCACGAGAGGTGATGTACTGGCCACGAATCAACCAAGATGTGACAAATGAGGTGTCAAACTGCACAATATGCCTGAAATATCGAGCAAGCAATCCGGTAGAACCACTAAAGCCACACCCAGCGCCAGACAGACCTTACCAGAAGGTAGGCGCTGACCTATTCGTATGTCAAGGGAAGGACTATCTTGTAGTCACAGACTATTACTCCCTGTATCCAGAGGTTTGTAGACTGTACACCACCACTGCAGATGCTGTGATAACATGTATGAAAGCCATATTCTCCAGACATGGCGTGGCAAGCGAGGTCTTCACAGACAACGGACCTCAGTTTTACAATGCAAGTTTCTGACACTTTGCCAAAGAGTGGGACTTTGTCCACACAACGTCAAGTCCTCACTTTCCACAGTCCAATGGACTAGTGGAAAAATCGGTCCAGACAGTGAAAAGACTGATGTACAAGGCAAAAGACAGTGGAACTGACTTCTACCAGAGCATGCTTGTATACCGCACAACGCCGCTCGAGTGTGGTATGTCACCAGCCCAACTCCTTATGGGACGTTGGCTAAGGTCAAACCTATCCATCCCGGAGAACCTCCTGAAAACAAAAGAAGGGGAGAAAGTGAGGAAGTTCAAAGAACAACAGAAAGAAAAGCAAAAGTACTACTATGACAGAGGAACACAAAACCTACCTGAACTCCACACTGGTGACCAAGTAAGGTTCAAAGACAAAACAAACATATGGACTCAGAAGGGAACTGTCCTGAGTGAAGTTCAACCAAGATCATACACCATTCAGGCAGATGAGGGTGCTGTTCTGTGAAGAAATCGTCGAGATCTTCTCATGGGACCAGCCACAGCAGGTCAAAAGACTGATACTGTTGAACAACCTGATCACACAGCTGAGAAATCATCATCTGAGGCAACAACTCAGATTCAAGGACAATCAATCAGAAAATCCTCAAGACGCGTGAAGCCTCCTGAGAGACTCATTGAGCAAATTTAAGGACTATTGTTATAGAAGGAAGTAATGTTATCTTATTCTTTCTTCAAGTTCTAGTGTATTTACATATTTCATGTGAACACACAAAGCAAGGTTAAAAAACCTTGATCATGATAATGATAATGTAAGTTCATTAAGTGTTACAGTTAAAATGCAGATTAATACAAAGAAAACATGTTGTTAGTTAAAAGTAAAATACTTTTGTTTTAAGAAAGGGAGATGTAATGATATCAGCAAATAGTGATGGTATTTGCCTGTTTGATTATGATGCCTTACCAGCATAGTTGCCTGATTGATTACTTATGCCTGACCAGCAGAGGGCATGTGACAGAGACAAGCAGTTTAGTTTTAGTTTCGCTTTTAGATGGATCACTAGCATGATGTCTCCTGTAATGCTGTTAACTTTGAGTTGAACAAACTTTAGATTAAAATACATTCTCTTTCATAAATGTCTCATCATTGAACCCACAAAGAAATCAATACAGTGACCATAATTCTGTTAGATTTAAGGTGGTTTTGGTAAAGGACAAGGATAGACAAGGAATAAAATTCTAAATTGGGGAAAAGCAAATTTTGCTAAGCTCAGAGGGGATTTAGCCATAGTGGACTGGAAACAGCTACTTGAAGGTAAATCAGTGTCAGAGCAGTGGGAGGCATTCAAGGAGGAGATCTGGAGGGTTCAGACCAAACATGTGCCCTTAAAGAAAAAAAGGTGGGACTAACAAATCTAGAGCCCCCTGGATGTCTAGAAACATAGAGGGTCGGGTAAAGAAAAAAAGGGAGGCGTATGACAGATACCGAGGGCTAAATACTCCAGAATCTTTAGAGGAGTACAGAAAGTGCAGGGGTGCAATTAAAAAGGATATTAGGAAAGCAAAGAGAGAGCATGAAAAATTCTTGGCAAGTAAAATCAAGGAAAACCCAAAGATGTTTTATAAATATATTAAGAGTAAGAGGATAACTAAAGAAAGGGTAGGGCCTATTAGAGATCATGAGGGTAATCTGTGTGTGGAGGCGGGAGATGTCGGTAGGGTTCTTAATGAATACTTTGCGTCTGTTTTCACAAAGGAGAGGGGCGAAGCAGACATTGCTATCGGGGGAGGAGTGTGAAATATTAGATGAAATAAACAGTGAGAGAGGAAGTATTAAGGGGTTTAGCAGCTTTAAAAGTGGATAAATCCCCAGGCCCGGATGAAATGTATCCCAGGCTGTTAAGCGAAGCAAAAGAGGAAATAGCAGAGGCCCTGACCATCATTTTTCAATCCTCTCTGGCTTCAGGTGTGGTGCCGGAGGACTGGAGGACTGCTAATGTGGTACCCTTGTTTAAAAAGGGAGAAAAGGATAGACTGAGTAATTACAGGCCAGTCAACCTAACCTCGGTGGTGGGAAAATTATTGGAAAGAATTCTGAAGGACAGGATAAATCTTCATTTAGAAAGACACGGATTAATCAAGGATAGTCAGCACGGATTTGTTAAGGGAAGGTCATGTCTGACAAACTTGATTGAATTTTTTGAGGAAGTAACAAGGAGGGTAGATGAAGGTAGTGCGTTAGATGTAGTGTATATGGACTTTAGCAAGGCTTTTGATAAGGTTCCACATGGCAGACTGGTCACGAAGTTAAAAGCCCATGGGATCCAAGGCAAAGTGTCAAGTTGGATTCAAAACTGGCTCGGAGACAGGAAGCAGAGAGTAATGGTTGATGGGTGTTTTTGTGACTGGAAGGCTGTTTCCAGTGGGGTTCCGCAGGGCTCAGTACTAGGTCCCTTGCTTTTTGTGATATATATCAGTGATTTAGACTTGAATATAGGGGGTATGATTAAGAAGTTTGCAGATGACACTAAAATTGGCTGTGTGGTTGATACAGAAGAAGGAAGCTGTAGACTGCAGGAAGATATCAATAAATTGGTCAGGTGGGCAAAACAGTGGCAAATGGAATTCAATCCGGAGAAGTGTGAGGTAATGCATTTGGGGAGGCTAACAAGGAAAGGGAATACATATTAAATGGTAGGACACTGAGTAGTGTAGAGGAACAAAGGGACCTTGGAGTGCATGTCCACAGATCCCTGAAGGTAGCAGGCCAGGTAGATAAGGTGGTTAAGAAGGCATACGAAATGCTTGCCTTTATTAGCCGTGGCATAGAATACAAGAGCGGGGGGGGGGGTTATGCTTCAACTGTATAAAACACTAGTTAGGCCTCAGCTAGAGTACTGCGTGCAGTTCTGGTCACCACATTACAGGAAAGTTGTGATTGCACTAGAGAGGGTACAGAGGAGATTTACAAGGATGTTGCCAGGAGTAGAGAATCTTAGCTACGAGGAAAGACTGGATAGGCTGGGTCTGTTTTCCTTGGAAGAGGAGGCTGAGAGGAGACCTTATTGAGGTGTATAAAATTATGAGGGGCCTAGATAAAGTGGATAGAAAGGACCTATTTCCCTTAGCAGAGAGGTCAAAAACCAGGGGGCACAGATTTAAAGTAATTGGTGGAAGGTTTAGAGGGGATTTGAGGGGAAATGTCTTCACCCAGAGGGTTGAGGGGGTCTGGAACTCACTACCTGAAAGGGTGGTAGAGGCAGGAACCCTAACCACATTTAAAAAGTACTTGGATGTGCACTTGGGATGCTCTAACCTGCAGGGCTACGGACCAAGAGCTGGGAAGTGGGATTAGGCTGGATAGCTCTTTGTTGGCCGGCGCGGACACGATGGGCCGAAATAGCCTCCTTCCGTGCTGTAACTTTCTATGATTTTATGATTCTACTTCCCATAGAGGGAGTGAAGCGAAAGTTCACCAGACTGATTCCTGGGATGGCAGGACTGTCGTATGAGGAGAGATTGGGTCGACTAGGCCTGTATTCACTAGAGTTTAGAAGAATGAGAGTATCCGCAGTATTTTGCCTTTGTATTAATACTAGGCCGTGTGGGGAGTGTGGGGGAGCGAGGGGAATGTGGGGCGTGGGGGATAGAAACATAGAAAAATAGGAGCAGGAGTCGGCCATTCGGCCCTTCAAGCCTGCTCCGCCATTCAATGAGATCATGGCTGATCCTCTATCTCAAAACGTATAAAATTCTGACAAGGCTATACAGACTGGGTGCAGGGAGGATGTTTTTCCTGGCTGGGGGGTCTAGAACGAGGGGTCACAGTCTCCGGATACGGGGTAGGACATTTAGGACTGAGAGGAGGAGAAATTTCTTCACTCAGAGGGTGGTGAACCTGTGGAATTCTCTACCACAGAAGACTGTGGAGGCCAAGTCACTGAATATATTGAAGAAGGAGATAGATAGATTTCTAGACACAAAAGGCATCAAGGGGGATATGGGGAGAGAGCGGGAATATGGTATTGAGATAGAGGATCAGCCATGATCATATTGAATGGCGGAGCAGGCTCGAAGGGCCGAATGGCCGACTCCTGCTCCTATTTTGCTATGTTTCTATACCCCCACGCCCCACATTCCCCTCGCTCCCCCACACTCCCCACACGGCCTAGTATTAACACAAAAGCAAAATACTGCGGATGCTGGAAATCTGAAATAAAACCAGAAAATGCTGGAAACGCTCAGCAGGTCAGGCAGCATCTGTGGAGAGAGAAACAGAGTTAACGTTTCAGGTCGATGACCTTTGGTCAGAACATGGCCCAGTATTAAACCTGACTCACCCCTTTCCACTGGCTGACCACTCTCAGGAATGCGGTGTATTGCCTGTCCGGCTGCAGTGCGATGTTACGATAACCGGCACCCACTTTCCCATCTCCAATGACCGCAGTTGTTTCCAACCTTTCCCATACCGGGATCTGCAGACTGATGTACTCCTGGTCCGGGTAATTGGGCTTGAACACGGTCAGATCCTGCCTCTGACAAATCTGCTTGGTGTCTGCCACTGTCAGCGGAGTTCCCTTAGTCTGCTTCACAATGATCTGATAGAAACTGCACAAAATTCAATAAAACAGGATCTGAGCATGGAGACAGAAACAGAGAGAGACAGAGAGAGAGACAGAGAAAGAGAGAGTGACAAAGAGAGAGAGTGACAGAGAGTGACAGAGAGAGAGAGACAGAGAGAGAGAGAGAGAGAGAGAGAGAGCGAGAGTGACAGAGAGACAGAGAGAGAGAGTGACAGAGAGAGAGACAGAGAGAGAGACAGAGAGAGAGAGACAGACAGAGAGAGAGGCCAGACCCATTTATATGTCACACCAGCCATCACAAATTGGAACAACCTTGACTGTGAAATAAATAAATGCGGCAGGGAGGTAGTGCAACTCTGCCGAGCCTTAGGCCTGTACATAGTTAATGGTAGGTTCAGAGGGGACTCCTTAGGGAGACTCACCTATTCCTCAACTCTTGGGTCTAGTGTGGTGGATTATACAATCACTGACATGGACCCCTGCGATATCAACGCATTCACTGTCAGGCAACAATCCTCCCTCTCAGACCATAACCAAATAAATGTGTACCTTAAACTTTCTGCCCAAACTACAGACACAAAAAAGGAACCCAGTAAGCTCCATAAACTTAACCAGACATACAGATGGGCCCCAGACAGTGGAGATAAATTCATCACAGCACTAAATTCACCTGATCTCACAAGTAAAATATCAAAATTTAAAGAAAATCTATATGAGATCACCAGAGATGGTGTAAACATGGCCATAGACGATATAAATAGGATCTTCCATGAGGCAGCTGTAAAAGCCGACCTTGTGAAACAGCAGAGGAAACGTTACAAAAGACAAAAAAGTGAGAAATGGTTTGATCACGAATGCAAAAATGCCAGAAAAGACCTGAGAAAAATATCAAACCAAAAGCATCGCCAACCAAACAACCCAGACCTGCGTATTAGATACAATGAGACCCTCAAAAGATATAAACACACCATTAGGAAGAAAACACAAAACTATACCCACAAAAGACTTGAAGAAATTGAAAACTCCATTAATCAAAATCAATTCTGGGATATGTGGAATAACCTGAGTACAACTCAATTACAAGCATTACCAATCCAAGATGGTGACATCTGGAGAACACATTTTGAAAACCTCTACAAAGACATCCCAGTAAACGAATCAAACTCAAGTCAACATCATGTCACAGAAAAACTCCACACATTAGAAGTAACAATTAAAGACAACCAAAACCCTCTGGACTCCCCAATCACTTGGAAAGAACTGGCCACAAAAACAAAATCTCTCCACCTAAAGAAAGCCTGTGGTCCAGACAACATCAAAAATGAAATGCTCAAGTTCAGCACTATGGAGATGCAGGGTGCGGTACTCAAGTTATTCAACATCATATTACGTTCGGGCTGTTTTCCAGATATCTGGTGCCAAGGACTCATCTCTCCCATATATAAAAGTGGAAACAAATCAGACCCAAACAACTACCATGGCATCTGTGTCAACAGTTGCCTAGGGAAGTTATTCTGCAGTATTCTAAATAGCAGATTACTGGATTTCCTTAAGAAACATAATATTCTTAGAAAAAATCAAATAGGCTTTCTTCCAAAGCACCGCACCACCGACCATATCTATACCCTTCACACTCTCATTGAAAAACATATACGCCAAACAAAAAATGGGAAAATATTCGCTTGTTTCATTGACTTCAAGAAAGCCTTTGACTCTATTTGGCACGAAGGGCTCTATTACAAACTTCCTCAGTGTGGAATAGGGGGCAAAGTCTATGACCTTATTAAATCGATGTATCTGAAAAATAAATGCGGTGTCAAAATTGGAGACAAACGCACCAGTTTCTTCACCCAGAGAAGAGGCGTCCGGCAGGGTTGCAACTTGAGTCCGACCCTGTTCAACATATACATAAACGAGTTAGCAGACAAGCTGGAGCAAAGCGAGTCACCGGGTCTCTTTCTCCTAGATGGGGAAGTGAAATCCCTGTTCTATGCAGACGACCTGGTTCTGCTGTCTCCCACAGAACAGGGATTACAGCAACATTTAGACCTACTCGACAAATACTGCCAAAATTGGGCCCTGACAGTAAATCTAAAGAAAACCAACATCATGATTTTTCAAAAAAGGCCCAGATGTCAGGAAAACAAATACCAGTTTACTCTCAGTGATACCATCATAGGACACACTATGAGCTACACTTACCTTGGTCTAACCATTACAGCATCAGGGAGCTTCAACATAGCAGTGAATGCACTAAAAGAAAAAGCCCGAAGAGCCCTATATGCAATAAAAGGAAAATTCTACAACATCCAAATTCCAATCAAAATCTGGCTCAAAATATTTGATAGTATAATCCTGCCCATTGCGCAGTATGGTAGTGAAGTATGGGGCCCACTCAATCACCATAGCTACACTAAATGGGAAAAACACACAATAGAAGCGCTACATGCAGAATTTTGCCGAAGCATTCTTCGCACCCAAAGGAAAACACCAATAAATGCATGTAGAGCCGAACTAGGCAGATACCCACTGATAATAAACATCCAAAAACGAGCACTAAACTTTCTAAATCACCTCAAATCTAGTTCCCCAGACACCCTTCACTTTAAAGCCCTCCAGACCCAAGAGCTGAACCCAGAAACGAGTCCCCTGCGTCAGTTGTTACTGAAACTAAGTTCTCCTACCCAGCCGGACCCTGACCAGTCCCAGACCAACACTGCTCCCCAAACACCAATCCGATTGAACCAAATCATTAAACAATGCAAAGAAACCTACCTGGAACATTGGAACACAATAACCAAAAGCCAAAGCAGATTAGAATGCTACCGGGCCCTAAAAAGAGAATATAAACTGGCAGACTATCTCTCGACCATCAGAGACACAAAACAGAGACAGACCCTCACCAGATACAGACTAAGCGACCACCAACTGGCAATTGAAAAAGGAAGATACAAGAAATCCTGGCAACCTAAAGAAAATAGATTATGTGATCACTGTCTGGCCGGCGAGGTTGAGACAGAGGTGCACTTCCTCCTAAAATGCGAAAAATTCAACGAGACAAGAAACATATATTTTGACAAGCTCAGCCTTACAACCCCAGATTTCAAAGAATTGGATGACCTGTCAAAATTAAGAATAGTCCTGGGGGAGGGAGACAGACCATATCTTGGTGCCCAATATGTAACAACATGTCACAACCTGAGGAACATTGAGTGACTAACGAGCACACCCATAGCATATATACGCTAAAAATGTTTAAATCAATACCGAATGTACCCAACGACTGTTTTAAATTAATACTGAATGCACCCAACGAGGGTCAACGACTGTTTAAATTAATACTGTCTGTACCCAACGAGGGTCAAAAACGTTTGACACCTACAGAATGTTGGAAACCTGTACTTTTTGTTATGTAAGCTTTGGCAACATGGTTCCCTGTAAACTTTCATGCCAATAAAGCATTTGAATTGAATTGAGAGACAGAGAGACAGAGAGAGAGACAGAGAGAGAGAGACAGACAGAGAGAGAGAGACAGACAGAGAGAGTGACAGAGAGAGAGAGACAGAGAGAGAGAGAGTCAGAGAGAGAGAGAGAGACAGAGAGAGAGAGAGAGACAGAGAGAGAGAGTGACAGAGAGAGAGAGTGACAGAGAGAGAGAGAGACAGACAGACAGAGAGAGAGACAGAGAGAGAGAGAGTGACAGAGAGAGAGTGACAGAGAGAGAGAGAGAGACAGAGAGACAGAGAGAGAGAGAGACAGAGAGAGAGACAGAGAGAGAGACAGAGAGAGTGACAGAGAGAGAGACAGAAAGAGAGAGACTGACAGAGAGAGAGAGAGAGAGAGACAGACAGAGAGAGAGACAGAGAGAGAGAGTGACAGAGAGAGACAGAGAGAGAGAGAGTGACAGAGAGAGAGAGACAGAGAGCGAGACAGAGAGGGAGAGACAGACAGAGAGAGAGAGACAGAGAGAGAGCGTGACACAGAGAGAGAGACAGAGAGAGAGAGACAGATAGAGAGAGACACAGAGAGAGAGTGAGAGAGAGAGAGAGTGACAGAGTGACAGAGAGACAGAGAGAGAGACAGAGAGAGAGAGACAGAGCCAGCGAGAGAGTGAGAGAGAGAGAGACAGAGAGAGAGAGTGACAGAGAGAGAGAGACAGAGAGGCGCAGACAGAGAGAGAGAGCGGCCGGGAGATCGGAGCCAGAACAGCGCAGGAAAACCCGGGAACAGAGAGAGAGAAACCGGGAACAGAGAGAGAGAACTCCAAAACAGGGAGAGAGAGAGAGCAGAGCCCGAGCAGCAACCGGAGCACGGAGCCTGAAGCCGGAGAAAGGCCCGAGGAACCGGGCCGAGCGAGGCACCGGAGAGAAGGAGAGCGAGCAGCAACAGGAGTAGACCCAGACCGGGAGGAGCGGCCCGAGCCAGTCAAAGAGGCGAGTGGAGAGGTAGGGGTGCCGGATCGGGTCGGGCCTGGAGAGCGAGCAAGCCCGGGGCCTGAAACCCGAGAAACTCCGGGGTCGGAGAAACTCGGACAAACACCGGGCCGGGACAGCACAGCCGAGCCGAGAGGCTGGGGCCAGGGCAGAAGCCCGGAGAGAGCGTTGGGAGCTGAGAGCTGAGAGCGCGAAATTTGAACGAAGGGAAACGGCTGAAAGGAGAAAAGGAGCAAAGAGAGGTAACTGCACCTAGAGAGAGAGAGACGGAGCGTGAGAGAGAGAGAGAGAGGAGAGGAAACACCAGCTGGAGAGAAAAAGCCGGAGAAATAAGTTTTACCTAACTCTACCTAAGTTTCATTTTAGTTAAAGTTAGTTCGGAAAAAGTTTAATTTTATTTAAATTTAGCTCGAAAAAAAAAAAAAAACCTGAAAAAAGAACAACAAACCCGCGAGGAAAAGGAATAGAAACCCGAGAGAAACGATAAACTACCCGAACCAAGAGCCTGTGAGAAAAAGAGAAAGATAAACCTTTAAGAGCAGCTATATCAAAGATGAACCCCTGAAAAACTCCCAATTTTGGACCTAAAAGTGGGCTAAGGTGGAACACGACACAAAAAAGAGAAAAAAAAAAGTTATCTATCTGAGACAAAAAACAAACGACTACAATGAGCAGGGAAATGATATATCCTGAGCAATGCACAAAAAATAAAGCAAAGGAAAAATACCAGTACACAACACTAAAAAATAACCCAGAAATCCTCTACGTGGACTATGCCACACACAAAGGGACTAAGCTGAAGAACAACCTCATATTCTACACCGAATACGTCACCTCCTGGAAGGAGACTTTACAAAAACACTACACATACGTCTCCAGTGAAGGTATTGGCAGTGGAGGCAGACTGAAAATATGTAAAGATGGAAACCTAGATAAAGATGACCCCCTGCTAACCATAAGCTACTACAACAAAAATAGAAAGATCATGATACAGGGGAATGTGGAAAATCTGGACACCTTCGAAAAGGAATTCCCCCAGTTGAAAACTAAGGCAGACACAAAGAGGACCAATGGACAGGAAGCAAAAGAGAGTCGAACAGAGGATGAGGAGAGCCAAGTGGAGGAAGAAGAAGAGAGACCAGCAGAGGAAAACACCTCCCTGTACATCTCCACCCCCCCCACACCTCTCAACGAAAACTAAATGATGAAAGAGAATCTGGCCAAACTAGAACTTGATTTCAACGAATACAGAGAAACACTGGCCAAGAATTTGAAGGAGGAATTCAAACAGCTAAAAACGGAACACGAGTCCACCATCCACAAGCTGAGAAAGACCATAGAGGAGCAAAGAAATGAGATCAAAGAACTCCGTACTCAACTAAACAAAATGAAGGAGACCGTAGAAAGGCTCAGCAGGCAACACAAACCTCTTAAGGTCCAAAAACCTGAGGACACAAAAACAACACACACAAGGACACAGAACCCGCCGGATGCCACCCCACACGAAGACACACCGAAAGCCACAAACCCCGCTCCAACCAGCCCTCAGTCGAGTCATGCCCAGACTACGGCTACCCAGTCCTCACACACAGGAACACAAAAACCGACAGATACCCCCCCAAACGAGGACACACCGAAAGCCCCAAACCCCGCTCCTGCCACACAACATATCCCAGAAACCCAGCCAACAACCAGCCACCAGGCGAGTCCTACCCAGACTACTGTTACCCAGTCTGATAAACCAGCCCCTCAGGCGGTCCTGCTGACCGACTCCAACGGAAAGTTTCTGGACCCCCAGAGGCTGTTCCCAGACCATCAAGTCCTGAAAAAATGGTGCAGCAACACAGGCCAAGCAATGAAGATCCTGAACAAAGAATCCCTTGGAAGCCCCAAATGGATTGTGATCCACACAGGCACGAACGACCTACGCACCCTACAGGAAGGCACGGCTTGGGCGGTGAGCAGGATGGCAGAAAAGGCCAGCAGGGAATTCCCCGAGGCGCGGATCGTGATCTCCACACTACTGCCCAGAAAGGACACCCCAGCCTATATAATCCACAACACCAACAGGGAAATCGACACGAGATGTTCTGTCCTCCCCAACGTCTCCCTGGCCCATCATCCAAACATCAACACAAGGGACCTCTATGACGAAATACATCTACTCAAACAGCGGATGTGGGTCTTCGCAAGAAACCTCATAAACACTGCCAAAAGACGCAGCCCTCCCACCCCCCCTACCATTGGGAGCCCAAACAGGACCACCAATGTCCCCCACCCCCCTTTACAAAACCGACAACAGAACCGTGCTTTTATACCTGACCCAAGACCCCCCTCTAGACCACAGACTGTAGACCAAGAACTGAGAAAGATCATGACGATGCTGAACAGCCTGATAGAAAGCCGGAGAAATTATTAATATTGTTATTTATCATTATCATTATTGTTATCTTATCAGTATTATTACTATTATTAGATAGATATATGTGCATGCCTCATGAAATTTATACTAAATCATCACTTAGCATTATAGAAAATAGTGTTTCCACACTCATCCCACAAAATAGGTCCATTTTATTTCGTTTTATTGAACTATATAAATGCGTTCTTTCCACATAAGCTGCTGGAATATCCAGGGCCTCCGCTCCTCAACTTTTGGGATGAAGAGTACAGACCCTGAATTCCTAAAAGCTATAAAAGACATTGATATAATTGTGTTAACAGAAACATGGTGCCAAAAGGACATGCCGACCCACTGTCCTCCAATGTACCATGAAATCATTGTGCCCTCAGTAAAGAACACTAAAACACGCAAGGGCAGAACCTCCGGGGGAATATTGGTGTGGTATAAGGGAGAACTGGACAAACACATCTCACCGGTAAAACAGGGGAAATCACACGTATGGCTAAAACTAGATAAAAATATAGGAATAGCAAAAAAAGATGTTTACTTATGTGCGATCTACATACCTCCAATAGATTCGCCATATTTCGAAGAGGAGTTATTTGATACTCTCCACATGGAAATCAGCCATTTCCAGGCCCAAGGAAAGGTGATAATATGTGGGGACCTAAATGCAAGGACCGGTTGTGAACCTGACTTCATAGACCCACAGGGAAACAACCATGTGTTTGGCCAGACCCCTTTAGATGTCACACCAGCCATCGCAAATCGGAACAACCTTGATCGTGAAATAAATAAAAGCGGTAGGGAGGTAGTGCAACTCTGCCGAGCCTTAGGCCTGTACATAGTTAATGGTAGGTTCAGAGGGGACTCCCTAGGGAGACTCACATACTCCTCAACTCTTGGGTCTAGTGTGGTGGACTATACAATCACTGACCTGGACCCCTGCGATATCAACGCATTCACTGTCAGGCAGCAATCCCCCCTCTCAGACCATAACCAAATAAATGTGTACCTTAAACTTTCTGCCCAAACTACAGACACAAAAAAGGAACACAGTAAGCTACATAAAATAAACCAGACATACAGATGGGCCCCAGACAGTGGAGATAAATTCATCACAGCACTAAATTCACCTGATCTCACAAGTAAAATTTCAAAATTTAAAGAAAATCTATATGAGATCACCAGAGATGGTGTAAACACGGCCATAGAGGATATAAATATGATCTTCCATGAGGCAGCTGTAAAAGCCGACCTCGTGAAACAGAAGAGGAAGCATCACAAAAGACAAAATAAAAATATGAAATGGTTTGACCACGAATGCAAAAATGCCAGAAAAGACCTGAGAAAAATATCAAACCAAAAGCATCGGCAACCAAACAATCCGAACCTACGTACTAGATACAATGAAACCCTCAAAAGATATAAACACACCATTAGGAACAAAACACAAAACTATACCCACAAAATACTCGAAGAAATTGAAAACTCCACCAATCCAAAACAATTCTGGGAAATGTGGAATAACCTGAGTACAACACAATTGCAAGCATTACCAATCCAAGATGGCGACATCTGGAGAACACATTTTGAAAACCTCTACAAAGACATCCCAAAAAACAAAACAAACCCAAGTCAACATCAGGTCACAGAAAAACTCCACACATTAGAAGCAACAATTAAAGACAACCAAAACCCTCTAGACTCCCCAATCACATGGAAAGAACTGGCCACAAAAACAAAATCTCTCCACCTAAAGAAAGCCTGTGGCCCAGACAACATCAAAAATGAAATGCTAAAGTTCAGCAATATGGAGATGCAGGGTGCGATACTCAAACTATTCAACATCATATTACGTTCAGGCTGTTTTCCCGATATCTGGTGCCAAGGACTAATCTCCCCCATATATAAAAGTGGAAACAAATCAGACCCAAATAACTACCGCGGCATCTGTGTCAACAGTTGTCTAGGGAAGTTATTCTGCAGTATTCTAAATAGTAGATTACTTGATTTTCTTAACAAACATAATATCCTCAGAAAAAACCAAATAGGCTTTCTTCCAAAACACCGCACCGCCGACCATATCTATACCCTTCACACCCTCATTGAAAAACATAAACACCAAACAAAAAATGGGAAAATATTCGCCTGTTTCATCGACTTCAAGAAAGCCTTTGACTCTATATGGCACGAAGGGCTCTATTATAAACTTCTTCAGTGTGGAATAGGGGGCAAAGTCTATGACCTTATTAAATCAATGTATCTGAAAAACAAATGCGGGGTCAAAATTGGAGACAAACGCACCGATTTCTTCACCCAGAGAAGAGGCGTCCGGCAGGGCTGCAATTTGAGCCCGACCCTGTTCAACATATACATAAATGAATTAGCAGACATGCTGGAGCAAAGCGAGTCACCAGGTCTCCGTCTCCTGGATGGAGAAGTGAAGTCCCTGTTCTATGCGGACAACCTGGTTCTGCTGTCTCCCACAGAACAGGGATTACAGCAACAACTAGACCTACTCGACAAATACTGCCAAAATTGGGCTCTAACAGTAAATCTAAAGAAAACCAACATCATGATTTTTCAGAAAAGACCCAGATGTCAGGAAAACAAATACCAGTTTACCCTCAGTGATACCACTATAGGACACACTATGAGCTACACCTACCTTGGTCTAACTATTACAGCATCAGGGAGCTTCAGCATAGCAGTGAATGCACTAAAAGAAAAAGCCCGAAGAGCCCTATATGCAATAAAAAGAAAATTCTACAACATCCAAATCCCAATCAAAATCTGGCTCAAAATTTTTGACAGCATAATCCTGCCCATTGCACTGTACGGTAGTGAAGTATGGGGCCCGCTAAATCACCAAAGCTACACTAAATGGGAAAAACACACAATAGAAGCCCTACATGCAGAATTCTGCCGAAGCATCCTTCGCACCCAAAGAAAAACGCCAACAAATGCATGCAGAGCCGAACTAGGCAGATACCCACTGATAATAAACATCCAAAAACGAGCACTAAACTTCCTAAATCACCTCAAATCTAGCTCCCCAGACACCCTTCATTTCAAAGCCTTTCAGACCCAAGAGCTAAACCCAGAAAAGAGTCCCCTGAGTCAGCTGCTACTGAAACTAAGTACTCAACCGGACCCTGACCAGCCCCAGACCAACACAGCCGTCCAAACACCAATCCGAGTGAACCAAATCATTAAAAAATGCAAAGAAACCTACCTGGAACATTGGAACAAAATAACCGAAAGCCAAAGCAGATTAGAATGTTACCGGGCCCTAAAAAGAGAATATAAACTGGCAGACTACCTCACGACCATCAGAGACACAAAACAGAGACAGACCCTCACCAGATACAGACTAAGCGACCACCAACTGGAAATTGAAAAAGGCAGATACAAGAAATCCTGGCAGCCTAGAGAGAATAGAATATGCGATCAATGTCTGGCTGGCGAGGTTGAAACAGAAATGCATTTCCTCCTAAAATGCGAAAAATTCAACACATCAAGAAACATATTATTCAACAAGCTAAGCCAAACAACCCCAGATTTCAAGGAATTGGATGATCTGTCAAAATTGAGATTAGTCCTAGGAGAAGGAGACAGACCATACCTTGGGGCTAAATATGTAACAACATGTCAC
>NC_140987.1:3343205-3358205 GCF_052327205.1 Somniosus microcephalus | reverse complement strand
GAAATCCTGGCAGCCTAGAGAGAATAGAATATGCGATCAATGTCTGGCTGGCGAGGTTGAAACAGAAATGCATTTCCTCCTAAAATGCGAAAAATTCAACACATCAAGAAACATATTATTCAACAAGCTAAGCCAAACAACCCCAGATTTCAAGGAATTGGATGACCTGTCAAAATTGAGATTAGTCCTAGGAGAAGGAGACAGACCATACCTTGGGGCCAAATATGTAACAACATGTCACAACCTGAGGACTGTTTAAAATTAAGACTGTTTGAAATTAATATTGAACGTACCAAATGAAGTACAAAGACTGTTTAAAATTAATATTGTTTAAAAGTAATATTGTATGTACCCAACAAATGTCAAATCGATTGACACCTACAGAATGTTAGAAAACTGTACCTTTTTGCAATGTAAGCTTTGGCAATATGGTTCTCTGTAAACTTTCATGCCAATAAAGCATTTGAATTGAATTGAATTGAATTGAATTGAGTGAGAGAGACAGAGAGACAGAGAGAGGCAGAGAGAGAGAGACAGAGAGAGAGACAGAGAGACAGACAGACAGAGAGAATATCCTTAGAAAATCCTTAGAAAAAATCAAATAGGCTTTCTTCCAAAACACCGCACCACCGACCATATCTATACCCTTCACACTCTCATTGAAAAACATATACACCAAACAAAAAATGGGAAAATATTCGCTTGTTTCATTGACTTCAAGAAAGCTTTTGACTCTATCTGGCACGAAGGGCTCTATTACAAACTTCTTCAGTGTGGAATAGGGGGCAAAGTCTATGACCTTATTAAATCGATGTATCTGAAAAATAAATGCGGTGTCAAAATTGGAGACAAACGCACCGGTTTCTTCACCCAGAGAAGAGGCGTCCGGCAGGGCTGCAATTTGAGCCCGACCCTGTTCAACATATACATAAATGAGTTAGCAGACATGCTGGAGCAAAGCGAGTCACCGGGTCTCTGTCTCCTAGATGGGGAAGTGAAATCCCTGTTCTATGCGGACGACCTGGTTCTGCTGTCTCCCACAGAACAAGGATTACAGCAACAATTAGACCTACTCGACAAATACTGCCAAAATTGGGCCCTGACAGTAAATCTAAAGAAAACCAACATCATGATTTTTCAAAAAAGGCCCAGATGTCAGGAAATCAAATACCAGTTTACTCTCAGTGATACCATCATAGGACACACTATGAGCTACACTTACCTTGGTCTAACCATCACAGCATCAGGGAGCTTCAGCATAGCAGTGAATGCACTAAAAGAAAAAGCCCGAAGAGCCCTATATGCAATAAAAAGAAAATTCTACAACATCCAAATTCCAATCAAAATCTGGCTCAAAATATTTGACAGCATAATCCTGCCCATTGCGCTGTACGGTAGTGAAGTATGGGGCCCACTCAATCACCATAGCTACACTAAATGGGAAAAACACACAATAGAAGCCCTACATGCAGAATTTTGCCGAAGCATTCTTCGCACCCAAAGGAAAACACCAACAAATGCATGTAGAGCCGAACTAGGCAGATACCCACTGATAATAAACATCCAAAAACGAGCACTAAACTTTCTAAATCACCTCAAATCTAGTTCCCCAGACACCCTTCATTTTAAAGCCCTCCAGACCCAAGAGCTGAACCGAGAAATGAGTCCCCTGAGTCAGCTGATACTGAAATTAAGTACTCCTACTCAGCCGGACCCTGACCAGTCCCAGACCAACACTGCCCTCCAAACACCAATCCGAGTGAACCAAATCATTAAACAATGCAAGGAAACCTACCTGGAACATTGGAACAAAATAACCAAAAGCCAAAGCAGATTAGAATGTTACCGGGCCCTAAAAAGAGAATATAAACTGGCAGACTATCTCTCGACAATCAGAGACACAAAACAGAGACAGACCCTCACCAGGTACAGACTAAGCGACCACCAACTGGCAATTGAAAAAGGAAGATACAAGAAATCCTGGCAGCCTAGAGAGAATAGAATATCTGATCACTGTCTGGCCGGCGAGGTTGAGACAGAGATGCACTTCCTCCTAAAATGCGAAAAATTCAACAAAACAAAAAACATATATTTTGACAAGCTCAGCCAAACAACCCCAGATTTCAAAGAATTGGATGACCTGTCAAAATTAAGATTAGCCCTGGGAGAAGGAGACAGACCATACCTTGGTGCCCAATATGTAACAACATGTCACAACCTGAGGAACAGTGAGGGACTAACGAGCACACCCATAGCATATATAAACATTAAGAATGTTTAAATCAATACCGAATGTACCCAACGACTGTTTAAAAATTAATACTGAATGTACCCAACGAGGGTCAACGACTGTTTAAATTAATATTGTCTGTACCCAACGAAGGTCAAAATTGTTTGACACCTACAGAATGTTGGAAAGCTATACTTTTTGTTATGTTACCTTTGGCAATATGGTTCCCTATAAACTTTCATGCCAATAAAGCATTTGAATTGAAAAATTGAATTGAAATTGAGAGAGTCAGAGAGAGAGAGAGAGACAGAGCCAGAGAGAGAGTGAGAGAGAGAGAGAGAGAGTGCCAGAGAGAGAGAGAGACAGAGAGAGAGAGAGAGTGAGAGAGAGAGAGAGAGAGAGAGCCAGAGAGAGAGAGAGACAGAGTGAGAGAGAGAGAGACAGAGAGACAGAGAGTGAGAGAGAGACACCGGGTCTCTGTCTCCTGGATGGAGAAGTGAAATCCCTGTTCTATGCGGACGACCTGGTTCTGCTGTCTCCCACAGAACAAGGATTACAGCAACAATTAGACCTACTCGACAAATACTGCCAAAATTGGGCCCTAACAGTAAATCTAAAGAAAACCAACATCATGATTTTTCAAAAAAGGCCCAGGTGTCAGGAAAACAAATACCAGTTTACTCTCAGTGATACCATCATAGGACACACTATGAGCTACACTTACCTTGGTCTAACCATTACAGCATCAGGGAGCTTCAGCATAGCAGTGAATGCACTAAAAGAAAAAGCCCGAAGAGCCCTATATGTAATAAAAAGAAAATTCTTCAACATCCAAATCCCAATCAAAATCTGGCTCAAAATATTTGACAGCATAATCCTGCCCATTGCGCTATACCGTAGTGAAGTATGGGGCCCGCTCAATCACCATAGCTACACTAAATGGGAAAAACACACAATAGAAGCCCTGCATGCAGAATTTTGCCGAAGCATTCTTCGCACCCAAAGGAAAACACCAACAAATGCATGCAGAGCTGAACTAGGCAGATACCCACTGATAATAAACATCCAAAAACGAGCACTAAACTTCCTAAATCACCTCAAATCTAGCTCCCCAGACACCCTTCATTTTAAAGCCTTCCAGGCCCAAGAGCTAAACCCAGAAAAGAGTCCCCTGAGTCAGCTGCTACTGAAACTAAGTACTCCTACTCAGCCAGACCCTGACCAGTCCCAGACCAACACTGCGGTCCAAACACCAATCCGAGTGAACCAAATCATTAAACAATGCAAAGAAACCTACCTGGAACATTGGAACAAAATAACCAAAAGCCAAAGCAGATTAGAATGTTACCGGGCCCTAAAAAGAGAATATAAACTGGCAGACTATCTCTCGACCATCAGAGACACAAAACAGAGACAGACCCTCACCAGGTACAGACTAAGCGACCACCAACTGGCAATTGAAAAAGGAAGATACAAGAAATCCTGGCAGCCTAGAGAGAATAGAATATGTGATCAATGTCTGGCCGGCGAGGTTGAGACAGAGATGCATTTCCTCCTAAAATGCGAAAAATTCAACACAACAAGAAACATATTATTTGACAAGCTCAACCAAACAACCCCAGATTTCAAAGAATTGGATGACCTGTCAAAATTAAGATTAGTCCTGGGAGAAGGAGACAGACCATACCTTGGTGCCAAATATGTAACAACATGTCACAACCTGAGGACTGTTTAAAATGAATACTGAATGTACCCAACGATGTTCAACGACTGTTTAAATTAATATTGTTTAAACTAATATTGTATGTACCCAACGAAGGTCAAAATTGTTTGACACCTACAGAATGTTGGAAAACTGTACTTTTTGTTATGTAAGCTTTGGCAATATGGTTCCCTGTAAACTTTCATGCCAATAAAGCATTTGAATTGAATTGAATTGAATTGACAGAGTGAGAGAGAGAGAGACAGAGAGACAGAGACAGAGACAGAGAGACAGAGTGAGAGAGAGAGCCTGCGCGCCCACAGTCGCAGCTTTCGCCGATCTGATAGGGAGCATTCCAGCAACCACAACCGCATTCACAGTGCTGGATATCTCCAACGGGTTTTGGTCGATTCCGCTCAGACGGGAAGACCAATACAAGTTTGCATTCACTTTTAAAGGGCAGTAGTATACATGGACATGCCTTCCCCAGGGGTTCCACAACAGCCCCTCCATATTTCACCAATGCATGGCAGACGCACTAAAAGGCTGCAGCTGACCCCACCAGTTAATCCAGTCTGTGGACGACCTGCTTTTGTTCTCCGCAGAGGGGGAGAACCACGGGTCACCGCTGGACGAGCTGCTAAAGCTGTTGCAGGAGGCGGGGTTCAAGGTCAACCCCAAGAAAGCCCAGATCGGCCAGGAGGAAGTCAAATTCCTCGGGCTGACCGTAAGGGCCGCTGAAAGGGCCATAGACGTGGCTAGGAGGAAGGCAGTACAGGAGCTACCAGCCCCCAAGAATGTGACCGGGGTAAGGTCTTTTCTGGGACTCACAGGGTACTACCGGAACTTCATAGAGGGTTACGCAGCCACAGCAGCCCCTCTGCTTCAGCTCCTCCACAAGGGAGTTGAGTGGGATCAGAACTGCCAGGAAGCGTTCACTCGCCTCAAAGGGGATTTGCAGACGGCGCCCACGTTGGGAGCCATCAACGGTGGGGAAGAATTCTTCTCAGAGGTAGCAGCCAGCGGGGATAGCTTGAGCGCAGTGTTACTCCAGGAGCGGCACGGGAAGCTACGGCCCATGGTCTACTCATCTAGGGTTCTCACCGAGGTAGAACGGGGATATTCCAACTGCGAGAGGCACCTCCTGGCCACGCATTGGACCGTAAAGCACTCACAGCTCTTTACGGGATCATTCCTGATAGTTCTACTCACCCACCATACCCCCACTCAGATGTTGTTGGACGGGAGAATAAAGGACGGGACAGTGAGCAGTGCTCGCATTGCCCGCTGGACTTTACTGCTCTCACAGATGAACTTGAGAGTGCAGGGGTTGACCGAGCCAAAGCTAGCAGCCAACATGATTTACCCAGGGACGGCCCACACGTGTACGGTAGAAGGGGTGTGGGGTGTAGATGAAGGATTCCGGGCCGGAATACACCCGACGGGCCGGGACATCTATATAGACGGGTCCAGTTCGGATGTGAAAGGGGAGCGTCTCACCGGGTGCGGAATCTATGACCCTACGGCTAAAATAACGAAGGCCATTAAACTCCCCGACACTCTGAGTGCTCAGCACGCTCAACTGGCGGCGGTGGCGTACGTGGTCACCCACCCTGACGAGTTCCCCACCCCCTACACCATTTGCTCGGACTCTATGTTCACGTGCAACTCATGCACGGAATACTTGGCAATCTGGGCCAGGCGCGGATTCAAGTCCGCAGATGGGAAGCCCCTAGCAACAGCAACGCTGCTAGGTAAATTTTGGAGGCCACAGGCACCCTGGGAGATCACTATATTCACAAAGTTAAAGCCCATTCAAAGACAGAGCCCAAGTGGGAGGGCAACCAAAAGGCAGATGAGCTGGCCAAACAGGGGGCCAGGGAAGGAGTATTCTAGGATCCGTACAAAGCAGGCCCGGTAGCCGCAATCCGGGACAAGGGAGGCCCACAGGGGGAGTAGCTTTGGCCCCGGACTTAAAGCAGGTCCAAGCCCAGGATCCCGTCCTGAAGGCCGTCCTGGTAAAGAGAGAGAATGGGGAGTCCATCGAAGGTCCGTTCGGGGCAGCGGACATTAGTATCAAAGAGGGGATGCTTTTCAAAGGGGATCGGTGGGTAGTCCCAGCGCAGCACCGAGAGGAGTTCCTCCAGTTGGCCCATGGGGGCCCGGGAGCGGGACACCCAGGACCGGAAACTACCTGGCAAAGGGTAGAGGAGGCAGGGTGGTGGCCCCAGCTCAGGGAGGATGTCTGAGTTTTCTGTGCGCACTGTTTGGTGTGCGCAGCCAATAACCCCAATCCGCAGCGCAGGAAAGCCCCCATAGGACACACCAGGAGGGTAGAGGGGCCGTGGCGGCCCCTGCAGGTCCATTTCATCGGACCACTGCCCACCACTAAAGCAGGCAACAAGTACTGTTTAATCCTGGTGGACGTATTTTCCAAGTGGGTGGAAGCCTTCCCCTGCCTAGCAGCCGCGGCACTAGCAACAGCTAGAATCCTGGTGAGGGAAGTGTTCTCCCAGTGGGGGCTGCCACAGGGCGTGGAGTCCGACCAAGGGAGCCATTTCACGGGGCAGGTGATGCAGGCCACCTTAAAACTCCTGGGAGTACAAGGGAAGTGGCATTGTGGCTCACAACCCCCAGTCATCGGGGATTGTGGAGCGCATGAACCGGACACTGAAAGAAAGACTGAGGAAGGAGATGAGCCCATTCCCGCAGAGATGGGACGAGGTCTTGCCTCTAGTCTCAATGTGTGTCCGGGCCAGCCCCTCCAGAAGCACAGGGTACTCCCCACACGAGCTGATGACCGGGAGGTTTATGTGCATCCCAACCCATGTGTTGGCACCGGTCCTCACCGAAGCGCAGGTCAGAGAGGTAAAACCGGGACAGGTTTGTCCAGAATCTGTACGAGACTTTAAAACGGATTCACTGGCAGGCAGCCAGTAACCTGGGGAGCCAGCACCAGGAAAATCGGCTGCTGTTAGAACCCCAGAGAACCCACGAGTGGGAGGTGGGAGACCAGGTAATGGTCCATAATTACGCCCGAGTAGGGGCGTTCGAGCCGCTGTATAGGGGCCGTATAATATCGTAGATAAAGCGAGCCCCATGGTATATGCAGTAAAACTCCCGAAACGCACAAAATGGTTTCATGTAAACCAGTGCAAGTTGTTTAACCCCGAGGAGGGGAAAACAAAGGTCAAGAGTCACCAGTGCACAGTCATGAGCCTGGTGGACACGGGTCTTCCTCCCATGGTGTGGGACGATGATGACCCGGAGGACGGAGTGGTAAGGAGGAGCAGTCGGGTCCTACGGCCTAGGGTGCTATGGACGCCTCCCTACTTGCCGACCACGAGCCGCAAGAGGCCCCGATGGGAGAGGTCTTAAATGGGGCGCCCGTTAATGCGGCAGGGAACACTGTAAATATTTTGTAAATAACCAAAACCAGATCCGTGGAGGAAAACCCTCTCACAGAGCAGAACTGTTTTGCTTTTGTTTTGCTAGGGAACCAAAAGAGATCGGAGGAACAAAGGGATATGGATATCGTGCTTCTATTCCTAATGATGATTGGAACTGGCAGCATGGAAAGAGGAGACACCGAGGTGTCCTTCCTCTACGGCTGCACAGGAGGGAACAGTCATACCGTGACACAGGGGGGTAGGACAGGGGACATGGACGGAATGGCCACTTACTTCCACAAGGGAAGGTAGCCAGGGTGGCTGGGATCGAACTCGACTTGGTACTCCGGCAGCAAGGGTTTCACATATGGAGAAGCTTCCATACCGTGTCCCAAGCTGCAGGTCACAGCCACACGGGTTAGGATGACCGAGGGGAAACGTGTCTGTCTAAGATGTGAGGGACACATTCCCTTGGGACGGTGGTGGTGGTTAAGGAAGTTGGGCAAAGGTCAAGGGTAACAGATCCACGGACTGGGAGAAACTGGGGGATGATACGTACCGACAGATTATGGGGGCGAGGGGGGGAGTAGTAATGTGCTGGAACAAATGGTGGAAAGAGGAACAGGGAATTTACGTGTGTATGTGGGGGTCGGAACGGGTCTGCCCGGCGGGTGTGGCGATCGCTTTCTTGCGGCGGTGGCAGGACTCCGGGGCCGGGATCGGATGCGATCGGAGTTTGGACTCCTGTGTGATCCCAGACCCTCCCACCACAGTAAAATCCACGGAACTGGTAGCACCTGAGAGGAAGCCCCTGCCAACAGCTCCACCGGTACAGGAAACACAGATTAGTTGCCCCACCACCACACCAGGACCGAGGAATGGGTTAGTGTCAGTCCCGACTGGCAAGGTCTTGTACCAAGACGTTCACTACGAAGTCGCGTCGGTCATTCTAAATTTAACCCGGGTACAGCTGCCCCGGTGGTGTCCGGTAGAAATGGAAAAATTATATGAGGCCCTGCTAAAGGAAATGTTCTGACAATTTTATGAATTAAGTTATGGGGACGTGAATCAGGAAAGTCTGTACGATTTAACAGTAAACCATCGTGTTGGTTCGGGGAGATATAGACAGGGGGTATTTAATGATGTGGCTACAGCCTTCAGCACAGGAACGTCTCTGATAAACAGTGTGGATGATGCACAGTTGCAGATGCAGGTCAACACCTTAAGGGACCAGCTGCGAAAGATACTGGGGGAGGGTAACGAGCTAGAGGGGTCGGAGTTACGGGAGGACCAGGCTATGACCATACATTTAAAGGAGGTCATAGCCGAGCTGGAGACACACGCTCAGACGATCAATAGTTTGATCAGGGAGGATCAGAATGCCTCGGCGTAGGCAGTGAAAAACGATGCGTGTGTGTTGTACGGTGTGATGTGCCTCAATAAATCCGAGACTCGATGTTAGCGAAACACAACAAGGCTTTTATTGACTTAGAAGGTAACACACAGAGGAGAATGTATCTTCCATCCAGAGGTCTGCCGTACTGGATGTGCTGCAGGCTGGGCCAGCTTACATAGGAGCCAGGTATGGGCGGAGCCCTACACACAGTACAATACAATGGAAATGAAACTGAAACCAACCACAGTCACAGGCAGAGAAATACTGATGAGTGATGAATGGAATATTTCATCACATTCACCCCTTCTATAGATTTAGTCTGTTCGGGGGTTTGATAGTCCTCTGCGACCGACGTGGCTGCTGTGGTGCCGCGGGTGTCGGCTGGGTGTCCCCGGTGGCCTCCTGGGTCTCTGCCGGGGGTGCCGCCAGGGTTGTTGAAGGGGTAGTTGGTGGGGGTACCGTTGGTCGATGTTCTTCCGGGGGTGATGAAAGAGTAGTGGGTGGGTAAGAGTTGCTGTGGTCGTTGTTGCTGCTGTTGTCGTGGTTGTTGTCGTTACCGGCTGGGGCGACATCTTTTATGGACACGGTGTCCTCCCTTCCATCGGCGTGCCGGACATACGCGTATTGGGGGTTGGCGTGGAGTAGGTGCACTGACTCCACGAGAGGGTCCGTCTTGTGGCCCCTCACATGCCTTCGCACGAATACCGGACCTGGGGTGGAGAGCCATGACGGCATGGATACGCCTGAGGTGGATTTCCGGGGAAAGACAAACATTCGCTCGTGAGGCGTGGCATTAGTGGCAGTACACAATAGCGACCGTATCGAATGGAGCACATCTGGGAGGACTTCCTGCCAGCGGGAGATAGGGAGGCCTTTGGTCCTTAGAGCTAGAGTGACTGCTTTCCATACTGTCCCGTTCTCTTGCTCCACTTGACCGTTACCCCGGGGGTTGTAGCTGGTGGTACGGCTCGTGGCGATCCCCCTGGACAGCATGTACTGGCGTAGCTCTTCACTCATGAAGGACGCCCCCCTATCCGTATGGATGTAGCTCGGCATACCGAACAGGCAGAACAGGCTGTTGAGGCATTTAATGACCGTGGCGCTGGTCATGTCTGGGCAGGGGAAGGCGAATGGGAAACGAGAGTATTCGTCCACAATGTTCAGGAAGTAAACATTGCGGTCGACGGACGGGAGGGGGCCCTTGAAATCTAAGCTGAGCCGCTCAAAGGGCCGTGTAGCTTTGATTAAGTGGGCTCTATCTGGGCGGTAGAACCGAGGCTTGCACTCAGCGCAAGTGCGACAGTTCCTGGTCAGGGACCGAACTTCCTCAATCGAGTAGGGTAAGTTGCGGGACTTTATGAGGTGGAACAGCCGCGTGACCCCTGGGTGGCAGAGGTCATTGTGGAGGGTCTGTAGCCGATCCCCGGTGGCGCTGGCACACATCCCTCGTGAGAGGGCGTCGGGGGATTCGTTAAGGGCCCCTGGCCGGTAAATGATGTCATAATCGAAGGTGGAGAGCTCGATCCGCCACCTAAGAATCTTATCATTTTTAATCTTCCCCCTCTGTTTATTATTGAACATAAACGCTACCGACCGCTGGTCGGTAAGTAGGGTGAAGCGTTTGCCGGCTAGGTAGTGGCGCCAGTGGCACACTGCCTCCACGATGGCTTGGGCCTCCTTTTCTACGGAGGAGTGTCTGATCTCGGGCCCTTGGAGGGTCCTCGAGAAGAAAGCTACGGGCCGCCCCGCCTGGTTGAGGGTGGCCGCCAAGGCAAAGTCAGACGCATCACTTTCCACTTGAAAGGGAGTGTTCTCGTCCACTGCCTGTAGCGTGGCCCGCTCAATATCCTGCTTAATGCTTTTGAAGGCGGCATGGGCCTCAGCAGAGAGCGGAAAAGAGGATGCTTTCAAGAGGGGGCGGGCTTTGTCGGAGTAGTTGGGGACCCATTGGGAATAATAGGAAAATAACCCCAAGCACCTTTTCAGGGCTTTGGGAGTGTTGGGCAGGGGCAGCTCCCGTAGGGGGCGCAATCGGTCGGGGTCTGGTCCGATTTCCCCATTCTCCACCACGCTGCCTAGTATGCAGAGGCGCGTGGTGTTGTAAACGCACTTGTCCTCGTTGTAGGTGAGGTTGAGTTTTTGTGCGGTTTTCAGGAACCTCTCGAGGTTCGAGTCGTGATCCTGCTGGTTGTGACCGCAGATGGTGACGTTGTCGAGGTAGGGGAAGGTTGCCTGCAAGTGGTGGTCATCGACCATGCGGTCCATCTCCCTCTGGAAGACCGAGACCCCATTCGTCACCCCAAAGGGGACTCTGAGGAATTGGTAGAGGCGTCCGTTCGCCTCGAAGGCGGTGTTCGGGCGGTCCTCTGGTCTGATAGGGAGCTGGTGGTACGCTGACTTGAGGTCGATGGTGGAGAACACCCGGTATTGGGCGATTTGGTTCACCATTTCTGATATGCGGGGTAGCGGGTAGGCGTCTAGTTGGGTGTACCTGTTGATCGTTTGGCTATAGTCGATCACCATCCGTTTCTTCTCGCTACCCCTTACCACCACCACTTGGGCGCGCCACGGGCTATTGCTGCGTTCAATAATGCGCTCTTTCAGGAGCCTGTCTACCTCGGTCGTGATAAACCGCCTGTCCTCCCAGCTGTACCTCCTGCTTTTGGTTGCTATTGGCCGGCAGTTAGGGGTAAGGTTCGCGAATAGCGAAGGCGGCTTTACCTTCAGGGTAGCCAGACCGCACACTGTGAGGGGTGGCTGGGACCCACCGTAATTGAGCGTGATGCTTTGTTGGTAGCACTGGAAATCCAGGCCCAAGGTCACGCTCGCACATAGATTCTTCATGATTAATACTTTAAAATTATCATATACAGTTCCGTTAACGGACAGTTGTACCGTGCAGTAACCCATAATGGTCGATGTCTGGGTTTTATCAGCCATAGAGATGGTACCCCGAGTAGGGACCACCTTTAGGGAGAGTTGTTGTACCAGTTCAGGGTGGATAAAACTCTCCGTGCTTCCACTGTCAATTAAACATTTAACCCTGCACCCGTTTACCTCGATGTCCACCATTGATTTGGATAGCGGGTGCGGCCTGGTCTGGTCCACTGTGACCGATGCCACTGTAGGGCCCTGATTGAGACAAGATGGCGTCCACGCTGTCTGCTCACAAGATGGCGGACCCCACGAGGTCGGGCAAGATGGCGTCCAAGATGGCCGCTCCCACGGCGCACATGCGGCGGTGGTGGGTTTTCCGGCGGGGTTCCCTCTGCACACCTTCCCGAAGTGCCCCTTCTTACCACACTTAAAGCAGGTGGTGCCTTTCGCCGGGCACAGGTTTCTGGTGTGCTTCGGCTGCCCGCAGAAGTAGCAGTTGGGTCCCCGACGCGTCGCGGCTGTCGTAGGGCTTCTGGGGGGAGAGCGGGGCCCCGACGGTGTCGGGCTGCCGGGCGGGGAAGATGCCTTCCAAGATGGCGGCGCCCTTGGTGCACACGTGGCGGCGTGGACGGCGCGGGCTGAAGAGTAGGCGTCCGAGTTTCTCTGGGCCACATCCAGGGATCGTGCTGTGTCCGCAGCCTGTTTCAGGTCCACTCCCATTTTTTCCAGCAGTCTCTGCCGTATGTAAGTGGAGCTGAGGCCTGTGATAAAGGCATCGCGAACAAGCTCGTCAGTGTACACTGCGGCTTTTACATCTTGGCACTTGCAGTCTTTGCCAAGCGTTTTCAGGGTGCCTAGGAACTCCTCCACCGATTCCCCAGGTCGCTGTGCGCGAGTAGCGAGCAGATGCCTAGCATACACCTCATTCGTAGGCTGCTGGTAATGCGCCTTTAAGATGTCGCAGGCAGCCGGGTACGTGTCGGCGTCTTGGATGAGGGGGAAAACCCGGTGGCTTACCCAATTCCGCAGAATTCCGAGTTTCATACTCGCAGCGTCCGTAGCGTCTTTGACGGCTGCGGAATTGTCCAGGAAGAATTCCATACACATAAACCAGTGTCCGAAGCGTGCCGATGTGTCCGAAGCATGCTGGTCCAAATCCAAACGTTCGGGTTTCAAGAGTTGATCCATTGTGTTGAAAATTAAGTCAATAAAATTGATGTGCCTCAATAAATTCGAGACTCGATGTTAGCGAAACAAAACAAGGCTTTTATTGACTTAGAAGGTAACACACAGAGGAGAATGTATCTTCCATCCAGAGGTCTGCCGTACTGGATGTGCTGCAGGCTGGGCCAGCTTACATAGGAGCCAGGTATGGGCGGAGCCCTACACACAGTACAATACAATGGAAATGAAACTGAAACCAACCACAGTCACAGGCAGAGAAATACTGATGAGTGATGAATGGAATATTTCATCACACGGTGCGTGGCCGCTGAACGAAGGGTGCAGTAATTTAGAGGACCTACAGCGAGGCCGCGTCCCTTCGTGGGTCAGCAACCGGCACCTCACTGCGCTCAGCCCGTACGAAAATTTAATGAGCCCGTGTCAACTCCGACTGGCCACAGAGGCCTACCCGGTCCCAGTTGACTGTGGCCAGTCCAACCACACTGTAATGGGGATTGTACTCCAGATGCCAGTAATGGGCGGTTCACCGCGGCCGGTGCCGGTATACCGAGTAGAGAATATTGGTGTCCTAAGGGACGGGTTGCACGTGCGACATCATGGGGCCCCACCATTTGTTGTAAAGTGGGAGAATGCCATGACCGGCACTGACCTCAATGGATGCCAAAGCACGTGGTGTTGTGTCCCCAGCATTTGAATGCATTTAATCGGCCGGTGTGCGGGTTTGAATCAGAGGGTGCGGAGCCCATTAATTGCACCATGGAGGTGATGGCCCAAAGCCACGTTCCACCCCAGGTAGCTTATGCGGGCAGAGGGACGTACTGCGTCACGACAAGGGTGGACCAGTACCGGGTACACCGCGACACTTGGTGCCCGGTCACCGATAAGGCTTTCTGCTTCAAACCCCGCACAGAAGTTCAGGTGGCTCAAGAGCACATCATTCCCATTCCAGAGCCCACCACGGTACACCTCACGGTGAACAACACGGTACAGGACCTGCAGCAATACGTAACGCGGTTCGGGTATGAAATTCCTCCTCTGCCCAAACACCTCACTAAATTAATAAAGGAAGTTGAACTCTCCCAAAAGCATTTCTCTACCCTCGAGCAACGGAACAGGGAAACGGGGAATGAGATAAAAGAACTGGTTTCTCCGCCATGGTGGGACATCGGTCTGAATATTGAGATGCCCCCATGGATTCATGTGATTTCTCACGTGATTGTAGTGGTTCAATGTGTGTTAGTGTTTTACCTTCTCCGATTGTCATGCAGAAAGCGAAGTAAAACACTCTGAAACCGGTGGCAAGCTTTGATTACAGAATAGCCCGGAGTTATACACTGTATGGATAGATCTGTATTTTTGTGTACAACCATGAATGTTTTTCGATGCTTTGGCAACATAAGATGTACCTTGTCATGCCAATAAAGCAATTTAAATTGAATTGAATTGAATTGACTGTCTGTTTGTATATATACCTGTAACTGTGATGTGATTTGTTGTATAAAGTGTGAGATACAAGACCCTGGGGTAAAATTTGATGTACGGTTTGATTGGGATATAGAGTGTGCCTCCCGCAGCGGAAGACGACAGAACTTTTGATGATATTTCTGTTTGGGAAAAGTTGAAATATCAAAGGGGGGCCTGTAGCAGTTGACGCAGACTTCATGGATTTTTGGATTTTAACCCCTATTAAAAACTGGGCAGGCTGTTTGGCGAGGGGGGGGGGCGGGGAACAGTGTAAAACCCACTCGAGCTGGAGACGACTCCTTCGTACGGAAACAAACTGTCCTGGGAACAATGGCCCAAGGCCCACTACCAAGTCTTGATTAACAAGACTGACGACTCATTGTTCCAGTCAAGATGAACTCGTTAAGTTAATCAGCAGGAAGATCAAAAAGAAATCAAAAACTATTTCAAACCAAGAGATCAAAAACCCATTCCCCCAGGCCATGTGTCCATTAAAACCACAGACAACGGTCTGTGTATTGGAGGGGTATAAAAAGAACAGTTTGGATTGCTCGCTCTCTCTCTTCTCCTGCCCTCCACACAACGTAACATCAAGAGGAGCTGAGCCTTGCTCTTCCAACCGAGACAAACATCGACTAAGGCTGGGACTCGCATGCCGCAAGGCCGGTACGGAACCAGGTAGCCGAGACGTACGGGAGGAAGCTGCAAGCAAGATAAAAGGGGCAATCTAGGTGAGCATTGCCAAGCCTACACACCC